>NW_017728964.1:2383602-2398041 GCF_001723915.1 Gavialis gangeticus
TGAGTTCGGTAGCACTTTTTACACTAACAGGTCATACATATGCAAATATAGGTATACATAGGCATAAGGCATATATGCATGCGCATCTTTGGGGAATTTCCACTAGCTTTGGGGGTTTTTTTTCTTGCTTGCTGTTACAAAGTTACAAAATACACAGAACAAGTTTGCTTACTGTCAGCAAAAGCCTATCTTTAAGCTTAGGGAAAGGTCATATGCTTCTCAAGGGTCATCTGCTTCTCATGGGTCATCTTGTTTTTCTAACACAGGCTTTGCCCTCCTGCTCCACTACCACCATCATGGTGGCACAGCCACCAGTTCCTGTCTGAATACTCACACTCTGGTTGTTTCAGACAGCCAATCAGAATGCGAATAAAGCATTACAGACAGACAAAGGCTTTTATAATATTAGAATGTTAGGTATGGACTTATCCAAACACAGCTCGGCTTATGGTCCATGCTCAGTAGATATACATAAGCACACCATTTGGACAGTTATGCTACTTATGGAATAGGACTACAAACTGTGCATAAGTAGGAAAAAAGGCAATTACTTGGCTCAGTAAATGCTATTTAAGAGCATAAAGGGAAAGAGATTCTGCCCCATTCTTCCATAGCATTTTCTTTTTTCCTTATTCTAGAAAATATTTTGACTAGAGGTGCACTGATACATGGGTCTAATATCAGATCAGTACCGATATAAAGAAAATTTGCTGTATTGGATATCGGCCCAATGGGGCCTATAAATTGGCTGATAAATGCTTGTGCTGCACGCAGCCACAGTGCAGCATGTAGACATCAAGGAGCAGAGCCCAGCAGCTTGGAGAGCTGCCTCCAGCTGGTAAGTCTGGTGTGGTAGAAAGGGAGGGAGGAGGGAAGGGGTGTGGTGGGGGGGCAGATCAATGTCCCCCCCCGTGGTGAGGGAGGGGGCAGGGGCAGGGGCATGCGCTGCCCAGGCAGGATGGTGGGGCGGAGCTGTGGCTTGTGGGGGAGTGAGGGCATATGCTTGCATCCTGGGAAGGGAAGGTGTGTGTGTGTGCCCTCTGGATCTGTGTGGGGTGGGGCAGGGTTAGGTGGGCTGCAGCCAGGGCTGCACGGGGCTCTTTTTTGTGGGGGCTTGGCTTGGAGCAGGCACTGGTGGTGCTGGGAGGATGCTGCATCCACCCCAAATTTTGCCCCTGCTCTGCACCCAGAGCGGCTGCCACCAGCTGCAGCCTGGGCTCTTCCCAGTGACTGAGTGAAGGCGGGGCATTGAACCAGGGCTGGTGGTAAAACTTGGGGTGGATGCAAAATCCTCCCAGTGCCCTCCTGGGGTGCAAGCAGCAGCAGGAGCTGCCCTCTCCCCACCAAGTTCCTGCTGCTCCTGAGATTCAGAGGCTTGATCCTGTGGGACAGCTGCAAATGAGAGAATTCTGGGTTCCTTGCTTGCAGGTGCATGCCCAGGGAATCCCTTGCAGGAGGATTCCTAGGGCAGTGGTTTCCAAAGTGGGGTGCGTGCACCCCGGGGGTGCGTGAGACGATCCCAGGGGGTGCGTGAAGAAAATATTAGAACTTGTATTTTTATTTATTTTTTTATCTAAAAAAATAAGAAAGAAATTAAGCTTTACTAATATTTAATATACAGATTGACACTGGCGCCCTCACTCAGTCTGTATGTCGGATGGTCACATGTCATGTACGGTACGTGAGGTATCCTGAGGGAAGAAGCGTACGTTCGCTTTCAGCATATTGCGACGTATTGCAGTTTACATGTGTCCAGTTAAGGGGATTTACAGATTATATTACCTAGTTTTAACTAAACTAACCCTCACAAAATGGACAAGTGGCTTAAAAAGATTCCTGCAAAGAAACCGCGGATTGAAGATAATATTAATAATGCGAGCACAAGCGAACAAGAAAATGGCAGAGCTGACACTTCTCCTACTCCTAGTATGAGCTCTTTGTGAGCCACATTACGAGGTAAAAACAATGACGATTTAATTTCTATTTTTTGTGTATGTTTTATAATGTACATAATATATTAGTACAGTAGTACATGTATATAATTTATAAATAAATAAATATACATATATTGGGGGTGCGTGCTCAAACATTTTTTACTGATGGGGGTGCGCAATCAAAAAAGTTTGGAGACCACTGTCCTAGGGTATGCATCTGCAACTGCAGAACTGAGAGGTATGAGGACTGGAAGAGGGCCTATGTTGTGCCCATCTTCAAGAAGCAGAGGAGAAAGGACCTGGGCAACTATAGGCCAAATGGTGGGAGAGACAGCTGCCCTTGCAGCTCACGCAACTCCCCTGCCACATCAGGGCTTGGCCAGGGGGCAGGGGTGGAGCAGCTGGCTGGGGCACAGTGTGCCTTGAGACAGGGGAGCAGGCAGAGTCCTCGCACTGAGGCACATGAAGCCCCCATGCTGAGGCACCCTGCACCCCAGCTAGCTGTGGAGCAAAAGGCTGGAGCTCAATGTGCCTTGAGATGTAGGCTAGCTGGACCAGCCAGCTGGAGCAGACCAGCTAGAGCAGGGGCTTGTGTTTGCAGGGGCATGCATTTGCAGCAGCACAAATAGTCGTGGCACAAATTTGCGCCGCTCCTTTGTGCCACAGTGTATATCACTGCCCATATGCTTTGGAATGGGACACAATGTCCTGTTGCTCCATGTGCTGCAGGGAGGCTGGCTGAGGCATGGGGTGCATCAGCATGGGGGCTAATAAGGAGGCAGGCCCTGCAGTGAGGCACCCTGTGCCCCAGCCAACTGGGGAGTGGCACATGAAGACAGGAGAGCAGACAGCAAAAAAAAACCCAAAGAAAAAGGCGGCACAAAACATGCCAATGTGGCATGTGCTGGGACAAATGTGGAGATGGGGGAGCAGGCAAACCAGGACTGACTGTTCCCCCTCTCCACACACTGAAGAGCCCTGCAGTGAAGCACCTGTGCCTCAGCCAACTGCTCCCTGGCTAGCTGGGGTGCAGTATGCCTCGAGACAGGGGAGCAGGCAACCCTGGGCTGACTGTTCCCCTGTCTCTGCATGCCTCAGTGCAGGGGCTCTGCTGAGAAGCCCTGATGCTGAGGCAGGTGGAGTTCCTGCACTGAGGCACCCTCTGCCCCAGCCAGCTGCAGAGCAGCTGACTGGGGTGCAGTGTACCTTAATATGGGGGAGCAGGTGGAGACCCTGCACTGAGGCATGTGGAGCCCCCGCACTGGGGCACAGTGTGCCTTGTCACAGGGGACCAGGCAAAACTCATGTGCTGAGACACATGGAGACAGGGGAGCAGCTGGCTCAGAGCTGCCTGCTCCCCTATCTCAGGGCACACTATGCCTCAGCTAGCCAGGGAGCAGCTGGCTAGGGTGCAGGGTGCCTCAGCACAGGGGCTTCACAGTGCATGGAGAGGGGAAGCAGGCAGACCAGGGCTGCCTGATCCCCTGTTTCCATGTCTCTCACAGCGTATGCCACTTCAGTGTGCTTTGCATCACTTTTTTCTTCAGGGTTTCTTTTCTGTTTTTGTTTTTTGCTACCGAGAAACCCCAGTAGCAAATTTTGCCCCAGCGCTGTGAATTAGGAGCACCATGCATGGTTTAACATGCAACGGGTGCAGTTTGTGGCACCACAAAGAGATTTGCAGCAACACAAACTGCATGTGCCTGCACGTCTGAATCTGTTCAAGAGGTCCAAGGAAGAGGGCCATGTCCTCTACTACAGAGGAAGGCAAAAACCTCCTCAGTCTATACCAATCTGACAAAAGAATAAAATTATTTCCTGATCCCAAGCCTGGCAAACTGGCCTGATCATGAGTGGAGGGGGACACCTCCACGTTTTAGTACAGGTTTCCCTCACTTCATGTTGTACATGTGTTCCTCGAAAATGGCACAAAACTTGAATTCGCATAAAGGGATCCTGCTTTACAATCCAACAAATAGGGATACATTTCAAGACCTCAACTGTGCTAACCCCCAGATCCATTTCTACCCTGTTTACAAGACAATTTTGTATTCACCAACAGCAGACAGTACACACAAGCACAGGGCACTATCGTAATGGGGATGGCAACTACAGAAACGTGTTGCAGACATGGGTGTCTGGTATTTCTTGAGCCAGGGCAGGCACGTGACCCCCCTGATACCTGTCAGTGACTGGGGTGGGTCCCCCAGCAGCCGATCCCACTGACTGGTGGGTGGGGTGTGTCCCCTGCAGCCAATCTCACTCACCATGAAAGCAGCTGTGCTGCTTCCAGAAGTCCCATGGCCACTTCTGGAAGTTGTGTGGCTGCATTTGCTGGCGGCTCCGCTCCCCAGCCAGCACTCACGGGGGAGCACTGGTGCACCTGCCTACCCCTCTGCCCACTGGCTAAACAGGGAGTGCGGCCTGGCAGGGGGTGCACGTGCACCCCCATGCACCCCCTACGCATCCCCCCTGGTCACAGACAATGAGAGAGGAGCACAGCTCTACACAGGAGACTATATTTTGGTGCGCATCACTCCCACAATGCATCGCACAAAGCAACTGACTGTGGGCTTCCACCACACTGATTGCATAAGAGTGAATTTATGTTGCATATAACAAATTTTTGGTATAAAAAGGGTCATAGCATAAGAGTGAATTCATATATACAGAACCTGTATAAAGCGAGGGAAACCTGTACCAGCAGGAGCACTGGCACATACCCGTCAAAGTTGCTAGCCTCCACTGAAGCCAATACCCAATGGTTTTGAGGAAAGCAACCTCCCCTCCCTCCAGCATTCAGAGAAAACCCAAATGCCCTTCATTATGCTCGGCAACCTGGGCACAGCAAACATAAAATCTGCAGAGCTCTTCTTGTCTCCTAGCCATATGTGTGCGCAAATTGGGGATAGGGGAGGAGAGGAAGAGGGAGGTCCTGGAAATCCAACTTTTGCTCTTTACTGCATGCTCCAGGCATAGCTATTCTAAGGCCATCCCCAACCAATGCATATCCAACTTCTTCTTAAAAAACAAGAATGATGGAGCTTCCACAGCTGCCCTTGACAGTCTAATCCACTGTCTCACTGTTCTAACAGCAAAGGTTTTCCTCATATCCAGTATAAACCGACTTTGCTGCAACTTCAAGATATTGGTTTGTGTCCTTCTCTCTACAGCAATGGTATTCCTTCTTTCTGGCATTCTTCTTATTTTGATGCCCCTTCAGTTAGTTATTTGAAGCATGATATTGTATCTTCTCTTCAGTGCCTTTTCTGCAAGATGACTATGCTTATTTCTTCTTCAGTGGCTTTTATACACATACCTTTTAGTGCTGCGACGCACTGGAGATCCAGCACGTCGGAGAAGACTCAGTTAATCATTGCATGCATTTGTATATATGGCGAAATGCACATCAGGGTGCAGAAAATGGCAGCAGTGCACTTTTGAACCAAAACTGATGTGTTTTAGTTCAAAAGCAGACCACCACCATTTTCTGGGTGTTGACGCACATTTCGCTGGTTATACAAATGTATGCACTGCAGTGCTTTTCAAACTGCTCAGCACTGCAGCACATACAAGTATAAAAATGCCTAGGAGCCTATCTTTATCTGTAGGTGCCCTAGTCATCAAAGCATTCTTAAAAATTTTCCTAAGAATGTTTCAAGACTTTTAGTCAGCTATATATCTTTCAGACCAGGTCTCTAATGGCCTTGAGGGGATCCAGAGGGGGTAGGGTGGCACTAAGATGGATCATACCACAAAAGCAGAAGCCAGGGGCTTTTTTTAAGGCTCAGAAGCAGGTAAAGAGTCCCCATCCGTGTCCACCCCACCCCCCAGCTCTTGACACCGCTCATCTCTTTCTCCTCCCTATCCCTGTCTGTATTTGTCCCTCTGGGTGCAGAAAGGGGAGACCCACCACTTCAGCTCCTGTTCCCAGTTGCCTTGGGTGCAGGGAAAGCCCCAGAAACATCCTGCTTTACTTCTGCCAGGTCTGTGGGCAGCAGCTACACAGGGAACCAGGCTCAGCCAAAACAGCAGTGGGGGCCAGGTTCCCCCTCCCTGCCTAATCCTGCCAGGTTTCCTCACCAGCCAAGGACCAGGAGCAGGAAGGGGGAATCTGCCTACTGCTGCTGCTGTCACCAGCCAAGCCCAGCTCCCATGCAGCTGCTCTCTACAGCCCTGACTGGAGCTGGGGAGGAGCAGCTTGGACAGCAGCGGCAGTGGATGCATTTTCCCTTCTTGTACAAAGAGGAATAAGTAAAGGGGAGGAGAAGAGGAATGGGAAGGAAGGGAAGATGCTGCTGAGCACTGAGAGGAAGGTAATTTTAAAAAAAATTCCCAGGTGCTTCTCCCACACCATGGTCTTCCCATCCTGGAGTGGGTTGGGAAGCCTGGCAGCTCCTGCACCTGTTTCCAAAATTCTTGATCTACCTGTGCTAATGGCTCCTCATCATGATCTTCAAGGAAGAAAACCAGATGATGAAAAGTTTGAAATTTATGCTGGGTGATTTTTTTTGGATTCAAACTCTTTAGCTGAAAAATACATTGTCAGATTGGTGAAAACAATTTACAAATTCAAGCAAATTCACTGAAATCCTTCAATTGAAAATTATATATATACAGTTTTAAAAAAATTGCTTCTTCTCTCCCCCCCCAGATAAATTATTTAATCCTAGTAAATTAACCAAATTATGGTAATTTTATTCCAAAAACCTTTTTAAAAATTCCATCTAGCTAACAAAGAAACAAACCAAAAACAAAACAACAACAAAATCAAACACACAGCTCTACTTTGATTTTCAGAGAGCCGGTACTGCATTTGATCTGCAGATATGTGTAGGAGACCAGTGAAGTTGACAGTGAAAAGATGGCACCTTGTAATGAGTACTCCTGCTCTGCACAGGAACCATCTGGCTGTTTACAGCCTTCTGTGGAAGTATTTTTAACTGTTCTATTCCTCTCTGGGTCAGGTGGGGGGTATGTGAACACCACAGCTTTTATATTTATATTGTGACATTGATTGCTAAGGAAGATTGTTCATATCAGTGCTGGACTGAATATATTAAAACAAGCTTCTTCTGACACAAGCTAACTGAAAGCTGTCTGTTCCTGACCTCAGGTGAAATTTGTGTGGGAGGCAAAGGAATTCCTGAAGGAGTGTGCTCAGGCTGGCGGGTTTTCTTGTTGGGTTTTCTTAGGCTGGAGAGAACTGATTCCCCCTCTTCTCCACAGGATGTGCCTCTTGAACTTTGCACACCAGAAACAATCAGAAGGCAAAAAATGGGTGTAGTTTTGAAATAATCAAATTTACTAAATATGAAATAATATGCTAAACACAGCTACATGCACATGGATACTCAGGTTAATTTCTGGTGGTTTTTTACAGCATAGAAGACTGAGTGCCATTAGAGTGCTTACAAAATATGCAATCGGATACTGCCCTATTTCTAAACTCCGAGGGAACAGATTTAACTGCTTAGCACTCAAATGATTTAAAATGCTGTTTAAATTAGAAACATCCAGAAGCACAAGCCAATTTAGAATTGTTTACATGTTCTGGAATGTTTCAAAAGTATACTTGGATAATCAAGTATTATTTTGAACTGGTCCAGTGATGCAGGCAGTGTCTGGTGGGTCCTATAGGCATCTTACACTGCATCACTCCTTACCAACCCCAACCCACATCAATCCCACTGTAGCGACTCTTACTCAGCCAGAACTCTACAGTCCCAACCTATATTGACTGCATTTGACCAAGTGCATGCCATCACAGGATGATGGGGGGTGGGGAAGTGGGGTTGTGTGGGTAGATCAAACCAGTCTAGTCACTTGCCTCAAATCCTGGTCAGTTGCCACAAACTGAATATACAATTGATAAGCAACAGAGTTTTTGGCAGGCCCCAGAATACATAAAAACCTCAGAGCAAGAGTCCAGGCATTACCCTGAGCTAGGGCACCATCTTACAGATTTTAGTAAAGTGCAGAAATGGTCTTTATTGAACTCAGTTGCTCTTTATCAAATTCATTGTTAGTGAGAAAGTGGACTCAGGAAATTGAAATTACAGGCATTTGATGAATTCCCCTGATATAGCGGTAACTGTCCCCTCTTAGCCTTCTCTTTTTTAGGCTGAAGAGACCCAAGTCCCTCAACCTTTCCTCATATGGCTGGGCTGGAAAGTCTCTGATTATACAGGTGGCTCTTCTCTGAACTCTCTCAAGTTTTTCCACGTCTTTGTTGAAGTGCAGTGCCCAGAACTGGATGCAGTATTCCAGCTGTGGTCTCACCAATGCTGAGTACAGCAGAAGAATCACTTCCCTGGTTTTGCTTGAGATTCATCGGTTGATGCATGCCAGAGAATTGTTTGCCATACAGCATCGCACTGACTATTGTGGTAATAGTCAGTTTGGCACCACTGAGCCTGTAAGTATGTTGGGGATTGTTCATTCCCAGGTAGAACATTTTACACTTCTCAATGTTGAACTTCATCTGGTTCCGATCCACACAACTTGCCAGCCTGTCTAGGTCCTCCTGTATCTTCAGCCTATTTTCAAGGGGGACCACTCTCCCCCATAACTTGGTGTCTTTTGCAAACTTGTCCAGTGAGCTCTTCACCCCCATATCCAAATCCTTGTTAAAGATGTTGAAAAGCACTGGACCAAGCACAGACCCCTGAGGAACACCACTGGCCACTTCTTGCCAGGACGACACAGATCCATTCAGTAGAACTCTCTGAGTCCTACCCCACAGCCAGCTTCCTACCCACCTGACTGTCAAGCAGTTAAGACTGCAATCCTCCAATTTTCCTCTGAGAACAACATCATGGGATACCAGGTCAAAGGCCTTTTGGAAGTCTAGTTCAAACCTCTCAAGTGTGTTCCATGGTTTCACAGGTGTCATGAGGAGCAAATGGCAGAGGTAGGGCATGCTGGCAGTGCTATGACACTGCTCTTGCAGAGACCAGGATCTACACTGCCACTCACTTTGGCCTCTCAGGCAAGGTCCTATCTATAAAAGACTCTCTGATCTACATGGGCGACTGATGACTCCCAAGTTTGGGGGGGCACCATACCGACTGGTGGGGGGAGTTCCCTAACAGCTGCTTGCTGCTTGCTGCTTGCTGACTGGAGGGGGGGGGGAGGTGTCCCCCAGCAGCCAATCACTGAGCCAGTGGGGCAAAACCGAAAGTGCACTTCTGCTGGCACTTCCAGTTTTGCAGCTGGTGCTTCCAGGGGGTTCATGACTGATCTCAGGGGGGTGCATGTGCACTCATGTGCACCCACTATGAATCACCAATGCTGATCTATGCTTTTCCTGGGTCCATCCCACCCTGTTCCTAGATGGTAGGTGGGACAGAAATCCAGGTGACAGAAATCTAGTGCCAAACTTGCAACTCTGACACCTTCTCAGACCAAAAGAAAGAATCCTACTAGATCTGCCTGCTTAGTGCTACTGCTCTTAGGGCTTGAGTGGGAAGAAAAATTTGACTGTGCTCCCTATGTGCAAAGAATCCTCCATGTCACTGAGGCAATTTCACTAATAATTCTCTTGTCTTATCTCCCCTGAGAGGAAGAAGTGTCAGTATGCAGAAGCTAAGCCTTTGTAAGTCTAGCTCTCTTATATCTACAGATTCCTTGGGCCCCAGTGACCTTGAAGAAATGAAATAGTATAATGAATTATTACTGAAGAAATATCTAATTAATTCACCTTTAAACTACCGTATTTATTCTTATACAAGACAAGGGTGTCCCCTCTCCCTGCCCCCCCCCAAAATGGCATGGGAAAAAAGCCTCTCGTCTTATAATCACATAAAAGGAAACCTCATTAAATGCATTGGCTATCATTAAACTGCAGCCAAAAGCAGCACATGCTCAGGATTGGAAACCAACTATGAAGATGATTAAATGCAGCCAACACTGAGCATGACTATAAAACACATGGCACAAATTGGGCAAACAAGGTGATGAGAATCCTTTTTTTATTACAAAAACACTAAAAGAAAATACATTAACACAAAACTGAACAACCTCCCCTACAGCAATATCTTATTCTTATTATCCCTCCTTTTACCACTAACACACTAACCTCTCACGAGCTACCCCAACCTAGGAGGAAGCAACAACTTTCACTCAGTCTCTTTGTCCTTTTGGAATAAACATTGCCATTATTCTTTCCTCTATCTCTTCTCTGCTTTCTCCTTTCCCATGTCATCTGCATCTTGACCCACATAGTGTTTTAATTCATATATTGCCATTCATATATTGCCATTTTCTTGTGAAAACCACTCCCTTTACCAGCAGTAGGTTTTTCACCTTCCATCATTACTGTCGCACAAATAGTATGGTTCTCAGTCTCTGTCTCTCCAGTCATTTGGGCATTAACCCATACAACACCATTTCATGTTAAGTCACAGTTCATATTAATTGCCCTCAAGAAAATGACACACCCACTCCCATTCCTCTTGAACAAAAAGCCAGTTCCAAAATACATGCAATACAGATTCTTCAGCTCCACATCCCTCCCTGGGGCATGCTATTGATCTTACCAAACCCTATTTATACTGACTGCCCCTCACAGGAAGAATATTCTGTATGATCCATATGATATCCATATGTTGCCCTTCCACTCTATTATCTGTCACTTCGTTCCACACATTTGCCATCGGTCCTTCTGTCAAATGCCCAACTATTGCCATCTTATCTTTCTTTCTTATCATATTAATCACCTTCTTATGGTCTTCCAAGCACTTCAGTCCCACTCCCTCTACTTTATTTACCCGTAATAAACTCCATTTTCACAGAGTGGTCCAAACAGGAGATTTTACCACACCTTCAACTCTCCTATGAAATATGAACTTTCATTTCTACCCAGCAAAACTTTTACAATCTTTTCTCCTATGCCTGAAGAAGGGTGTTTGGGCCTGAAAGCTTGCAATTAACAGGTTGGGTTTTTTTGAAAATCTAGTTGGTCTGATAAAAGATATCACCTCTACCACAAGTCCTGATTCCTTTTGCCTCTAGACCAATATGGCTACAACCTGGATACCTGGGAAATTATAACACATTTATAAACTTTCCATATATGGAATCTAACTATTGGGCATCATCTTATAAGCAGGGTCATCTTCTATTCAAGTAAATGCAGTATATTGAACCAATTAAAGAAGGAAAGGAAGGCTTGGGGAAGTTCCAGCTCCCACTGTTCCTCATCATCATTTCATTTCCCACCCTCCTCCCTCCTGGCCCATGATTCCCTTGGTCCCTAAGCTAAAATGTCTTATTTTTTCCTGTCTCTTAGAGCATGTCTATTTGTACTCAAACTCTTCAGACATAAAATATTTACCCATGAAGGCATACAAACCCCACATACTGATACGGGTCAGATTACAGTGGTGTTGCTAAGCTCATTCACTATTCATTTCAATTAAGCACTCATGGCTGGAAGAAGAAAAGAAATGCATTTCAGGAGATTATAATGCAAGTATGCAGCCATTAGAAAATTTGCCAGAAATTTGGCTTGGATTTTATCATTTGTTTTTCTATGATTTTGCTGCAGTAAAGAGCATGTGATCAAATTCTCTTGGGGAAATACCAGATCTGGAAAAGATTTCAGATGTGCTGAATTCTGGCTCCAGAATTTGGAAACACCAAGGCCCATCTGAATCTTCCCCTTGCTGTCCACTGATTATTCCAGTGTTTGAGAACCTACATCTGGTCTGTCCAACTTCTAAGCTCCTAGGGGGAACATACTTCAGGGGCTGCACCACAGCAGTCACACCAATTGGGCCACTGGCTTGTATGGACAATCCTTCCCACCCCACTGCTGCACTGTATGCCTATGTGAGCACCTCCCCTTCTACAGTTGTACTGGGTTCCCTACCCCCTGGTGCAAACATGGGCACATGAGTACAACTCCTGCCTTCCTTGATACAACGTACACCCATGTGGGCAACACTCCCTCCTCCCCCAAGGCACATCCCCAATGTAACACCATGGAGATGCATGCATGATACTTCATGTGCTCCCCTCCCTGCCCTCCAGCCCTGTAATCACCCTCAGCTTTATATACCACTTGTCAGGGACTCTAATCAAGCAAGCCTGGCTGGGCCAAGCATGTGAGTTACCACACCTGCTAATGTGACTGACCCAGTTCTCTGCAACCAGATTGGTTGCTGAAAGTGTCACTCACCCTTTTTAAACACACCTGCAGCCTCAGGCTGCATACATGCCTTGACATGGCCTCAGTCTCTTCTGGCAAGCCTCACATTCACAGCTGTCCCTGGTTCTTCTGACTTCTGATCCAGCTTTGGTTTTTCTCTGAACCTGATCTTGGATCTTTCCTGAAATTTGATGCTGGCTTTGCTCTCTCTGGTTTTCCTGGCATTCTGACTCACCTAGGATTCCTTGACATAGATCTCAGATTCTCCCTAGCACTCAGCACCTTTTTTTCTGATCCCTGACTTCAGCTTGCATCTCAGACTGTACCTCTTGGATCACACCTTCTGTCTCCCTTGGAATTTGGTCTCACACTCCCCACTCCACTGACTCAGACCCCAAACCCAGTGCTCTGGTAACCTATACTCCTGCCCTGCTGACTTCCTAGTTGTGGACCACTAGGGTCCGTCCTCAGGCCTGGATACCTATGGCCTGGCTAGACCCTCATATTACTCATTGCACTGTCCAACCGCCTGATCCAGAGTTAGGAGGTAGCAGCTAGAGAAGAGAGAGGAAACTGGTTGTAGTCAGAGTGATGAGGAAAAACGGTGGCTGAGCAGGAACCCAGGAACCACAACTTAACCCCTCATGGGCTACCAGAAGGACAGCCATGACCTAGATCAGGGGCAGGCAAAATATGGCCCACAGGCCAGATCTGGCCCACCAAGCACTTTCATCTGGCCCGCAGTGCCCCCTAATGACGTTACAAGGGTGGAAGCAAGGCACCCATGTGTATACATGCCCCCGATATACTTCATTATGCCTTGCTCCCACCCTTGTGGGCAGAAGGGCCCAGCCTGACCAGCATTCAGCTTCTGGGCAGGGCTGCTGTTGCAGCCCCCGGGGACCTGCTCTGCTTCCCCAGTCTCCTGCTAGTTCAAGGCAGCAGGTAGGGAAGTGGCAGAGGTGGGGCTGCAGCTGGGCAGGAGCACGGAGCATGGGGGTGAGACTGGTAGCAGTATGCTTGGGCCCGGGGCGGTAGCAGCGTAGAGCTTGGCTGGGCAGCATGTGAGTATGAGGGAGGGTGGGAGGTGTGGGGACCCCCCCTCACACTTCTGCCACAGCATGTAGCCCCAGCAGGCCGTGGAAGTAGCAGTGGCAGCAGCAGCAAGAGCAGGCAGAGGTGCTCTGGGCACTCATGCCCAGTGCAGGTGCCCGGAGGGGCATGGCTCCAGCCAGCCCTGCACATCACAGCAAGGGGCGGCGAGGGGCACAGCCTCCACTTGGCTGTCTATATCACTAGTGCTCCCTGCACTCACGTGACATGGGAGGGAAGCCTTGAACTCTGGAGCTGGGTGCCTTCCCCTCAGGGGTGGGGAAGGCAGTTGATCCTAGTGCCTGGGGCTTCCCTCCCGTGCTGCACATCCCCGGCAGGGAAGGCAACCAGCTCCAGTGCATGGGGCTTCCCTCCTATGCCATGCAAGTGCAGAGACTGCTGGCAATAGAGTATATTATTGGCTCATATCCACTGTCACCCCCAGGTCCTTCTCTGCAGTACTGCAGCCTAACGAGTCATTCCTCAGACTGTATTTGTACAAGTAATTATTCTATCCCAAGTGGAGGACTTTGCAGTTATTATGGTTGAATCTCATCTGACTGATTGCAGACCATTTATCCAGTGTATTGAGGTCATTGTAAATCATAACCCTACTCTCCAGGGTATCTACAATTCCACCCAATTTGATGCCATCCACAAATAAGCTAAGAGTGCATGATTATGGGTGGCAGAACAGAAACAGGCCAGGCACAAGACCCTTGCAAAGGTAATAGTTAAAACTGTTACCTCTTACTGTAAATAGTTCTGCATATAAGTTACTGTTAGCAGTAGTGATTGATGCAGACAATTAGATACTATTATAATATGTAGAGATATAATTTATATATAAAGATTTGATTTGTTATATGATCTATTTATTATTAAAATTAATTAAAATAAACATATAGATATAATTTGTTAAGATTCTGAGATAACTTGTAAGAACAAAGCAGCCTTGTCAGAGAAGACCATAAACTAAAGAAAAAGGGGGAAAAAGACAGAATCGAACAACATTCCACAACGGAAAAATGAAGGAGATCAAAACCCCTCCCTTTTACTTTCCCATGGACATAAATCCCCACTAATTGACATCTTCCAAGTCCACAACAGATTTGATTCAGTCCAGTCTCCAAAATTTCAATAAAACAAATTTAAATAAAAGCACATCAGGGAACATTTAGTAGAGTATTTAAAATAAGTCATCTACAAATATAGGGCAAAACCAGCAAATTCAAGAAGATCTGCTACCACCCTGCATGC
>NW_017728964.1:2403041-2409355 GCF_001723915.1 Gavialis gangeticus
TGAATCAGGGGACCAATGAAAAGGTCTGAATCAATTCAAAGCTCTCCAAAACTTCAGAAAAAATTCAGACAGTCCTGACCCACTGCAGCAGGGAGCTGCAGCTGGATTTGGAGCTGGTAAGTAGGGGGCAGGGGAGAGGAGCTGGAGGAAGGGGGAAGGGACCATGGGAGGACTCCTTCCAGCCTCATCCCTTGCCACCCCCCTCCCAACCTTTTGTGTCAGTATACGTATGCACTGTCTATGTTGTGCTTTCACGGGCACCCAGATGGACTTTGGGGTAAAACAAAGGCCCAACTATAGCACTGTCTCTTGTCTTTTTTATCAGTAGCCAACATGTATGCAATATTTTAATCCTTCCTAAAATAAATTAGTGGCTTTGTGTACACAGCCTACAATCTGGTATGTTTTCCATGTTTTATCAAGTGGGCACAAATATTCAAGTGGGAACAGAATTTAAATTATGTGGTAAATGTTAAACATTTTCAGAGTGAAACAACAAAAGGTTTAGTCATTGCTTATGTGGATTTTAGCATTAAATAGGAAGAAAATAAAAGAACAGGAAAGCAAAGAAAAGAATGCTTAGTGGAAACTCCACTGCACAGTTCATAAATTGATGTGGTACATGCCAGTTCATAAATTGAACAGCCAGAGTTTTAATAATAGGAACTACTGCCTTTTCTTAATAGCTTAGCTTAAAAATAAAGCTAACTGATGGATGCAGAAGAATCAAGGCGGTCCCAGGGATCATATTATTAGCAACCTAGGAGATGCTACTCATCTCATTTAGGCCTCACAAATCACAGATTTTTAGGCTACAGACAGAAATTACACACAAACCAGTTTAAGTGATCAGAAACTGGTTTAAACTTGTAATAGAACAAAAGTTCAGTGCACATAAGCCAGTTTCAAAATAGCCAAAAACAGTTTAAGATAAACCTGGCTGAATGTATTATCAGACTTAACTGATTGAAGTCAAACTCGTTCATGGAAATTTTGTCCCAGACTCCTTCCTGATTTAAGTTAAATCAGAGTCCCCCAGCATCTCAGCATGCTCTGCAGCCCTGGGCTGGGCTGTATTGTCTGCTCCAATAGAGCAGGGCTGGCCCTGCCCCTCTGCTGTCTAGCCAGAGCAGGGGCAGGGCTGTGGCCAGATGCCAGCCCACCTAAGGCAAAAGGGGCAGGGAAGGGGTTAATTCCTGCCTCCCTCCCCTGTCCCACCAGCATGGCCCCAGCTGGGGTCTGCCAGGCAGGGGTGCAGCAGCCTGTCAGGCATTTTGCAGGGTTTAATTCCCCCCCCCCCCTCGTGCCACCAGTGTACTGGGGTCTGCCTGGCTGGGGTGGAACAGCCTGTCAGGGACCTGCTCCCCCTTGCTGCTACAGTGGCAGGGGTGGGGGCTGGTATGGCCCCCTGAGGTGAAGGGGGCAGGAAGGGAGTTTATTTCTCCTTCCCTCCACTCTCCCACCCGGGAACCCCAGCTGAGGTCTGCCTGGCTGGGGGTGAGCAGTGAATGTGGCGGCCAGGGGCTAGCAGAGCCCAGCTGCAGTTCTTTGGTGGCAGAGGGGACAGAATGGGTAATAATCTCCCTCCATGTCCCCTTCACATCAGGGGCCATGCTGGCCTGTGTCTGGGCATGCTCCTGCCCTTGCTGCTGGAGCAGTGACGGGGGAGTGACCCTGACAGGGGCTTCTGCACCATGGCCAGCCAGAATCCAGCTGGGGTCCCTGCTGGTGGGACAGGGGAGAAAGGAGGGAATCAAACCCCTCTCCATCTCCCTGTTCACTTCAGGCTGCTGCCGGGGCTGGCCACACCCCCCACCCCTCAAGCAGCAAGGGGCAAGTGGGGGTAATGCCTGGAAAGGGCTCCTTCCCCCTCCAGGTACACCCTGACTAGGGACTGTGCGGACCAGGGTGGGGGTTTAAACCCCTTCCCAGTCATACCCAGCTTGCCAGGACATGGCTACACCCCCCTCAGCTCAGTTTCCCTCCAGCCAAGTACTTTCTCTAGTGCCCCCCCAGCTTCTGCCCTGAGCCACTGCAGGCATTTGTCTGAATTTCCAGAATCAAAAGTGAATATCTATCCACTTTCCAATTGGTTCAGTCTACACAAGTTAGGCTAACCTGCAGACATTGAATTGATTCAGGCTCAGGCTTTTTGAATGTCTGTACTTAGTTTTAATGTAAATAATGCTAAAGTGGTGGAAGGATATGATGCCTCCTTTATTCAGGAAATGGATTCTTACTCTTAGAATTCTGACGAAAGCTTTATATTAACATTGGGTTACAGAGACATATGGAAAGGAGGGGAAGAAGTACTTTTCTGTTGGCCATGTTGCACAAATGCTGTAAGTTGTTAAAGAACCAGGGACAGCCAGCTGTGGAAAGCTGCTGCCTGGCTTTGTGCTGTAACCAGCCCTCACTGACTTCCCAGTGGAACATAAGGCATCCTTATTGCAAAATTTCATCAAAATTCTTATGTTGGTGTTGCACCAACCCAACTCCCTTCCTCACACAAACACCTCTTACCCAAGCTTGTTGGCAGTTGCAACCTGGGTAGCTGGCCTGATGCGGGGTATGGATTAATGATCATGTAACCACTCAGACTTATCATCCTCACAGTATTTGATGAGGATGCACTCTAAAACCTTCAAGCATTGACGGTTCTACAGCGCAGTCCAGTAAGTCTCCCCATAGGTCAAGTACAGTCAAGTTCTCCACAGTTCACTAGGTAGGAGGCACAGAGCAGCTCAGCTTACAGTGACACAGAGAAGCCTGGGGTGTGGCTTAGGATTTCTAGCACAAATGTGGGACAGAGAAGAACCAAAGAGGGTTCTATGCAGTAGTGTTTTTGTAGTTACGATGGTCAAAGAAACCTTTCTTCTTGCATAGTTCTTCAGTACTATATTTTACTGAACCAAATGTATAATTGGGAAAGAAGGTAGAAAAGCTTCTAGATACAAAATACTATATTTTTCAGGTCTGGGAAAGACCTGCTCTAGGAAAGACCCCAGACCTGAGGAAGGGTATTTGGAGAATTCTAATTTCTCTTGCTGTATCTGAGTAGCATGTTTTTCTTTTTCTCTCCTTTTGTTTTGTTTTTTTTTATTTTTTTTTTAATCTGGGTAAGTACTAAAAATGCCACGTATGTACAGGTAGCAGTTCTGTTTAAGTAGCTGAACATTATCATGTCCTGGCTGGTCAACACTGTTACTGTCTGGTATAGCATTACTGCTGTAACTTGTAAAATTGATGGCTCAACAACAGGTGGGGCTCTAACTATTTCTGCTGTGCTCTGCTCAGCAGTCATGCCTGTATCTCGTAACTGGTCGGTGTGGCTGTGGCAAACAATATTCAATGCCACTTGCAGTGTGTAAGATAAAGGGCCTGTTTGTGCATTCACAACTACAGACTGTTATTTTTAAATCCCTGGTAAACATGAACCAATGCCTTTTGGCCTGTATATAGCTCCTGACAGGTACCTGTTCCCCTTGCCATGGCCTGACTTATTTGGCAATTTTTAACATGTTGTTTTAAGTCTGGCTTTAATAAGTCCAAACATGATGTGAGATCCCAGCCCATAAACAGCATTGCTGGCTTCTTATTTCTTGTAGCATGCACTGCATTCAGGTATTCTAGGAAAAAGTAGGGTATCTTTTGTTGTACTGACCTCGTCTCTTCTTTCATGCAAGTCATTTTTGAAAGACTGAAAAGTTTTCTGTCAGCTGACTTGTGTCTAGGTGGCACAGTGCAAAAGTGATGTTCTGGGTGCCATATTTCATCATGAAAACTTGAAACTCATTCAACTGAATTATGGGCCATTATCTGTTACAACATGTCCTGGCAATCCTGCCTGTGGAGAGTTCACACTAATTCTGTGGTGTTATAAACTTCAGTTGACTTAGATAACAACTAAACTAATTTTTTTTATATTTCTCTTTTAATGGTGATCCTGAGTCCCACTTGCCATGCCTTGTTGGAAATCCAAGGTTTATTTGGGAGGATGTAACATAAACACCACCGAGTAATAAAATATTGATATATTATTGAGGTTTTAACCTTTCTTACAAGACTGAGATACTTATTTATTTATTTAAAACCAAAAAGGCAAACTCACCGGGTGTTCTTTGAACTAAGATTTTTTATTAAATGTCTATCTAATTTTTATATTTTTATCTTTAATTTTAAGCATCGTTTTAGTTGCTTGGATCAACAGGAGCCTAATTTTTTTTTCCTTCTAGTCAACTGTTGACGTCTTCCCAGTAGGGGTAAGTATTTTGTCTTTTAGAATTTTTAAATCTCAAACATAAATTCAAACAGTATACAATACAAATAAGGTTTTATCTTTTTTTTTTAAAAAAAAAGAATATTACAAAGAAACCAGGTTGATTTCACCTTAAAAATGCTTTAAGGAGAGCTGGGCTTGGTGTATCTTTCAGCTTTTCTTTCCTTTTCTTTTTTTTCTTTAAAATCAAGGATTCAGAAAAATTTTACTTGTAATCCTCAGTCTCTGCTGTTTCCTCCTGTCTGCTCCTCCACTCCTCAAATGCTGAGCTGACTCCAGAACCCCATTCCGGCAGAACCTTTTTTTTTCTTTTTTGTTCCTTTTTTATTATATCTTTTTTTCTTTTTTTTTTCCTTTAGGCAGATGCTGTTTCCCTCCTCTTCGACGTACCCACAGACACTTCATTTTCACTGCTGACAGCCGATTCTCTTCCCTGATCCACCCCTGCCATCCCATCTTCCCTTTCTCCAACATACGGGTTTCTCCTCCCTTCGCTCGGCTTTCGGAAACATTCTAGGTGCATCGAGCAGCTACTCCAGAAGTGTGGCTTCCTTCCATCCTCTCCCCGTTTCTGCCAGCTCTCCTGTTCTCCCCTGCCAGTTCTCTCTCTTCATGACACTGCCCTTTCAAATAGACTTCACAATTTTTATTTTAATGTCTATGCCATAATAACGGTGTTTAATACAGAAATTTTCTAGCAATTTAGAGTGGTTATCCACCACCAATAGGTACATCATGTCTAAAAATGGTCCCACAAAATCAATATGGATCCATTGTTAGGGAGTAGGTGGCCATTCCCAGAGGTATAATGATTTGGGCTTCTTCTGTACCTGGTGGCATCCCATACATTCTTTAACAAGGTGTTCTATTTGTTGATCAATACATGGTCATCATACAAAATTTTTGGCTAATGCCTTCATTTTTACAAGTCCTAGATGCCCTAAGTACAGTTCTTCTAGTTCTTGTGTGCAGTGTGCTAGGTATAGCAACACACATTCTCCTCGTGACACATTCTTGATGTATAGTAAATTCATCTTTATGTATATAAAGAGATGCTAAATTGGAATTGTCTGTATATGCCCAGCCTTTCAGGGTGGTTTCATACCCCTGTGCCAATGTGGGATCTTTCTTGGGTTCTTGACCAATCATACTAGAAGTCACTGGAACAAGATTCTTGCTGAAGTAAGATAACAATTTCAGTAGATACTGTTTGTATTACAGAAGGTTATTTCACAGGTAAACAAGAGAGTCCATCAGTATTTCCATGTGTCTTTGTTCTTTTGTACTAAAAGTCATAACTTCAATTGGGTAAAAAGAGAGCCTACAGTTTCATATATGCCATACATGTCTTGGACTCTCCTATCTTGGGATGGAGAAATGTAATTAAGGTTGGTGATCTATGAACAATATAAAAAACTTTCTCCCATATAGGTATTGGTTAAATTGCTTTATTCAGCACACCAGACTTAAAGCTTCCTTGTCTATCTGTGTATAATTCCAGTCTGCTGCTGTCAGTGAGTGTGATCAAAATGTTATGGGCCATTCAGTACCATCAGCCATGCTGGGCATGTCTACAAGAGATGTTTACTGTGCAGTAGACTAATTAGCTGCACAGTAAAAAATTTGATGTCTATATGTGTACCCTCATTAGGCTGGAATAAACTAATTTACCCCACAGCAAGATAGTGCTTGTAAATACAAGTATTATACTACTGCAGAGTAGAAAAACTCTGCAGCAGAACACGTGTAGATGCTGCCCTGGCTGGCTAGGGTACATTGACTTACATTCATGCCGCAACCAGCCCCTCCACAGCATGTTAAGCTGGGGGGAGCTGACCCCTTGCCCCCACCCCTCAGCTCAACATGCTGCAATCCACATGAAGATGTGTGGCCAGCAGTAATAAGCTCCAGAGCTTATTGCTGTGCATTAATAGGCATGTGTAGGTGTGCCCACTATGTGATATAACAACAGTCCCAGTGCCATGTAAAGATGTATCACATAGATTCATAGATTCATAGATTAAGGGTCGGAAGG
>NW_017728964.1:2409366-2410403 GCF_001723915.1 Gavialis gangeticus
CCACCACCACCCTCTGAGTGCGACCTCTCAGCCAATCTGCAATCCATATCTGCAATCCATACATGGTAGCTTGATAAACAGCAATGGGTTAAAGTGAACTCCCTATCAGATGTCCTCAGACTTTTTTGCTTTTAGGAAAGTTTATGACACTCATCTGACCAAACCCATTTGTGGTTCACTTACCACAAACTATTTAATGGATACAACACAGATGCTAGGTTTGGTATAAGTCTGCTATAGTAATTAATAGATCCTAGAAAAAAATCTAAGTTGTAAAACATCTTTTTGGCTGTAGGTAGGATGACCATAACAATGTGAGGGAAACAATTTGAAGGGGGCGGGGTTGCATGCCAGTGCACCCATGTGCACACATGTGTGTATGTGTGTGCGTGTATGTGTATGTGTGCACACGCATACACACACACAGCCCCAATCTCATGGCTCCCAGGAGCAGGGTCAGGCAGGGAAGCACATCACACACAGAGCCCCAACCCAATGGCTCTCAGGAGTGGAGCACGGCATACACACACACACCTGACTCTGTGACTCCTAGGAGTGGGGCCAAGCAGGACAATGGGGCGTGCGCACATGCACACACACACACATCCCTGACCCTATAGTTTCCAGGAGTGGGGCAGGGCAGGACAGTGCAGTGCACATACGCACAGAACCCTGACCCTGTGGCTCCCCAAGTGCTCCACTCACCCAACCCCAACTCTACCACACAAGCAACTTTGGTCACAGCCTGCCAGGGTCCAGACCAGGAAGCAGCCTACTGACCGGGCTACCTTGAGAAAATTAAAGAAAAAGTCCTGGCTTGAAGCAAAAGTCAGGAGCTGCCTATTAGAGGTGTGTGAAGCAGGCCCTATTCAATTCAGATTCAGATTCGGCCCAAATTGGGGATAGTGATTCAATTCATTGATTCGGATCAGTGTCCCTGATTCGAATTGGCTAAATCTGAATCTCAAGATCCAATGCTGATTCAGGGAAACAGTGATTTGGATATAGACACAGCTTTAAATGTTTTTTCTACATGC
>NW_017728964.1:2411991-2412621 GCF_001723915.1 Gavialis gangeticus
GAAGTCCTTGACTTGAGGAAAGCTGACTTTGACAAGCTCAGGAGGCTTGTCAGTGAGGCCCTAAGGGACCACAACCCCAAGGAGAGGGGAGTACAGGAAGAGTGGTTGCTCCTCAAGGGAGCGATCCTAGATGCACAAGCTAAGGCTATGCAGCCTTGGAGGAAAGGCAGCAAAAGGGCACAGCAGCCCCCTTGGCTCAGCAAGGAACTAGTGGACCTCCTTAAAAGAAAGACCTACAAAGGATGGAGGATGGGATCCACCTCTAAGGAGGAATACTCTGCACTGGTCCAGAACTGCAGGGAGTGAACCAGGAAAGCCAAGCCTACAACGGAACTCCAACTGGCCACTAGTATCAAGGACAATAAAAAGTCCTTTTTTAGATATGTGGGAAGCCAGAGGAAAAGCAAGGGCAATGTTGGACCCCTGCTAAACCAGATGGGACAACTGATGATCGATGCCCAGGAAAAAGCCAGCCTACTAAATGGGTACTTTGCATCAGTCTTTCATCAGTCCCATGGGATGCCCCTGCCCATTACGGGACACACTCAGGGAGGCCCGGGTGAGGGAGATTCCTTGCCCTCCATCAATGCTGACCTCATGAAGGAACACGTTGAGAGGCTGGACACCTTC
>NW_017728964.1:2417621-2419501 GCF_001723915.1 Gavialis gangeticus
AGACCAGGAAGCAGCCTACTGACCGGGCTACCTTGAGAAAATTAAAGAAAAAGTCCTGGCTTGAAGCAAAAGTCAGGAGCTGCCTATTAGAGGTGTGTGAAGCAGGCCCTATTCAATTCAGATTCAGATTCGGCCCAAATTGGGGATAGTGATTCAATTCATTGATTCGGATCAGTGTCCCTGATTCGAATTGGCTAAATCTGAATCTCAAGATCCAATGCTGATTCAGGGAAACAGTGATTTGGATATAGACACAGCTTTAAATGTTTTTTCTACATGCCTCAAGGTAGCAGGCAAGGCTTGTGAACATCGCAATGCTGGGGAGCATGGAGCATCCCACATGAGTGCAGGAGGGCCCTCCATGTCCTTGGCGGCGAACCTTGAAGTGGACCAGAAGTACTTCCAGTCCACTTCCGGGTCCACTGGGGAGTGCACTGGGGGGCCCCCTCACACCCCCCCCAGCTCAGCCATCAGATGCGGGGGGACCCTAGGGACCTCCCCCCCAGACCTAGGAGGGACTTGTCACTGAGCCAGGGGTATATATGTGTGTGTATGGTGGGGGGGGAGCAGCACACTCCCCAGCAGACCTAGAAGTGGACATATTATTTTAGACGTAATTCTCTGTTCAAATTTCTCAGAGGTTCTTCATTTTCACCAGTTACAATTATTTCATTCGCATAACACTGCGTTCTTGGAAAGCCTTGTAACGTTTGACCCATTGTTCGCTGCTATGTAGCAGGAGTGGAGGCAATATGAAATATTTATTTATTACACTGGTATAATTCTTTTATGTTTTTATGGTAAGGTAACCCTTTGAAAATTTCATAAGTAAGCTTGTGCTAAGTCAACTTTGCTAAATCTCTGCCCTCCCCCCCGCCCCACCACTTATGTGGCAAGAATATCTTCAGTTTGAGGATTTGAGGTAGGGAATATTTATCAGCTTTCAGTGCAGGGTTTATGGGTTTACTATACTAGAGTTACAATATTTCCGGCATCAGAAAAGAAGACACCTGGGAGGTGGAGGGGGGAGGGGGAGAGGATAGGGGGAGGGGCATATGATTGTGGGAAGGGTAGTGATATGCTGATGCCTTGTCTCTGCCCCTCACTCCTAAACCCCTGCTCCCCATCCCTCCATCACTCCCAAACCCAGCCCCCTGCCCCGCCCCAGCACTGAGATACACCTCACTCCTGACCTGCAGACCCCTGCCCCCCCAGCCCTGCTCTTCAAGCAGCTCCTTCATTGAGCACATGTGGCCACTCTGTCTCTCTCTGTCTCACACACACGTTCACATGCCCACAGTGTCTCTTTACCTGGCTTGTTGGGGCCCACGCAGGGAGCACATGACCCCCAACAGCCAATCACTTTGTCCACTGCTCCCAGCCCCAAGCAGTCCCAAGCAGCCAGTCTGGAAGAGCACTCGGCCAAATCTGAGTGGTCGTAAAGCTTCCTTTCGTGCGTGGATGTGCTTTATCTAACACAAGAAGTTTACAGGCCAACAAGACATAAAGCGCTGCTCGACCTGGTACTGGCAACCAGGGATGACCTAATCAGTGACCTAACAATCAAAGGGAAGCTGGGTGACAGGGACCACAAGCTGATCATCTTCCCCATCCACTGAAAAGCTGGCAAGTCAGTCAGCAATACAGAAGTCCTTGACTTGAGGAAAGCTGACTTTGACAAGCTCAGGAGGCTTGTCAGTGAGGCCCTAAGGGACCACAACCCCAAGGAGAGGGGAGTACAGGAAGAGTGGTTGCTCCTCAAGGGAGCGATCCTAGATGCACAAGCTAAGGCTATGCAGCCTTGGAGGAAAGGCAGCAAAAGGGCACAGCAGCCCCCTTGGCTCAGCAAGGAACTAGTGGACCTCCTTAAAAGAAAGACC
>NW_017728964.1:2420182-2420873 GCF_001723915.1 Gavialis gangeticus
TGATGCTGCTGCTTGTAAAGTGAGCAAAATGCTGGCTTGCATCCATAGATGCTTCTCAAGCAAATCCCAGAATGTCATTCTCCCGTTGTACTTGGCCTTGGTGAGGCCATAGATGGAGTACTGCATCCAGTTTTGGGCTCCATAGTTTAAAAAAGGATGTGGAGAAGCTTGGGAGAGTCCAGAGAAGAGCCATGTGCATGACCAGAGGTCAGGAAAACAGACCTTATGACGAGAGGCTGAGAGCCATGGGAGTCTTCAGCCTGGAAAAGCGCAGGCTCAGGGGTGATCTGATGGTCACCTGTAAGTTTATAAGGGGTTCTCACCAGGATCTGAGGGAACGTTCGTTCACCAGAGTGCCCCAAGGAATGCCAAGATTGGACAGTTATAAACTCCTCCAAGATTGTTTCAGGCTGGACATATGGAAGAACTTCTTTACTGTGCGAGCCCCCAAGTTCTGGAATAGCCTGCATTTGGAGGTGGGTAAATCACATACTTTGAACACTTTCAGGAGAAATTTGGATGTTTATCTTGCTGGGATCCTATGACCCCAGCTGATTTCCTGCCCCTGGGGCAGGCGGCTGGACTCGATGATCCAGCCCTAATGTCTATGAAATCTATGCAAAGACCTGGACATTTGCTCTTATTTTTTTAAACCTCACCCGGACACAGCACAAGGGACCAAAAAAGAGGA
>NW_017728964.1:2425873-2441189 GCF_001723915.1 Gavialis gangeticus
AATGGTACGGATCTTTGAAGACTCCTGATACTGGTGAAGTGCACGAAGACTGGAAGAAGACCAATGTTGTGCCTATCTTCAAGAAAGGGAGGAAAGCGGATCTGGCAAACTACAGGCCCATCAGCCTGACCTCTATCCTGGGGAAGGTCTTAGAAAAGATTATAAAAGAGGCCATTCTTAATGGACTGGATGATGGCAACATCCTGAGGGATAGCCAGCATGGGTTTGTTGAGGGTAGGTCTTGTTTGACCAATATTATTTCCTTTTACGACCAGGTGACTTTTCATCTGGACAAGGGAGAAGAGATTGATGTTCTATATCTTTACTTAAAAAAGGCCTTCGATTTGGTATTCCATGATCACATCTTGACAAATCTGTCTAACAGCGGCCTCTGGTCCACCGTGATCTGCTGGCTGAGAAATTGGCTCTGTGGTTGGGCACAGAAGGCGGTGTTTAATGGAAGTCAATTGTCGTGGTGCCTTGTGACCAGTGAGGTCCCTCAAGGCTCTGTCCTTGGACCTATTTTGTTCAACATCTTCATTAACGATGTAGAAATTGGTCTCAGAAGCAGACTGGCCAAATTTGCCAATGATACCAAACTCTGGGGTAAAGCGTCCACACCTGAGGACAGGAGGGTGATCCAGACTGACCTTGACAGGGTCATGAAATGTGCGGACGAGAACCTGATGGTGTTTAACACTGAAAAATGCAAGGTTCAAAACCTGCAGCATCCTCATAGGCTTGGCAGTACTACGCTGGCCAGCACTACAGATGAAAGGGACTTGGGAGTCATGATTGACCACAAGATGAACATGAGCCTTCAATGTGATGCTGCTGCTTGTAAAGTGAGCAAAATGCTGGCTTGCATCCATAGATGCTTCTCAAGCAAATCCCAGAATGTCATTCTCCCGTTGTACTTGGCCTTGGTGAGGCCATAGATGGAGTACTGCATCCAGTTTTGGGCTCCATAGTTTAAAAAAGGATGTGGAGAAGCTTGGGAGAGTCCAGAGAAGAGCCATGTGCATGACCAGAGGTCAGGAAAACAGACCTTATGACGAGAGGCTGAGAGCCATGGGAGTCTTCAGCCTGGAAAAGCGCAGGCTCAGGGGTGATCTGATGGTCACCTGTAAGTTTATAAGGGGTTCTCACCAGGATCTGAGGGAACGTTCGTTCACCAGAGTGCCCCAAGGAATGCCAAGATTGGACAGTTATAAACTCCTCCAAGATTGTTTCAGGCTGGACATATGGAAGAACTTCTTTACTGTGCGAGCCCCCAAGTTCTGGAATAGCCTGCATTTGGAGGTGGGTAAATCACATACTTTGAACACTTTCAGGAGAAATTTGGATGTTTATCTTGCTGGGATCCTATGACCCCAGCTGATTTCCTGCCCCTGGGGCAGGCGGCTGGACTCGATGATCCAGCCCTAATGTCTATGAAATCTATGCAAAGACCTGGACATTTGCTCTTATTTTTTTAAACCTCACCCGGACACAGCACAAGGGACCAAAAAAGAGGACATGTCCGGGAAAACATAGACATATGATGTCCCTAACTGTATCCTTAAAATCTCCACATATCCTTACTGCACCACATTTTTAAAAAAGTCACTATAGGCATGCCCCACTCACTCCAGACTACTTTTGAAAGTATGTCTTCTCCTTTTAGGTGGTCAAATTCCACATCTGCCTTGGCATGCAAGCTGTAAGGGGCTGTATGAGATTTGTGAAACCTGGCCTCCTGTTTTCTCTCTCATTATCCTAGCTCTGATATATTTTAAAGTTCACATGCCTTTGTTGAACACTTCAGAGATTTGGTTTAATGATATCCCTTCTAATTGTTCTTTAGCTATTTGTGAAGGGACTTTGGAGAATGCCTGCAGTGTCTTTATAGAATTCTAGTCCAGGAGTATCTCTATTTAAATATTCATGATCCCAGAATGGCTCCCCCTTTTTCAATTACAGAAATCTAAGATGTGCTTCATATTATTAAATTCTATAGGTACTGACGTCACCCCTGGTTTGTGGCACAATCTTCTTTCCTGTGTATGATTTAACAAAACCATGTTTTCCTTTAATTTCAAAATTTTAAAAAAAGTGTTTTTAATAATCATTATATGAGATAACAGACACTGATGACCCTGTACCTAACTCCATTTTAAAAGTTTTCTCAGCATTCCTGTGTGTCAGCTAGATGGCTGATTTATCACCTTTGTTCACAATATAGGCCCAGAATAATTACTCCATTCTCACTGTTACATATATCTTTTTTATTTCCTTTCCTGTACCTTACTACACTTTTCTTTTCTTTTAGCATGGTGCACCGGACATGTCTTTTCTTTAGACATGTCTACAACATTGTCAGTAGCATTCTTTAAATTTGCAATTTCTTGGACCCTTTCTAAGACCCTTTTCCACACCAATATTACATATCAGGCTGCCAACCTCCCTGGCTCTTCTCTTGCATATTTAAGAATTCATTCATTCCTATTCCTATAGGTGCTCCTGTACACAATTCTATGGCATCTTTTGTTGTAGTTTCCATGGCTAAACAATCTCAATAGCATGTTTAAAGGTAAGGTCTTCCTCTGTTAAGAGCTTCCTTTGTATGGCTTCATTAAGTAACTCGCCCACAAATCTGTCTCTGAGGGCATCATTAAAACTATCCTTAAGACTGCAATATTCAGACAATTTCCTCAGCTCTGATACAAAAGAAGAAGCAGATTCAAGTTGATTCCTCTTATGGAACCTGAGCCTTTCTGCAGTAACCAATGGCTTAGGTGCCAGATGCTCTTGAACAATTTTCACTAATTCCTTTATAGTTTTGTTTGCTAGCTTTTCTGGGGTGAACAGGCACCCCAGTAAACTATATGTTTTTCCTCCCAAAAATGCTGTAATGAAGCTACATTTTTGTGTGGAAGAATCTCTACAGGCTGGGGAGATTATATATAGTGGCTCCAGCCACTCTATATATAGGCCAGTCCTACTGGGGGCTTTCATAAGACCCAGTTGATCTAATCTATACAGCCATTTTAGGTTTCAACAGATTTCAAGCACGCAGTCAGAGCAGATTCTTTTTACAACTTTAATGCATGCCCCACTTCTGGGATCCCATTCTTATCATCGGTTGTTACGTTTGTCCCACTGTATTCATAAAGAAATTATTCCAGCCACAAGTATGGGGAAAAGTGCAGTCAGACTGGCAGGCACAGTGTAAACACAAAGTAAAACTATATATGCATTGGCATCAGCAGATTCAACAGAAAATAATAACATTCACAGAAGCAGATTCAACACTCCCCTGTATCTTAGAGTTAAGTCACTCACCCAGTAAGTCAGGTAAGTAGCATTCTTTTCTTTCCTGGTTCCTAAGGTGGCTTTCTTATCTTTCTTGGTTCTCTAAGTAGCCATTTTGGAGCTTCCTACAGGGCAATTTTGGTGCTTTCCACGCCACGGGGAATTCTTTGATGGACTTAGCCCTACAAATGTAGATGGCTATATACATGCCCAAACCAGAAGTAATAAACAGTGAGAGACCTCCCATCTTTCCCCTAATGAGCTGAGTAGCTAGGGCACTCACCTGGGAAGCTGGAGGTCCTAAGCTACCCCTCAAGCAGAGGAGGACTTAAAGCTAGGTTTTTAATTAGCATTCTAACCTAACTCTACTACGTTAGTCATTATGGAATGCCTTTATCTGACATTCCTTTTGAAGCCGCACCCTGGGCAGCTGTTAGAGGGTAACCATCAGGGATCCTGGTTTTCTCTGATATAAAAAATCACAAATTCTCTGACAAAAAGTTGCAAATTCTCTGATAAACCCCCAAAATCTGTTAGTAAAATTAAAAGCCTCCACAGTCCCCCCTAGCCCTGATAGTGCCCCTCACTCCCCCATGCCTCCCTCAGCCCTGCTGGTGCCCTCACTGCCCCCAAAGCCTCCCCCAGCCCTGCTGGTGCCCCTCACTGCTCCCAAAGCCTCCCCCCAGCCCTGCTGGTGCCCCTCACTGCCCCCACAACAGCCACCCCACCCTACTCATGTCTCTTGCCTCCCACCCACAGCCCCTGCCCCCCAGCCCTCCAGCCCTGCTGGAGGGGGGCCCCAGCTCCCAGGGCTTTGGGGTCAGGCACCCAAGTCTGCAGCTCCCTGCCCCCAACAGCAGGCAGATGCAGCAGAAGCAGCATGAAGCCAGCTCCCCCACTGATGCCACCTGCTCAGCCAGGGGCAGGGCCAGCTCCTGGCTCCTCTGCAGTCCTGCTGGTGCCCCCAGCCATGGCCTGCAACCCCCCAGCCCTGCCAGATGGGCCACCAGCCCCCTGCAAGACCCACTTACCTCATAGACTCCAGCAGTGAAGAGTGAGGCTGAGCAGAGCCCAGCAGTGGCTGACTGAGAGCCTGAGGCCCTGCCCTTCCCTCTCTCCCTCCCCCTCTGGGCAGGGTTGGGGGTTTCCCACCCTGTTTGCAAACAGCTCTTGCAGGCTGGAGCTCAACCATTCTGCAAAGCTCTTTTCAAAAGCAGGGAATCTGCAGGTTTCTCTGCTAAAAGGAGAAATCTGGATTTTCTCTGATAAAAGGGGAAATCCATGGTTTTCTCCATTTTTCCATGGGATACAGAAAACCCAGATCCCTGGTGATCATCTATTTTTTCCCAAGCGTTATGTCTGTTGATTAGCTTCAATAGTAGTGCTGAAAAAGGCAGTAAGCAATGCAGTAAGAACAGAATATAAATCTGTATGTCTAGGCCCACCTTGCCCAGAGATAGTTTGAACCTGTGCCTTTCAGGTTTCCCAAGATAGTGATCTAAATATCACACCATATCTCAGAAATTACACACTATCCTTTTCTAGTGCTCCTTTTGAAGCTGTCCCTCTGAGCAAACAATGAAGGAAAATATGTGTGGCCAGAAGAAAAGCAGCAATCCAGGCAATGAGGGGGTGCCTACACCAGGATAAAAGCAGGCCTCTGGTTTTAGATTTGTTCCTTCCTCCCAGTGGACAAGTGTCTTTCTTGTAGTAGCCTCTATCCATTTTACCCAATGAGTATGAAATGCAAGGGGCAGTGGTTCAGCTTCAAAAGAAATTCCAGAAAGACATCTTAGCTATTCTGTGGCATAGTAGTTGGAAAAGTCAGAAAGCTATATACTCAAACACTTTCTGTACAAGGAGTCTAGCCTTCAGGCCTCTGGATTCCTGGGAATGTGCCCTAATAACTCAGCTCTTGGAGCTAAACATGGGAGGGTCTCCACCCATCATTTATTCCAGCAGCTATGTAGTTATGCATATGTGCAATCTTCATGAGAAGTCTTGTGTGTCCAATACATAAGGTAGGAGCCAAAAACAGCTAGGTAGAGAGCAAGAAAACTACCACATAGACACGGGCAGAACTAGGATTTTGAAAAGAGGGCTGTAAATGGTGTGATACTCTACCATATGTAACATAGCACATATTCTTCTCCAGTTAAAGAGAACCTAAAAGATTTACTAATCTGTTAGGGCCCAGCACCGTGTTATTCAGTTTAAGATCAAAGCAAAAACAAATACAACTTTATGGGAATTTGATCAGTCACAGTTTGGGGAGTTATTTCAGTAAGGGAAAAATAGTCAAATGATGAAATAAAATCTCTAGTCTTCCAGGGGTTAAAAAAAAAGAATAAGAATCAAGTCCTAAGAAGGTATATTGAATCAATGTTACCACATCTCTAAATAGGGGCAGCTTTCCTCCCTATCACTGCTAATCCTGTTAATAGAAATCACATCAATAAACCAAATTCCTTTTGATGTCTCCCCCCCTAATCTTCATGGTGGATTACTGCATTAGGTCACCTTGCATCCTATTTTATCCCTGTTAGAACAGCATCCTTTGAAATGTGTAATTATCTCACCAAGATAATTGCCAAAATCATATGCAGTCCTGAAGAGAACTTCAAAACCTACTTGTTTATAGAAGTTAATGATTAAGATTAATCAGATATTGCAAAATTCATCATTCATTATTCTGCCCATGTATGTATTTATGCATCTGCACTTTAACTGAAGTGCAACTGGTCTCCAAAATATACTTATTACAAGACCTTGGAGATGTTATTTGCCAGATGGGGGCTATGCGGGTCTGTTTAACTGCAAACTAATAATCTAGGTTGGGGATCAGTTCTTATCCCTTAAGGGAAAATGCCTTAGGAGTGCTGTCACTGCAGGAAATGTGTTGATGGACAGGCCAACTCCTGACAGGTGCTGAGCACTTCCAATGCCAAGGTCATCCAGCAAAGCCAGTAGCTCCACATTAGCTTTCAGGTTTTTGTCTTGTGTGCTTAGCAGGTATTTTAAGTCTAACACTGGTGATTTTAGCAGACTATCTGATGACAAACAGAGCTGGCTTATATCTCAGGTAGGTGTTTGCTGGAAAGGAAACCCAACTTTGGCAAACCTCTGTTGCTCATTCACTGATCTCTCCAGCACAAGTGTATCCATCCCCAGCCAGACAAAGTAACAGTATTCACATTTGATCAGTAATACCAACCCTAGATCCAACCTGCAAAACTCTCTGAACTCAACCTCCAAGTTGCTGTGTTTGAAAAGAGACAGAATGGTAGAACAGAATGGAATTGGCTAGCTCCCAAACTGAACCCAATACATGCCATACAGGGGCTCCAAGGAGATTGAAGAAGGAGACAGCCTGACAAACTGTTTGCCCTGAGCCAAACAGAAGATATGGGAGAAAGAAGATATAGTCTCAAAGGAAAAGCAGAAGGAGCAGGGCAGCCAGAGAGATGAAGGCGAGGCACAGAGGCTACTGACGTAGCACAATCTCAATAAGGCTACAAGAGGTGACACACCCCAGACCCATAATCTGGATGACATGTTGGTGCTTCTGTCTCTTATGGAAGGGAGTCACCAACCACTACTGTTCTTCTCTTCCTTTTTGGTGCAGTGGTCACAGAGGCCCTGTCCTTGGGGTCTTGAATTTCCTGCTCTCTAGGCTGCTGACTCCTCTGCCTCATGCCTTCAGATGCTCTCTCCTCTGCATTTTCCTCAACAGCTCCACTGCAGGGTGTGTTGAAAGCAGTTGCTGACTTCAGTCTGCTTCCCTTAATGTCTGGAGGCTCTTCCTTCTTTGAGTAGTCACATGCAGACACTTTTCATTGCCCTTTGGCCTCTCCAGTACCAGCCTCTTGTAACTAAAGCAGCTTAAATGCCCTTTTGCATTGCTTTACTGACGCTGCTGTTTGTACTGTCGGCAGCATATTGCATGTTAAATGACTTCGAGATGTAGCAAAATAAAACATGTCCGAGGTGTTTCAGCTTGCTCCTTACAGCTGCAGAGGGAAGCACCGGGCCCCGTGAAGCTCAGGGGCTGTGCAGGCAGCTCGTGTAGGCATGAAGAAGAAAAAAAAAGCAGTGAGCCTGATCTTTTCTTTTTTCTTCCTCCCCAGAGCCTGCCTACCTGCCTGAGCTGCACTGGGGCCCAGTGCTTCTTTCTGTGGCTGTGGTGTCCCCTGGGACTGCCTGGGCTGGGTGCCTGTGGGTGGGTGCCACCACTGCCATGGAGAGTAGCACCATCCCTCCTGCAGCTCAGGGACTGCTCAGCCCACCGGCAGCTCGCCCTCCCTCCCCTGTCGTCAGACAGGCAGGTAAGGATCAGGTCCTACTCTTGTGTACACACCACAGGGGTTTGCTTAAGTTTAATTTGAAGCGGTGTTCTTAAAAACCCACTGCTTCAATTTAGGGAGAATTAAACCAAAGTAAACCACCGTGGTGTGTACAAGCAGCCCCTGTTTCCTGATGCAAGGCAGTGTAGATACATGTGCTTCCAACCTTTGGTTTTCCTCCCCCAGGGCAGACACCAGCTTACACTTGGTGCAGAGGAAGTACTCCTGACCCTCTAGGAGGACATGAACGTGGTACACCCTATGCAGGTCACAACAGCTTACTTAGATTATTTATGTCTCCTTTGCTCCTTGAAGAACACAGATGCTATAAGGATCAAAAAAGAGGAGGTGAGGGAGCGGGAAAAAAACACCACAAGAACCTGTACTCCAAGCATTCACACCTATGCCTTTCCACATGCTTGCTCACACGTGCACGTGCACACACGTGCACGCGCACGCACACACACACAGAGTCTTCTGCTTCCTGGCTCTCTCCTCAGGCAAACTCCCTGGGCAAACTCCTTCTCTGTTTGCTGCTCTCTGTTCACTACTTTCATGACATGACTCATTCATGTTCCCTTCTCGTGAGATGACTCATGTTCCTTTCCTTTGCACTTGGGCCACTTTTTTTAATTTACAAGGCAGAATCAGTGGGTTGTGTGCTTAAGCAGCCTCTGCCACCACAAAGAAAAAAAAGGAAGTAACTATAACATTTTAGTCCAACTCCTCTTGAATAATATTTATTATATGCAGTTCACTGTGCAAGGCTCTAGTGATATATATTTGCTATTTATTACCATCAGCTCCTAGCCTATTCCTTTGATGTTTCAGAACTGGTTCAGAATTGTCTGATTAAAATGTATTTACACTGAAAAAATACAGATATTTTGAAACAAAAACTGTCCATAGGAAATGGTCATTTTTGATTAATCTCTTCAACCACAACTCTGAAAAAAAGTGTTTGAAATTATTTGCATATTCTATTTTAACATCTTGAAAACAAATTACATAATTTTTATCATAAACGTTTTTGTTTAGAAAAAAAGTCTAATTCATAATACAAAAGGTTAGAAACAAGTTTCAAAATGAAATTAAGAGAGGTTTTTTTTCCCCCTTGGATTGGTTTGAAAAAAACATAATTTTAAAGAATTTGACTACACTTTAGTTTAAACTGGAACTTTTATTTTTTTCAAAATATCAAAAAATCTTATGGGACAGGAAAACTATTTCCATTCCAGCTCAATTTTAATGAGGCATCTTCTCTGAGCTACCATGGCCCAAACTGCAGAAAGTTGCTTCCTATACTGCACTGATCAGTAGTCACAGATATTCTAAAATGTCCATGCATCTATCCCACATTTCTCCAATAGAAAAAAAAAATTAACATTCTATCAGAAAACTCAAGTTTTATAACAGCTATACAATCTGATTCTGGGAATGGATTTAGTATCAACATGGGACCAATTTTCTCATGTATATTTTTTTTTATTGATTTGTCAAGAAAGTAATATACACTCCTATAATGTTGCAGTGTTGTTGCTATATCATTAGAAGAGGCACTTTCATTCTATTTACCTTAAAAAAATTACCGTGTGAAATTGATTGTTTATGTTTCATGTGGGTGCTAAGGCAAAGTTTCAATTTAAATCTGTATTGTCGCTTCTGAATTGTTAAAATACTTTCTTTGTTCTTAGGTAAGCCCAATTTGACATGTTCTAAATCAGCAGAGTATGGCATTATTTACTACTTTAATATGGTTAAATGAAAATAAATCATTGGTCACCACACATACTATTCTATCATGAGTCCAGCAATATTTTATATTTATAAAATCTCAGCGCCTGTGGTCCATTGACTATATGAAAGTCTTATCTTTAATTTTTAATAAAAGTAAGTTTCTTGTTTTCATATTTGGAGATAAAACTTTAACATGTGACCTGAGTGAATGCTAAAGGTGAAGAAACCAGAAGGCCAAAAATGTATTTCTTTTATATAATATTTTTAAATTAAATCTCATGATTCCTATACTAGTGTTTGTCTCACCAGATGTGTCTATACGAGATGATTTACTGTGCAGTAGACTAATCTGTGCAGTAAAGCATCACTATGAAACTGTGCACAGCCGGCACTGTGCATTAAAAAAGGCTAATGTGCAGTTTTCTACTACCTGTAAATACAGGTAGTATTATTGCAAATTAGCTAATGTACAGTAGTGCAGTTATAAAACTGACCGGGAGCAATTGTCAACAAGGGGCAGGAGAACTGTCCCCTCCCTTGGGCAGCTGCCTGCTTCCCAGACCCACCTCCAATCAGCCAATCAGAAAGGGGTCTGGGACAACGTCCACTGCCCCTGCAGCAGGCAACTGCTGGCCCCAACTCTGAGATAGGAGCTGGGGCTGGAACATTGTCTCCTGTCTTGGGCAGCTGCCTGCTGCCAGGGATGACACCAAGATTGGAACCAGCTCCGAGATTGGAGCCAACCCCAGCAGCAGGCAGCTGCCCAAGGCAGAGGACAATGTTGAAGCCTGACTCCAATTTTGGGGCACCCAGGCCTGACCCTGGTGCCCCCTGTCAGACTGAGGTTAACACCTGGGGTAGCCTAGAGCCTCCCCCTGGCTGTCATATAGGAGCAAAGCAGAGCAGAGCAGGGGTAGCCTTGCCCTGAACTGCTCCCATTGGGAACAAATTTACTGCCAGTGGGTGCAATGTAGATGTGATCTCAGGGAAAGAGTGCATTAATTGCACATGTAGATGTGCCCACCTAATCTTAAAACTGCATGAACATGCCTGTTGCACAACTACCAGGTATAATGCCCCACAAACACCAAAAAACACTGTCTTGCCACTAATAAAGCAGAGGGATGAGGGTGATGTCAGTGTCCTGACATTGCAAGGAAAGGAAGCCAGGAAGTAATTTGGTAATCACCAGTTAATCTCAAAACACTTTATCTGATGGTGAGACACTGTAAAAGCACCTACTACAAGTGTCTACTTTGGAATAACCGATTACCTATCTGCTCTGTATTGCAGAGCATGTCTACATGTTCATTAATGCATTTTTGCTAATGTGCATTAAATTTAGCACCTCCATTGTGAGGTACTAGGAAAAGGTGCATTAGCCCTTTTTAATGCATATTATAGAATCATAGAATCATTAGTGAAAGCACACTTTTTTGTGATGCTTTAATGCACATTAAAATAGGCGAATATGCATTAAAGCACACGTGTAGATATGCTCACAGTGTATTCTTATTGGTGTGTAAAATTGATGTAAATTGATGGGTGAACAGGTTCAATAATATAAATAGGAATATTGCAAAAACTGAAGATTGTATAACTCTCATCTTCTGCTAGAAATTAAGTCACTTTTGGTCATTTATTTGCAAATCTCTGAGGGGTAATGTCAGAGTACTGGTCAGATCTTTCAGAAGAGCAGGCCTTGAATATTATATTTTAGATTCCTCACAATATCTTAAGCTCACATTAGAATGTGTACCTTACTTATTATTGACTCATGGTTTGCACTTGTGGTAGAACACGTCTCTCTGTATTCCCCAACCACTGCTTTGTATCTAATATTTATTTTGTGTTATATAGATAGGATGGTTAGCTCTTGGTAGCAGGGATGGTTTTTTTGTTCTGTTTGTATAGCACCTCACACACCAGAGGGTCCTAATCCATGACAGAGGTTTTGCGGCCATATTTCAACAGAAGTAATAATAAAATGTTCCTGACAGGGCAGTCTTATTTATCTTTATATGTAAAAATTACACTTATCCAATTATATAATCTGCACATAGTTTTAAACCCTAGTCCATGTGCAACCTAGGCACACAAACATCTGCACAGCTAGTGAGCACATGAAGGAGGTTGCACAGTTGCTGGGCATGTACTAATTCTGTATGTGCATAGCTGGATGAGCATAAGTACCAAAATCCATGACTATCAGTTAGTATATGCTAAAGGAAGAGAAGAAAGACCATCCTTTGTTTTGACCCGGTAGTCTAGTTGTTAGTATACTTACTCAAAATAGGGCCTGGATTATGGGCTATAGAGGGGCTTTGAACCTGGAGGTCTCAAACTTCCCCCCATACTACTCCAACCACTAGCCTATATACTAGGCTAGGTAGACCATGAGGGGTCATTTGCAGCCCCTGGACTCTCACACAGGTACTGCTCCCCCACCGCTTCAGCTGCAGTAACAGTAAGCACCTTTGGGTTCCCCATCTCTCTTCTGGCTTCCACTTCCTGCCTCTGCTCTAGGAGACAGGGTAAGGCAGTGCAGCACAAAGCAGTCCATGGTACTTAGGGTTACCATATGTCCAGGTTTTTCTGCACTTGTCCTCTTTTTGAGTCCTTCTATCTCCATCAGGGTGCGTTTTTCAAATCTAAACAAATGTCCAAGTTTTTATTTTGGTTGCTGGTGGGAGCAGGGGGGAGGTGCTTGTAGGCAGGGAGATGCAGACAGGTAAGTCTGGGTTGCAGGGCTGGGCTGCAGCAGGGCAGGGCAGAGCAGGGCAGGGAGGTGAGGGGGGTTGCCTGCCCCTTCAGTGGGGGAAGGGTGCAGGGGAGTCTTCTGAGGGCAGTAGCCAGGCCAGCAGCACAGGGGCCAGTGCCCATGCTTGCAGGGATGGAGCGGCCAGGAGATTCTGCAGGGGTTGGGGAAGGGAGAGGTGGGCTGTGGCCAGGCCTCCTGGCATGGTGCAGCAGCCCCAGCCCAGGGTGGTGGGTGTCACAAGCCTGCCCTCCTTTTCCCTCCAGCCCGTGCCAGGGCCAGATTTTCTTTGAGCCACCATGCTCCAGCCTCATTGGGACGGGAGCAGCTGGGGCCCCTCCGGCAGGGCTGGGAGGGTGGGGCAGGGGGCTGCACATTAGGAGTGTAGGGCACTGGCAGGGATGGGGGAGAGCAGGGGGCTGCTGGTCAGGAGTGAAGGGAACCAACATGGCCTAGTGGGGCAGGGTATTGTGGTCTGGGAGTGAGGGGCATAGGCAGAGCTAGGGTCTGTGAGTCGGGAGTGAGGGAGAGCAGCAGGGCTGGGGAGGGGCTGTGTCTTCAGAGTGAGGGGCAATAGAATAGGCAGGGCCATATCACTGCCCCCCTACAGTCAAATCCCTCCCTGTCTACGTGACAAGTGTCCTCTTTTTTGGAACTGAAGATATGGTAACCCTAATGGTGCTGAGGGAACCTGAGGCCTAGGACATCTGCATAGCATAGTAAACCCACATGGCATAAGGCCCAGAGAGCCCACATCTTGTGCTGGTGTGGCCTGAATTGGGGGTGACTCACAGGGCATGAGGCCTCAGCCTCTTATAAGTTGGATGGCACTGGGCTAGACATTACATAATACTCTAGAAGTTGGTCTCCTGGATAGCTAAGAGAAAGAGATATATTGGGCCTAAAAGGAAAAAGATAAGGTAAACTGTGTGTGGTTCAACAAGGTAGTTGCTGCTACTTTGGAAGGGAGGGGCCCTGGGCTGTGGCCTGAACCCTTGCTCTCAATGGGGCAGAAACTTTCCCTCGTTCTCCACCTATTTTATCCAATGATTGCAAAATGCAAAGTGTGGTGGCTCAGCTTCAAAATCTATTGCTGGAGAGGGAAAAAAGCCAGAAAAGTCATAATTTGTATGAGAATATTTTATTTGTTTTATTATTGTATTACAGTAGCACCTAGAATCTCCATTCTGCTGGGGTTGAGGCTTATGCATAAATACAGCCCCTACTTTAGCGAGCTTATAATATAGTTTTATAATAAAATACAAATAAAAAGGACTATTATTCCCATTTTTACAGATGACAGAACTCAGGCACACAAGGGTTAAATGATCTGCCCCCAGAGCAGAACTAAGAATTGAATTTAAAAAATCCAACTTTTTAGTTAACTTAAGTCATACTATAGTAGTGTGTAGCCACATACAGAATCATTTCTGCCTCCTACTTTACAATTTTCTCACTGTCTCATCCCCTTGCATAAAATGTACTTGTAAATGTTTGGTCTCAGTGTAAGTAGGGTTACTATATGGAACAATGTGAAATCCAGTAAGCTGCCAGCCTCTCCTCCTCCTCCTCCTCCACTGCTGCATGTTGTAGCCAAAGCTTTTTGGCTGGAGTGCCGAAAAACCCTATAACGCCTTCCTTGGAAGGTGCTGGAGTGCCGGCATGCCAGAAAAACAAAATGAGGGCAGGGGGTACATGGCAAAATGCCCTGCTTGTTCCACTTGCCCCCCACCCAAATCCCCTGCCCCCCAGCCCTGCTGCCCTGTGCCCTCCACCCAAAGCCCCTGCCCCCCAGCTCGGGCTCTGTGGCTGTCAGCAGCTACCCAGAACCTGGGCCAGCTGCACACATCTGCTGCCTCTCCACCCCAGCCCTGGCCCCAGCTGCCCCCAGCCCAACCCCAGGCTCTGGGGAGGCAGCACATAGCAGCAATTCTCCCCACGGTGCTGCCCTTGCTACTTCTGCAAAGCAGCGTTGGAACCCGGCATGACAGGGCACAAATCAGTGATTATTTTGTTTTCCAGTGACTGATGACAAAGCCTTAAGCCAATCCAAAAGTGTCCACACAAACATTTGCACTAGTTTAAGTCAATCAGCTTAATTAAACTTTGTGTAGTTAAGATGCACATGTATCATAGTACATGTATCATAGCTCCCTTCCTTCTACAATATTTCTATAATATTTCCAAGGAACCCCACAAAGAATGAATGAAGACCTGAAAGTTGGCCCCTCATTTCCTTCTAGGGAATGAAAGAGGCTGTGGGTAGGGAGGGCTGGGAGTCAGGGGTAGACACTGCAGCATGCAGGGTATGGGGCCAAATCTGAAAGGGGGCACAGGAAGCAGAAGGTGCAGACACTGTTGGGTGGGGAGGTGCTGGAGCACAGCAGGGAGAGACAAGTGTTGGGCAAATTTAAGATGACCCTCTGATAATGCGATTCTATACATGGAAAAATATAGTGAATTTATAAATTTTCCATATATAGAATCTAATTATTGAGGGGGCAAATGATCATCTTAAATTTGAAGTTGTCTTCTATTCAGGTAAATACTTTATTATCTGCAAAAGATGCACCAAAGAAAATATTTGATACTTTGAATTCATATTAGGCTTTTTACTTGTAACTCAAAAAGGCCATATGTAGACAAAACAAGAGGTGTGTTTGTATGCCTCGATGGTGTATTGCGCATTAATTCCAGCCACTGTAGGAAATTCGGTGGCGTAATGCACATTAAATGGCTTGGGGCACAAGAAACTAAAACTCCTTCAAGTTTAGCTGTCCTGGAAGACAGCTGTCCTGGAAGACTCCTTTGAGGAGTTTTACTTTGCTGCCCTACAGCCATAGAGTGAAGCAGCAGGCTCTGTGCAACTCTGCGGCTCTGCAGGAAGCCCTGCAGGCATCCTGGCAACAGCCCGGGAAACCAGGCTCTGCCCAAGAAAAGTAGTGAGTCTGATCTCCCCCCCCACTCCCACCCTCCCAGAGCCTGCCTGTCTGCCTGAGCTGTGCAGGGGCCTGGTGCTTCCTTCTGTGGCTGTGGTACCCTCTGAGGCTGCCTGAGCTGGATGCCTGTGGGCAGGTGCCTCCTGGGGCGGGCCCCGCTGCTGTCCTAGAAGGAAGCACCAGCCTCCCCCCCTGCCCCCTGCAGTCCAGGGACCACTTCACCTGCTGGCAGCTCCCCCTCCCCT
>NW_017728964.1:2446189-2447927 GCF_001723915.1 Gavialis gangeticus
TCAGCAGGGTGTGTGCATGACACGATGGTTTAATCTGCCTTAAATTGAAGCTATGTTTTTTAAAACCCACTGCTTCAGTTTAGGGCCCCTGTTTCATCTAAACTTGCCCAAACATACTTGCTGGCCTTGCCTACATGTCTTCTTAATCCATGTGTCTGTTCTACTCCACTGCTTTATCCTATATATTAAATAAACTGCTCTGGTAATTTTGGTTGCTTCTCCAAAGTTCCTGCTGCTGCTATATTATCCTCAGGCCTCACACGGGAATTGGGCTGTACTGCAATTTGAATCTTCAGGAATCTAAAGCAATTAGCTTCTGTATCTAGCACGATTTTTTTGATCACTCTATCATTTGGGGAGCCTAAGGGCAAAAAAGAAGGCATATAGGTGGTGGAAGCAGGGAGAAGCTACCAAGGAAGAGTATACCTACTCAGCCTGCACTTGCAGGGAGGCAGTTAAAAAGGCCAAAGCGACTACAGAGCGGAAGCTGACAACACAAATAAAGACAACAAAAAGTCTTTTTTTAGGTATGTAGCTGCATTTCGAGAATATTGAAGGAATTGGCCAGTGTCATAGCAAAACCACTAGCATGGCTGTTTAAGAGCTCATGGTGCTCAGGTCAGGTCCTGGAGGACTGGAAAAGGGTCAGCGTGGTCCTTATTTTCAAGAAGTGGGGGAAGGAGGATCCAAGTAATTATAGGCCAGTCAGTCTCACCTCCATCCTTGGAAAGGTCTTTAAAAAGATTATGAAAGATCATATTTGTGGGAGTCCAGCAGGGAAAATAGTGCAGCAGGGCAACCAGCATGGATTTGTAGCAGGTAGATCATGCCTGATCAAGCTGGTTTCATTTTGTGACAGCATCACAAAATGCTTAGATGCAGGAGTAGAGGTAGATGTCATTTTCCTGCATTTTATCAGGGCCTTGGACATGGTATCTCATCCCATTCTCATAAATAAATTAAGAGGCGGTGACATAGATGTTTACATGGTCCAGCAAGTGGCAAATTGGCTTAGTGGTTGCACCCAAAGAGTAGTAGTAGATGGGCCGATATCAACCTGGAAGGATGTGGATAGTGGGGTCCTGCAGGGTTCTGTCCTTGGACCTGTATTCTTCAATATCTTCATCAGTGACTTGGATGTGTGAAGTGTACTCTGTACAAGTTTGTGGATGATACTAAATTGTGGAGTGAAATGCACACTCCAGAGGGTAGGAAACAATTGCAGGCAGACCTGGACAGGTTAGAAAAGTGGGCAGTACACAATAGGATGCAGTTCAACAAGGACAAATGTGGAGTGCTGCACCTAGGGCACAAAAATATCTAGCACACTTACTGGCTAGGAAGTGTCCCTCTCAGCAGCACAGAAGTGGAAAGAGATCTTGGAATCATTGTGGACTCCAAGATGAACATGAGTTGTCAGTATGACAAAATCATCAGCAAAGCTAACCATACTTTATCATGCATCAGCAGATGCATGACAAATAGAACCAAAGATGTGATACTTCTCTTCTATGTGGCATTGGCCAGACTGCAGTTGGAGTACTGCATCCAGTTTTGAGTGCCATACTTCAAGAAGGATGTTGATAGACTTGAGAGAGTCCAGAGGAGGGCCACTCATATGGTTAGGGGTTTGTAAAACAAACCCTATAAGGAGAGACTGAGGGACCTGGACCTCTTCAGCCTCCGCAAGAGAAGGCTGAGATGTGATCTTGTGTCTGCCTACAAATTCATTAGGGAA
>NW_017728964.1:2452927-2459386 GCF_001723915.1 Gavialis gangeticus
TGTGATCTTGTGTCTGCCTACAAATTCATTAGGGAAACACAGCAAGGGATCAGAGATCCTCTGTTCACCAGGTTGCCTCTTGGGGTAGCAAGGAACAATTGTCACAAACTGACAGAGAACAAGTTTAGGCTAGATATCAGGAAAAACTTTTTCATAGTGAGGGTGGCCAAAATTTGGAATGGGCTTCCAAGGGAGGTGGTGCTCTTCCCTACCTTGGGGACCTTTAAGAGAAGGCATCTGGCTGGGGTCATCTGACCCCAACACTCTTTCCTGCCTAGGCAGGGAGTCAGACTCAGTGATCTGTTGAGGTCCCTTCTGACCCTACCATCTATGAATCTGTAGATCTATGAATTAATGGTAGTAGCAATAGTGTCAGAAATTCTAACAGGAATATTAGTGTCTGCTTTTTCCTCTGTATTTGAATTGTTCATTTGAGAGTCAGTGGGTGCATCTACATGTGCTGTTAATGCACAGTAATGTTACTACACATTAAAAAAAGAGCAGTAAATTGTCCCTGGGGAAAGGGTCTACATGTGTCCCAGCATGAGAGCAATTTTGCTCCCAGCTGGGGCAGGGAAGATGAGGGAAGTTCCTGCCCCCCTGCTCTGCTCTGCCTGATTGCAGCATCCAGGGTGAGCTCCAGCCTCTCCTAGGTGCCAGCCCTTGGCTGGCAAGGGGCAGGGGGCTGGTCCCAATACCCATATGTGGAGGGACAGCTGTCCTCAAAGACAGGAGTGCTATGTCCCAGCCACATGGGGATTGGACCCAATCCTCACATGGTTGGAAAAAGCAACCCTGCTTGACAGGGATGCTGCCTGGCAGCCACATGAAAATCAGGATGGTCCTGATCCTCATGTAGCTGGAAGAAGTGTCCCCACCTGGCAGGGCCACTGCCTGGAAGCCACACAGGGATTGGGATCAATCCCCACATGGCTGCCAGGCAGCGTCCCTGCTAGGTGGGGATGCTTCTCCCAGCCATGTGGTGATCAGGAAAGTCCCAATCCCCATGTGGCTGTCCCCACCAGGCAGGGACAACTCTCTCAGCCACATGGAGATCAGGTCCCAATTCTCACCTGGCTGAGATGCAGCAGTCCCAGCTGCCAGGATAGCTCTCTTGGCCATGTGGGGATCAGGATGGCCATGGTCCAGACCTTGGCCATGGGCCAGATCCTCACATGGCATGGTCCAGATCCTGCCACATGGAGCTTACCCAGGCAACAGTGGGCCTCCTGCTGCCTGGGCTGCCTGGGAAAAAATTGCTCCTGGCCAGCATCTGCACATGCGCTACTGCACAGTAGCTACTGCACAGTAAGTCTACTACCTCTATTTTTAAGTAGTAGATAACTGCATATTATCTTGTTTTATTGTGCAGTAGCCGAGAGAACAGTTCAACAGTGACACTTTATGGCACAGTAGATTAGTCTCCTGTACAGTAAAGTTTCTCATGAAGACACACCCAATAAATTTAGCAGACTGGTGTGATACTGCTATTGATGATTTAAATTTTGACACAGGTTTGATTAGTTAATTGTCTTGTCATGTATTATCATGTATTGTTTATCTTACTCTGTTTCTACATTATCAGTGATCAGTGTGGTGGGTAGTCAGTTTTGCACATTTTCATGTCCAGTTTCTTTCATGGTTTTCTTTTTGTTTTTTGATTCTGTAGATAAGAGAAGCCTCACAGGACCCTATTCTCTGTTAGACTACACAGGCCTGTTTCCCAGGTGTACCTGACAGAATTTGTGCTGGGGGAAATTAGAATGCAGCTACGGGGCTCAAGACTCTGGCTCTGTGGAATGGAACCAAGTGAGCATGCTGCTGTGTGGGGAGGTATTGCAGCCAACAGCCAGGTAAACCCTCCCCTGGTCCTGCAACTGCTACAAACTTAAATGCTGAGCAAAGATGCAAAACCCTTAATTCAGTGGCAGCTGAACTTTGAAGATAAGTCCATTCATAGGTGACTTATAGGAGAGACACAGAGGGGGGTGGGGAATGTGCCGCCCCTGAGATTGGCCACTGCTACCACTGCCACCGGCCTCTGTGGTCAGTTGCCACTCGCCACCCGTCCCCCACCTTGCTACCGATGCTGATGCTGGCATCTGTGGGCAGTCCCTGCTTGCTGCTCGCCATCCCCCCTCTGCTGCCGCTGGTGTCTGTGGGTAGTCCCTGCTCAACACTCACTGCTGATGCTGCCACCTACAAACGGTGCCCTCCCAATCTCAGGAGGCACCAGTCGTTCATGTATCCATTCTATGCATTTAGTTCCTCTATATAAGACATAGAAGCACAAACATATAGAAGCACAAATATCCTCTAGTACTTCAGATCTCTTGTCTGGTCATCCTTGCAAAATAATTGCCTCAAGGTTTGGAGAGCTACATCATTTGTAGTAACTAATGGAAAGGCCTTTCATCTCTGTTTTGATATTAGCAAATGGAGCATAGTTAAGTGTACTGCTAAATCAGCTTCTTCTGAATTTTCAACATGAATACAAGGTATCTGCAATTGCTAACTCTTTTCCTGGTGTGTGTACAATATCCAGTTGATATTTCTGGACCATGAGCCACTCTCTTCAAATCCTTCATAGCAACATTATGTAACCGTTCAGCCAGGCCTTGGATGGCAGTACAAGAACCAGGTTCAAATGTGGGGGTTTTGGCTCAAGTCCTCAGTCAGAAACCTTGGAAAATAACCCTTAATGGGGGTCCTAAAATAACAGCTTTCCCACTCACAAGCTATTTGTTATCAAACAGAAAATACAAGTTTATTAAAGGAAATGAACACAATAAAACTTTACCAAACACTGCAACTGTCAAACATTCCAATTATTAAACACCCCTACTATTGAAACACTCCCTTGGTCCCTCAGTTGCAGTATATATCTGAAATTCCCCTTCCCCTAGGAGTTGCTACCTTGCCAAGACCAGGAAGGAGGGAGTCTTCCTCAGGATTACTGGTGGAAATTGTGTTGCTGCCTACCACTCTGGGGTCATCTGCTGGTGTCACCACAGTTCCACCACCAAAGGTCACCATGGAGGTGTGCCAGGTGCCAATGGTCCTTTTGGGGTCATGAAGCCTGCCATCATTTAGGGTCTCTGCCACTACCTGGGAAGCACCTCTCAGAGGTCATGCCACTTGTAACACTTGAGGTCTTTGCTGCTGCTCAGAGTCTCACCTCCTCCGCTGCCCCTCCTCATTGGGTTGTCAAAGTAACCTTAACTCTTTTGGTACTAAGTCGCCTATCAGCAGCTCCTGTAATTCAACACTTTTGGATCTTAAGCTGTTTGCCAGACACTCAGGGATTTCAGCATTGGATCTTGCTAATAGGGTGACCTGACCTGTATATTTCGAGAGAGTTTTAACAAAAATTCCTCCAAAGGGTCGTTCTAATCTGAACCCTCCCTGAATGTTCCAGACTCTCTTTCCACTTAAAAATTGCAGAGAATCTCACTGCAGTCCTCAGCTGAGCTCACAGTGAACATTTACTTCCGAGTAACCCCTACACAACTATCTTCCAAAGCCCATGTGTGCCTTCCAAATGCAAAAATCTGGCATGGAAGCCTAGTGACACAAATATAGCCAGTGACACAAAGATTTTGCACTCCCCTCAATCCCCAATCTCAAACTCCTTACATTTATTCTTTTAGGATACAAATCAAGGAACAGCTGTAAACAGGACCCTAACCTTTTGAATTTGCATACCAAATGAAAGTATACAAACTTTAGAACAGGGTTGGGCAAAATACAGCCCACAGGCTGGATGCAGCCCACAGGGATTTTGTCCAGCCTGTGGTGGATCTCTCAATCCTGCCTAGCCCAGGTGCAGGGGGCAGCCAGGCCATGTCACATATGCTCATTCCTGTCACCACCAGGCATGCAGCAGGGCTGGGTCAGCGCAGTGGCCTGACTCACTTCCCAGGAGCCCTGACAGCGGCAGCTCCTTCTGGCTGCCATCCCTGCCAGACCTGGCCCCGCTGTCCAGGCACCCTAGCAAGTCTGCCCCACACCCATCCCCATAGGTGAGACCCATGCAGACAGGACATATGGCTGGCTGGATGGGATGGGGCCATGGGCAGGCAGGGAGCTGCATCTGGGGCTGGGATCTTGGGACAGTGACAGCATGGGGCCAGGGCCAGGACAGAGCCATGATCCACTCCCCACATGCCTCTGCCTGCAGAAACAGTGCCTGTTGTACGGGTATGTAGGCACTGGATCATGGGAAGTGGGACCCATCTAAGCAGTTCTTTTAAACGTGTATACACCATCATGTGCTTTGGCATCCCTGTGTTGGACCACCCCTGTCACTGCACCCATCCACCTACCAAGCTCTGAGGGCCTCCCCAGGTGTGCCTCCCATCTGGCTGACCCCCTTTCTGGAGCACACCCGAAAGCCTGGGGTCACCAATGCCACCACCCAGGGGTTCTGGTCTGTCTTGGGGCCCTGTCCCCCTAGGGTACACAGGCCCTGTAGATCTTAAAGGTGCTTAACCCACTGATAAAACCTAGAGTGCTTCCTTTAGCCTGAAACACCAAAAAGTAACCTCCCTTATTCAGCCAAGCATAGAGTTTGAAGGCATGCCCCCAGTCCCTCTCCCAATGAGTTCATCACACTTGTACAGTGGAGAGCTTTATTAGTTACAGACGGTAGGCTTGGGGAAGGGTACAGGTTAAAGAAATATCAGAGAATAACCTTAGAGCAAACAGTGTCAGTTAAGTAGCTGTTTGAAATGCTTCTACATTACCAAAAGCTATACATCTAAATATGTTCCAAGTAATTTACTTACTTCAGGTTCTTGAGAGAGGAAAAAAGGTTGCAGATCTTTCAGGTGCTGTGGGTGGCTCCACATGGTTGATGCCCCCTCCTCCTGGGCAGTTCTGGCTTATACAGGTCTTTTGACATCACCTACCTGACCCAATCCCAGCCAGGTGCAGTTGGACACCAACCAACCAATTTAAAAAGCACCATCAGTCACCTCCTAGAGTGACAGTGGTCACGTCCCTGCCCCCATGCCATGAAGCCAATGCTAACACAATAGAGAGCTTGGTTCATCCCCTCTCACCTGGCCCAGGTCATGCAGGCAGAGCTGGTTGCTTAGCAACTGGTTGACAGACAGGTGAGGAGACAATAGCAAGAAAGAAAAAAAAATCAAAAAGAAGTGACTGAGAAGAGACTAGTATGGGATTTTTCCACCGCATCCTGGCATATTCAACAGAATTTTTCCATTGTCTTAAAAAGTTGTTATTGTCAGCCAGGTAAGTAACCATTCCCAGGAATCTTTGCCATTTGGCATTTCAACTTGAAGGAATTGTTTCAGTTACTGCTGCAATTTTTAATTTATCACATTTTAGATTTTCTTTTCTCAAACAATGTCCTAAATATTTTGCCTGTGAGAGCCACTACACTTGCTCTTTTTCAGCTTCAGATTTCTTTCAGAAAACCTGTTCAAAATTCTTCTAAACCTTTCATTGTGGTCATGTCTAGCATTTTTCCACACCTCTGTATCACAAATATAACATACAAAACCTTCCAGACTTCAAATCCCTTTTGTATCACTCTTAGGTATCCTTCAAGAGCTGAAAACATACCAAGAGAAAATTGGGTAAATCTGTACATGCCTAATAGAGTTAAGTCTAGAAGTTTTATCAGGAAAATTAGCTTGCCAAAACTCCCTGATAGTATCTAAAACATGAAAATGGCAGCTTTTACAAACTTACTATGATTTCTTTTACTGCCTCGTCTTACTTCTTTGTTCAAATTTCTCGGAAGTAAGCATATTCTCCTTGGTTTTTCTACAGTTTCTACAGAATTTACCCAATTTTGTTGTAACTTATAATTGTTCTATATAGTACAATTCTCTTTTCACTTCATGCCTTAATTCTGTGAGAATACTACAAGATGCATACATTGCAGATAGTATTTGTAAATTTATCATTATGGTCTCCTTATCTTTATTTTGTTTAACTGGCAAGCAAAGTATGCTTTCAAATATATGACTGTGTTTTGCAAATGTCTCAGTCACACTTTATTTCTTTTTTTACCATATTGACTCTTTGTCCTAAATCCAAACTTGTCACAACTGGTAAGCCACTCATGGCTTATAAGTCAAATTCCACTGTAACAACCTGCAAAGACCCTGTGGATTGGGACAGGAATTTCAGGAGGAATGGCTTGGAGGGTGACATCATAATAGTGTTTTGGAACACAGATTGAATAGGCTCAAACTGAAGCATATTAAAAACCTCTACTGCTTCCTCACCTGCTCCATGAAGTAACAGTTATACTAGCAACCTTTCATTTATTTGTCTGTACTACTTACAATGCAGCACAGTTCAATGCTTGCTTCTATTTTCCCTTGTTTTTTGCTGTACTTCTATTTCCTGGAGGCCTTAGTTGGGATATTTTCTCAATCTTGTGTCATAGTTTCTAGGTTTCATAGTTTCTAGGGTCGGAAGGGA
>NW_017728964.1:2459397-2460011 GCF_001723915.1 Gavialis gangeticus
TGCGGGTGCCGGCCCGGTGTATCCTCCGCCCTCATCTTCCCCTTCTAATATTCTAGTGTTTAATATTTCTAGTTTCTATTCTGGTACCATATACTAGCATCTTCAGTTTCTGTAGTGGATACAAATACTGACACTTAACATTAAACTATACTTAATTTGAAGTCTAACTGTTCTCTCTCTATATAAGGGGCTTAGGCCATCTTTCTGTCTGTCTGTCTGTCCATAATGCTCTTGAGGGGTGTGGCTCCCAGCACGGCATGGCTCCAGACAGTGCTGCGTCAAGAATGCCCATCAAGAATGATGGGTGGGGCATGGCTCCAACTGAGCGGTCCAGGTGGAGCAGAGCAGGAGGGAGGAGGGGGGATGGTGCAGGGCCAGATGTGGAGTGCAGGGGGCATGCGGCTGGACACAGAGATGGGGGCACAAGGCAGGGTGCGGGAGTGGGGCCAGACATGGAGCAGGAGGGGAGGGTGGCGTTGGACGTGGAATGGATGTGGATGGTGCATGGCTGGATGCAGAGCAGCAGCAGCACAGGGTGGTGGGTGGCAGTGGCAGCCACTGCATGCAAGCTTCCCCCCACCCTGCTCCTGGGAGGCAGCAGCAGCACAGGGAGG
>NW_017728964.1:2460134-2475620 GCF_001723915.1 Gavialis gangeticus
TCTTACCTGAACCTTCCCCCGCCCCCCCATCATTCTTTATGGGCAATTCGCAAGTACATAAATATGTAGCTGGCTTTGTCTACATGGCATCTTAGTTTACATGACTCTGTTGTACTCTGGTGCCTTCTCCTGTTACATAGACAACAGGCACTGGTAACTTTGGCTTCCACTCTAAAGTTCCTACAACCTTCGAGAGCATGGAGCAAAGCTCTCAGGGATACTTTTCATGGCCTGTCCGTTGAGTTTGGGAGGTTTTTCCCTAAACTTTTGCTGAATCTATTTCTTGTCTCTAATCGCAATCTGACTTACAGAGTAGGTTGTAGAGCTGAATACAATATACTCGTGTGTGCGAGTTTGAAGTGGTGACTTTGGATATTCTGAGTACTAGAACTGTGCATTCCAAATTATAGACTCTGGGGAACTTAATGGCCTGATGGACTTAATAGCCTAGGAGGCCCCTTCCAGACCTGTTTTCCTATATCTCTCTCTCTACATATTCAGGATAGCCTGCCTGTCATAGGCACAGAGTTAGTGCCCCTCCAGTTACTTTCCAGTGTGCCCAATTCAGACCTAGTGCCTTGGGGCTCTTACCAGTGTTCCTCTAAGTTGCGTGGTGTGCGCAGACATGCAGGCATGAGCATGCCTGTGCACATTGCACAGCTTAGAGGGAATGTTGGCTCTTACCACCTTCAGAACTGATTCACAATTTTCCCACTGTTTGAATAGGGCATGTAAGCAATATGACATTCATTCCGATTCCTTCTCTGCTCTGACTGATGTCCAAAAAGATTTCAATCATTCATGTTTCCTTCCTGGGGGACCACAAGCTAGATAAGCAGCAAAAGGGCCCAAACAGAAAGATTCTTTTTGCTGCTTTCAGGATGGGAGGATGTTATTTGACTTTAATATCACTTAATCCAAAGTTCAGGATCAATCTGATATTTATTATGAGACTTAGATTGAACAGCGGTAGCAGTTTTAAAAGAAATATGAAGATTTAAGATCCTTGCATGCTTTAATAAATCGCAAAATAAGATTAAAAAGTTCTCAAAATCTCAGGTCCTCCCTCAGGATTGAGTTGTAATGAAGGTAATAATTATTAAGGTGAAATTTAAGAATTACTTATTTTGCAAATATTTGTTTTACTTCTGTCAAACAGTCTCAAAGAGCATAAAAGAAAGGGTTATAGCAGGAGTGCCAAAGATACAATCCACAGAGTCATCCTATCTGGCTCATTGCATTACTGGTGGACTACTCAGGGCCCCTGGACTCTGATGGACATGGCTGTTGGTGGTGGTAGAGGCAAGCATTGTTGACTTGCCTACCTCTGCTTCACCAATGAACCCTCTGCTTTTGCCCCTCAACTCTCTGTGGCTAGTGGACCACTCTGCTGCTTCTGAACCCTCTGCTGTTACCCCTGAAACTCTGTATCTGCTCCCAGAACCACCATTGCCTCTGGGCTCCCAGTGCTGTCCCCGGACTCCAGTCACTGACTCTGGGCCTGCCACAGACACCACTGGCCCCACAAATATGGCCCAAGAGGATATTTTGGTGAGCCTAGAACAATGATTCTCGACTTCTTTAGACTCAGGGCACCCTTCAAAAATGCCAGCTCTTTGTTTTCACTCATCTTTGAACTTCAGAAAAATAATAGAGTAATTCTTCTGTTGCAAAGAACTCAGACAGCCCAAAACAAGTCAGAATGGTTTTAATACTGTTGATTCCTGTTTGAAATACCCAGATTTATCTTTCAAACAATCTTTTACACTTAACAATACTAGCATTGTGTGCCACCCCCAGGGCATCCTTGAAAGGATCTCAAGACACCCTGGCTGAGAATCACCAACCTTGAATATTGGGTATAACAGATCTGAGGTATTGCAGGCAGGTATTCTATTCACTTGGCTGTTTGGGGGAAAAGGTTTGACACACCAGTGCCAAATAGTTATTAGTCATGGTTTTTCCTCATCTACAATTTTGGGCATCTATGGTGCATTTCTGTTCTTGGCTGGGATGATCTAGTCAACCTTTCCTGCCTACACTGTCCCCACCCCCCACAGACAGTGTAAGCAGCCACACAAGTGGGGTAATCCTGCCCCAGAGTAGCATAACTGAATCACCTAATGAGTGTTTAAATCTAATTTCAGGTGTTAATGTGTAGACAATCCAGGTATTAAAACCTTCAGGAGCCACTCAAAATTACTGTGTAACAAGGCCCTTAGATGCTTAAAACTGCATAAGGTCAGTTAATGAGTCTTAGCAGGGATATGGAATTCAGCTCAGAACTGTCTGGTGTTTGGATAGCAGCATTTCCAGGGAGATTATGAAATCTTGTGCATAGTGCAAAAGAAGCACACCCATAATCCTGCTGTGCTTTAAAATCACCTCCCTTTTGTCCTTGGTTTTGTCTTCGGTTTCTTTATGATTTTCCTCTCTTTTCTTAATAAACCAGATTTTCATGAAGCCATTTCAGTCTTATAAATGTTTTCTGGATAAATCTTGCAGAGGGGAAACAAGTTACAGAGCAGAAGAGAGTGGGAGCCTCAGTCCTTAACAGTTCCTAGTCCAAAGGGATGGAAGAATCTTCTGTAAATTGCATCTCACTGAAACCCTGGTCAGAATGACACACAAGGGAATGCTATGAGTTTTACAAGAAACAAAAGGTGGAACAGATTCTGGTATGCTGACTTATGAGCATACTCATACTGAAGCCAAATGTCTTATGAACCCCACATAGAGACTAGGGCATAATTATTCGTGGGCCTTGCTGCAACAATTAGACTCAGATTCAAGTTCAGAATCTGGATTTTCTTAAAATTCTGCACTGAGCAAATATGGAATCGTGGTTCAGGACCATCTTTATTTAGAAAAAACAATTATAATTTGGAGCAAGGACCACACACATGAAAAGTATGCATCACCCATTTTCCTGTCTCTTTCCTCATAATTAGCAAAAATAATAGAATATTTATAAAAACAGGAGAAAAGGCAAGTGACAATTCCAACTGTGGGTATGTTGACTCTATAACTGAAGGTCTTACTGGAGCTCACCTGGAAATACCCAAGCTAGAGATCTTGGATACTAACAGTAGTGTAATTACAGCAAGATGGTGTTTAGGATGGGGTGCAAAAAACCTGTCCATGAATCTGAAGAAATACTCAGTCATTAGGCCACATGGAGCTTCATGTTGTGGTGGCTACATGGTTAGAAATACTTGAGCTTAGTAGTTGAAAACTAGCTTGGGTAGGTCTTCATGAATGGTATTAACAGTTTTGATTGCATTGAAGGTGTACCTTGCAAACAAAGATAGGTCAGACCTTCTTAGAAATAGAGGACTTGGCAGTAGTTACACCGCATGGCAAATCCTCAATATCTGAATTTAGTCCTGTCTCCAGTATTCTAAATGAAATAATGCCAACACACACAAACGCACATTTTGGTAATGCCTAGCAATAAAAGACAGGTAGTCATCAATCTGCCTGGCACTCTCTGGGATCTCAGGAAGTGATTGGGTGGCTTTGTGGCTAGAAACTAAACAGTGGGTTTGCTTTGTTTTTCCTTTCAGTTGTGACTCATCAGAAAGGGCAGCCTCGTACTTTTTAAAATGTAATAATGTACAATTCTGTGCCCTCACCTCATCAGCTGCTTTTTATTCATTTGATATCAGTAATATTTTATGATCAGCCTCAATACGTGATCCTTTAAATAAAACATGTTTTTACAATGAGATTCTAAAATGAGACATTTTATATCATGGCATCAGAGCTGGGGAGCAGCTGCCTGGGGGAAGGGACAGTTTTCCCACTCCCAGCTGTCTTAATGGCCCAGCTGTCTGGGCTGACTGGGAGCAATTTACTCCTGGTCAGCAATCTACATGTGTGCTACTGTGCAGTAGTTACTGTGCAGTTAATCTACTGCCTGTATTTACAGGTACTAGGGAACCATGAAGTAGACTAATTAACTGTGAAGAAAATTTGGCGGACATGTAGATGGTGATGCTTTACTGCACAGTAGATTAGTCTACTGCACAGTAAAGTGTCTCATGTAGACACACCCTAAGATCAACAGAGCCAGACTCAGAACTAGCTCTAACCTGCTAAAATACCAACCCTGGAACAAGGACAACATAATTCTTCTGGCTGTCACCTACAGCCCCCATCTTGAACACCTGAGGCACATCTTTAATGAACAGGATGACCAGCTCAGGGTAGCCTTTGGGGACAAACCTGTTCTGGCTTATAGACAGCCCCCAACCTCAAACAGCATCCCTGAAACAACAGACTAACAAACTCTTATCATCAACAAGGCACCAACCTTGCGATGAACCCAAATGCCTGCTGTCCCCCCATGTCAATACAGACCACAGCATCACTGGACCTAATAACAAGGAGTACAACATCCCAGATTCATTCACCTGCAACTCTATCAATATCATATACATTATCATCTGTGTACAATGGCCATCTGCTGTTTATATTGGACAGATGGGGCAATCTCTGTGCGCAAGCATGATTGAATAGTAATCTGACATGGGCTGCAGAAAGACACAAAACCCTGTCTCAGAATGTTTCAGCCTCCCTGGACACTCTATCACTGACCTCAAGATTGCTGTTCTCAGGCAGAAAAAATATTAAAACCCACTTTGAACAGGAAACTGTGGAAGAAGACTGGACTGTGTTAAGTATGGTTTAAACAGGGCCTATGGATTCATATCATATTACTTGGACTAGCTTTTGTGATCCTTTTGGGTACCTGTACATGTTCCTGACACCCGCTCCAATACATTTTATTTAGAACGTATCAGATTAGACTCAATTAACTGAGAGCATGCTAATTATCATGCTCCAGCAGCCTTGGTGTCACTTGTATTCAGTATCCTCACACTTCAAAATGATGGCAGAGGCACTGTAAATAAAGCTCATCGAACAAGCTTTAGTAATAGTGCCCCCATTTCTATTTTAAAGCACAGGACACTGAATACATGAGATGAGATGCTGAGGGCACTTAAATTAGAGTGGCTCCTGAGAGTCTAATCCAAAGCACATGTAAAGACACTCTTTTTTCCTATGGGTTCCTTGCTTATATGCCTGTCCCACTATTCCCTACTAGGGCTATGCAAAGCTTCAGTCCATGATTCGATTCAGAGAAGATTTGGCCTAATTCGGAGGCTGAATCTCTAAATCTGAATCAAATTGGGAGAAGACATAAAACATCTGAATCGATTTGGAATCTATGGATCAATTCATAAGAGATGCAGAAAATATTCAGAGATTCGGAAGACAGTCTTTCCAGGGAACAGAAGCTGAGAAGAGGGAGGGGAAGTGGTGCGGGGGACACTCACATCTCTAGCTGTCCAGTGACTGTGATCTTTCCCTGAGTACCCTTCCAATCACAGTGCTCTGGGGAAGGGATGTAGAAACAGCATATAATCCTCTGTCTGCAGGCTTTCTGTGTCTTTTGTGAGCTGTTTCTGCCTGAGTAACAGCATCTGAAATGTACTGGACTGGCTTGGCTTCCTACCTAGTCAGTCTCCTGCTACTTTTTGTTCTTGGAAAAGATTGGATATAGCTTATTAACTAGAATCCCTCTACTTATCTCCATCCGATCCATTTCTTTCAATTTATATTTGTCCTTGGGGTTTTTTCCCAATGCTTTTTTAAAAAGAAAGCTGTTTTCCCTGGCAGTGTGATCCAACACTGTGCAGGGAAGCACATACAGTACGCACACTCACACACATATATCATAGAAGAAGTCAGATATTATTACAGCACAGAAGAAGTCAGCCATTCATAGAAGAAGAAGAAATTATACATAGTTATTAATATTATTAGTTATAGTTACATACAGGCTAAAGACAACACAGAAGAAGTCAGATAGAGATTCACATTAACACAACACAGAAGTCAGAGAGACATAGAAGAAGAGATGGTTTTAGTTACAAACAGAACACTAAACACAACACAGAAGTCAGACATTCAGATTAACACAATACAGAAGTCAGAGAATCATAGAAGAAGAAGAGATCAGATTATATAAAGTTATTATTATTAGTTGTAGTTACAATTAGACTACAGACCACAGAGAAGTCAGACACAGATAAAGATTAACACAACACAAGTCAGGGAGTCATAGAAGAAGAGATTATTTTAGTTACACACACAACAGTAAATATAACACTGAAAAGTCAGAGATTCAGATTAACATAACACAGAAGTCAGAGAACCATAGAAGAAAAGATCAGATTATATATAGTTATTATTATTAGTTATAGTTACAATCATACTACAGACAACACAGAATTCAGATAGAGATTCCGATTAACACGACACAGAAGTCAGGGAGTCATAGAAGAAGATATATTATTTTAGGTACAGACACAACAGTAAACACAACACAGAAGAAGAAGTCAGATACAGTCATACATCAGAGAAGAAGAAGGCATATATTATTAGTTAGTTACACACACAGACACATTTTCCAGCACAGGAAAGATTAATATGAAGTGTGCTGGAAAGGCAGGCGCCAGGTGTTCTGGCAGGGGAGGGAGAGGGGCTAGAGGGGGTAGGGGGAGAGCTAGAGCTGCAGGTTCTCCCCCCTCCCCCAAAACATAGACACATCCTCTTTCCTGGCAGCCATGAGTCTTCTGCTGCAAGGGGAAGCAAGGAGGTGGGAACAGTACCTGTCCCTGCCTCCCCAAACTCCAACTCCCCAAACTCCACTCCCCAAACTCCAGAAATAGGCACCAGCAGCAGAATGAGTCTCCTCTACCCCAATTTCATCTCCCAGTGTGAGCCTCCTACTGCCAGAGGAAGAGCTGGATCTGGAACCAGGGGACCTGAGCGCCCTAGCTAAAGAAATTCTGGGAACCGATGAGCAAACTGACTTTGTGCTCCACACTCCTCAAAGTTCCCCTAGACCCAGCTCTCCTTGTCAGGAAGGCACCTCAGAGGAGGTGGAAGCCAGTGGCGCAGCTGTGTCAGATCCTCCTGTTGTTGTGCCTCTGCCTGCTGAGGAGGGGGATAAAGCAGGGTTCCCACCCTAAACCCAGAAGCTGGGGAGAAGTGTTGTGTGGGATCATTTTGAGGTGGCAGATGATCACAAGTATGCTGTCTGCCAGCACTGCCGAAGGCAGATCATCTGGGGCAAGGAGGTGAAACACTTCATTACCATGTCAATGTTGGTGTATCTGAGGAGGCAGCATCCCTTTGCCCTTCTTCCTCCTCAGCCTGGCACCAATGGGAGCATGCCCAAAGGGAAGTTCCCAACTTGCTCCAAAGCCACCAACCCCCTAAAGCACAGACAGGCCACCCTGGAGCGGTGGGGGAAAGCCACAGATAAACGGGGGCACATTGCAAAGGGCGAGTGAGATAACCCAGAGCATTGGGGAGATCCTTGCTCTGAATGGCCAGCCCTTCTCTTTAGTTGAGTGGCCAGGGTTCAGGCAGCTCATGGCGCTCGTGGCCCCATCTTACCAAGTGCCCGCACACACCACCTTGAGTAGGACGGTGATCCCCTTCCTGTATGAGGCATGCAGAGACTTCTTGAGGGAGGAGCTGCACAAGGTAGGACTGCAGGTAGTTTTGCACTTCACCTCCAACATCTGGAGCAGCTGGGGTGGAGATCACGCCTACCTCTCCCTCACAGGGCACTGGTGTGATCAGTCAGGTCATTGGTGGGCTCTCCTTAAAGCCAAGGTGATAGATGAGTCCCACACGGCAAGGGAGATCATGGTGGCCATGAACCACATGGTACAGGGGTGGCTTGTTAGGCAGGGTGAGCTCACCCATGGGTTCATGGTCACTGACAATGGGGCCATTATGGTCAAGGCCATCCATGATGCCAACCTTGTTGGCATCCGCTGTGTGGCACACAAGCTGCACTTCACAGTCAGGGATGCCTTGGAGGGGGACAGGGCTGCCAATGGCGGTGCCATCACTATGAACCAGCTGACTTCAAAATGCAGGAGGGTGGTGGGCTACTTCCACTGCAGCATCAAGTGGGGCAAGATGCTGTGGGAGAAACAGGCAGAGCTGAGCATCCCACAGCACAAAATCATGCAGGATGTGGAGACTCAATGGAACTCCAGATATCTCATGCTGGAAAGGCTGGTGGAGCAACAGAAGGCCATCCATGCACTCTCTCTCTTTCTATTATTTAGTCAGTCTATAAAGGTGCATATCTACCCTGCTTTCTGACTGAGTTCAGACTAACACAGCTAATGACCTCTCACAGCGTCTACTGCCAGAAAGGCCATTTCCTCAACTATCTGACTTTAGCTCCTGAGACCTGTCTGCTGCATGAATCTGTGTCATCTTATCAGCAATGTGTCCCAATCCCTGGATGTGTGACAGGAGATAGTGCTGTCTATTTTTTCTAAAGCAAGCTGTGAGGGATCACTGAAGTTGCTGATTTAATGATGAGCAATTGGAAAATTTGATGTTAAGAGTTTCTTTAAGATAAGTTTCCACTTTTCAGCCAGTTCCATAAGATATTTTGAAAACATTTTCCAATGGAAAATAGAGTTAAAGATTTGGCACAGTTTCCCTGACAATACTTTTGGTTTCTCATGATGCATATACATTTTTAGAGTTCCCCTTCTTCATATGTTATACAAAATCTTAACAGCGTTTTGTGCAAGTTTGATCACTGTTCCTAGGTTTAGCATTGTCAAATGGTTCTAGGAAGAGAACAACCATACACACAGTCCTGTCTCTCACTTTGGGTATATAAAAAACCTAGCACAAAGGGGCCTTTATTTCAGCTGGGTCCTCTTGTACTAAAGTAATACATCTGGACGTTGGGGCATGGATCCCCTTTCTGTCTTTGTGACTGCTTCATACAATGGGATTTGGATCACTGACAGGAGCTCCTAGATGGTACTGCAATATAAATAATAATACCAAAAACACAATGATAATAATACAGCTTCTCTCTAGATAAGTTTACATGCATATCAACAGCTTAACACAGATGCTGAGTAAGACAGTGGTAGACTGCTTTAAGAGCTTTAAAGATTTTCACTTCCAGCCTGCTGTGCTATCGCCATAGATGTACAATGGGTAAATAGCTATATCTGGACATGACAAATTCATTTCCTCTTAGGTCAGATGCAGGGTTGAGGAGAAGCTCCTTTTATTTGCCTATTTCCCTACATGTTGCTGGCTGGCATACAAAGCCTCTCCTGCAGTATTACCATATTTTATCAAATACAACATGCACTCTTAAGATATAGATAGATTTAAGTTATGCACCCTGTTTTTGAAAGGCAGAATGAAGGAATAAAAAGGTATTTATTTTTTAAAATACTAGTAAGTAATGTATTTTCCTTATTTACCAGTTAAATAAGAGAGGGGATTGTGGCTGCTCTGTTAACCCCCTAGCTGCGGGACACTGCAGGTGCTGCTAGCTGACTCAAAATACCAAACTGCCTGTCCCCTCTTCTCTTTCCAAGGAGAAGTGAGTAAGCAATCAATTTCTGCAGCAAGAGCCTCTGCCAGGAAAAAGTGTCCAGAATCAGCAGCTGGGAAATCCTACCCACTTACTGGGCTGTCTCTCTGTGCAGCATATGCAGTCTTACCTTCTCTGCCCCGCAGCAGAGGCTCACGCTGAAGAAGCTCCTTTTACCATATTTTCTCATTTAAAATGTACACCTGAGGAGAGTGCAGGAAGTTATAATTAGTGCAGCTTTGATGGGTAGAGGCAGCCAGGCTTTGATAATAGGTTGCATGTGGGAATTCCACTTTCTCTTTTTGAGATTAGATATTCTGCTAAGTATAACAATGTTTCTAATGAATATGCTGTTATCCTCTCCTTAACTGGCCTGGCTGCACTATGTTTATTGCCTGGGCTACTAGATAGTGATAAATGATATTTTTAATTACTTTGTAGCTGGAGTTGTACCTTGCAAACTAACAGAAATGGGCAGCATGCTAATGAACTACATGTTGCTAGACCATGGCAGAGCCCTGGATGCAATCTTCACAGGAATATACAAGCCCAGATCCTCTTCTGCCTGCTACATAACTAAGCATGTGTAGCTGCTTGATCAAAAAAAATCGTCTTGCCCCAGGAAAGCAATTGTATTGTGCTTGGCAAGATAAATAGCCCCCACTGTTTCAACAGATGCCCCCAGAGCACAAAAGCACTCAGCAGAAAATCACCTATATGCAACTAAGAGGAAATGCTAGGCATGGGGGAGAGGGATAAATTTCACCCCCAGGTAGCTAACTGGGCTGTACACTGTGCACCTCTGTCTTTTTCTCAAGGCTCAAATCCACTCAGAAGGGAGGCACTTGGTGGTGGGAGGATCACCTGCCTTGGTTGGGACACTTCTTCAGGAAATAGGAAACCTAAGGTGTCTATGCAAATGCTCCATGGTGGTAGCGGTGGGGGAGGGGAAGAATTTAATTAGAGTGGCTTTCAGAGAGCCACTCTAATTAAAGTGCCTGCAGCATCACATATATTCAGTGTCCTGCACTTCAAAATAGCGGTGGGAGTGCTTTAACTAAGGCTCATTCGACAAGCTTTAGTTAAAGGGTCCCTGCTGCCATTTTAAAATATGGGGATGCTGAATACATGTGACACAGAGGCTGCTGGAGCATGCTAATTAGCACACATCAGCAGACTTGTAGCAGATTCAATATATCTGAGTCTGATATACTGAGTCTGCTTTGACAAGCACTATTTAGCATGCATCAGAGCAGAGCTCCATCACATGTACAAGTGCCCTTGGTTTTAGATTCACTTCTTTCTGAGGAGGTATAAACACATATCACCCACTTCCCAAGAGACTCCCTTATCTACCAGGCTATAGTGTAAATAGGGCTTCAGGCATCCTCTACCCTTCTGTTGAATCTAGGCCACTGTACAGAAAGGAATGTCAGAGTCACACTCCTGGAAGCATAGCAAGCAAGACAGAACCTGGTGACTGGATTTCATCATATACCACTGCTTCCTACTTGCTAATGGCTAAAGAACCTATTTATTTATGATAAGTGGTGAAGGCTTATGATTTTAGTTCCAGGTTGTCAAGTCTTTCCCCACAAATAATACTTGTGACTATCTGTACACAGTCATGGATTTGAGGGACACAAGCAAATAGTGTTTGAACAGGTAAAACTCAAAGGCAGGGTCATTTCGTATGTACAAAACAACAAGGTATATTTTGAAAAATGCAATGTTCTGATACAACGTCAGTAACACAGTGTAATACCAGGGCTGTGCATAAATGATATTCAACAATAACATGACAACAATACCATTCTGGTTCATTTACGAGGTACAACATGTTAAAGTGATTTACACGTAGTATTTATTGTAACAGCTCCTGTTGAAAGGTGTGTATTTCTTAGAATTCACTTCTTAAATATGAAAACTGATCTTTACTGCAATTAAATTTTGAATTTCAAAAAGCTAGGAAAAAAGATGATAAATACAATGGACTTTTCACAGAACAGAAGAAATTTCACAAACTCAAAAGGAGATGCATGAATGTATTATGTGAGGCTTCTGAATCATCTTAAAAACATTTCTGCCTTCCCCAGAGAGAAGTGAGAATGAATTTATTAGTCTGCAGAAGGGAAAGTAAATATCAGTGAATTATTCTACAATACCCACACTCACAAATCTCCCACCGACTTCAACAATAAGCCAGGTTAATGTCTGGGATATTGCCTGTCCTGGTAATGAAGCAGACTTTGGATATAGACATGTTTCTATGAAAATAATGATGGACTCAAATTTCCTCTAAATTTCTGAAAGGGTATAAATATTAGGACCCTTCTACAGGTTCAGGTAAAGGTGGAATATCTCATGCATGATCCACACAATCACATCTCCTGCCACATGTGCATAGCAAGAAGTGTGATTGTGAGACCATAGAATCATAGAAAATTAGGGTTGGAAGGGACCCCAGGAGGTCATCTAGTCCAACCCCCTGCCCAAAGCAGGACCATCCCCAACTAGATCATCCCAGCCAAGGTTTTGTCTAGTCAGGTCTTATAAACCTCTAAGGATGGAAATTCCATCGCCTCTGGGTAACCTGTTGCAGTGTTTTACTACCCTCCTAGTAAGAAAATTCTTCCTAATATCTAACCTAAACTTCCCTTGCCGCAACTTATGACCATTGCTCCTAGTTCTGTCATCTGCCACTGCCACTGAGAACAGCCTAGCTCCATCCTCTTTTGTATCCCTCTTCCAGTAGTTGAAGGCTGCTATTAAATCCCCTCTCAGTCTCCTCTTCTCTAAACTAAATGAGCCAAGTTCTCTCAGTCTTTCCTCCTAAGTCATGTCCCCCATCCTATCACCATTTTTGTTGTCCTCTGCTGGACCCTCTCCAATTTGTCCACACCCTTTCTGTAGTGGGGGACCCAAAACTGAACACAGTACTCCACATGTGGCCTCATCAGCGCTGAATAGGGGTGAAGAATCCATTTCCTTGACCTGATGGCAACACTCCTGCTGATGCCGCCCAGTATGCTGTTAGCCTTCTTTACAACAAGGGCACACTTTTGGCTTATATTCAGCATATTGTCCACTGTAACCCCCAGGTCCATTTCTGCAGACCTGCTGCCCAACCAGTCAGCCTCCAGCCTGTACTGGTGCATGGGATTGTTCCATCCTAAGTGCAAGGCTTTGCACTTGTCCACGTTGAACCTCATGAGATTTATTTTGGCCCAATCCTCAAATTTGTCTAGATCACTCTGAATCCTAACACTACCCTCCAACATATTTACTACTCCCTCTAGCTTGGTGCCATCTACAAACTTATTGAGCATGCACTCTATGCCATCTTAGAGATTCTTGATGAAGACATTGAACAAAGCCAGCCCTAAGACTGACCTCTGGGGCACTCCACTTGACACCGGCTGCCAACTAGACATCAAGCTACTACCCTCTGAGCCCAATCCTCCTGCGAGTTTTCTTTCCACTGTATAGTCCATTCATCCAGTCCATGCTTCCTTAGCTTGCCTTTAGGAATGTTGTGGGAGACCGTATCAAAAGCCTTGCTAAAATCATGGTATATCACATCTACTGATCTCCCCACATCCACAGAGCCAGTCACCTTGTCATAGAAAGCAATCAAGTTGGTCAGGCATGACTTGCCCCTGGTGAATCCATGATGACTGCTCCTAATCACCTTCTTTTCCTCTAAGTGCTTAGAAATGTATTCCTTGAGGATCTGCTCCATGATTTTTCCAGGAACTCAGGTGAGACTAACTGGTCTGCAGTTCCCTGGATCCTCCTTTCTCCCTTTGTTAAATATGGGCATCCAATCATCCAGGACCTCTCCTGATCACCATGAGTTTTCAAAGATGATGGCCAGGGGCTCTGTAATCTCATCAGCCAACTCCCTCAGCACCCTCGGGTGCATCCCATCCGGCTCCATGGACTCCCAGCTTTTCTAAACAGTACCTAACCTGTTCTTTCACCACTGTTGGCTGCTCACCTCCTCCCCGAGCTGTGCTGCCTGGTGCTGTAGTCTTGGAGCTGACCTTGTCTGTGTGACAGAGGCAAAGAAACCCTTCTTGTTACCCTTCATGCCCCTTGCTAGCTGCAACTCCAGTTACACTTTGTCCTTCCTGACTTCATCTCTGCATGCCTGAGCAATGCTCTTATACTCCTCTCTATGTATTTGTCCAAGTTTCCACTTCTTATAAGCTTCCTCCTTAGTTTATTGAAGAGTTCCATGCTAAGCCAAACTGGTCTTCTGCCATACTTCCTAGTTTTCTTGCACATCAGGATGATTTGTTCTTGCAGTCTCAGTAAGTCTTTAAAGTACAACCAGCTCTCCTGGACTCTTCTCTCCCTCAGATTGGCTTCCCAGGGAATCCTGCCCATGGGTTCTCTGAGCAAGTCAAAGTCTGCTTTTCTGAAGTCCAGGGTCCTTACTGTGCTGCTCTCCATCCTTCCTTTCCTCAAATCCTAAACTCTATCACCACATGGTCACTGCTGCCCAAGTTGCCACCCACTACTACATTCCCCACCAATTCATCCCTGTTTATGAGCAGCAGGTCAAGAGAAGCACCACCCCTAGTTGACTGCTCCAGCACTTGCACCAGGAAGTTGTCCCCAACTCTCTCGAAAAACTTCCTGGATTTCATGTGCACTGTTGCATTGCCCTCCCAGCAGATGTCAGGGTGACTGAAGTCCCCCATGAGAACCAGGGCTTGTGACTGAGAAACTTCTGCTAGCTATTTGAAGAAAGCCTCATCCACCACTTCCTCCTGGTCTGGAGGTCTATAACAGACCCCCACCATCACATCAAACTTATTGCTCTCCCCTCTAACCTTAACCCAGAGACTTTCAACAGGCCTATTTCCAGTTTTATAGTGGAGCTCTGAGCAATCATATGGCTTTTTTACATAAAGTGCAACTTCCCCTCCTCTTTTTCCTTGCCTGTCCTTCCTGAACAGTTTTTACCCATCCATGACAGTGCTCCAGGCATGCGCACTATCCTACCAAGTCTTTGTTATTCAAATCAGGTCATAGTTCTGTGACTGTGCAAGGATTTCCAATTCTTCCTGCTTGTTTCCCAGGCGCTGTGCATTCCTGTACAGGCACTTGAGTTAACTAGTTGATTGCCCTGATTTCTCACGATGTATGAGAACCCCTTCCTCCAGGTCTCTTCCTTTCCCACTTATCCCAGGGCTTTTGTCTCCAGCCCCAGAGAACCTAGTTTAAAGCCCTCCTCAGTGGGTTAGTGAGCCTGTCTGTAAAAATGCTCTTCCCTCCCTTCATCAGGTGGATCTCATCTCTTCCCAGAAATCCTTCTCTTTGGAACAAAATCCGTGGTTAAAGAAGACAAAGCCCTGTTGGCAACACCACCTATACAGCCAAGTATTGATCTGCAGGATGCACCTGTTCCTGCCTAGGCCCTCTCCCTTGACCAGAAGGATCCAAGAGAACATGACCTGAGTCCCAGTCCCCTTCACCCTTGCACCCAGAGCCCTGTAGTCATTTTTCATCCACTCAGGGTCTTCCTTGGCTGTATCATTGGTGCCCACACAGAGGAACAGCATGGGGTAGTAGTCAGAGGGCCAGATGAGTCTCAGTAATTCCTCCCTGACTTCTTGGATCTGGGCTCTGGACAAGCAGCAGACTTCCCAAGACAATAGGTCAGGTTGGCAGATGACTCCCTCTGTCCACCACAGAAGGGAGTCTCTAACCACCACCACCTGTTGCTTCTCCTTAGTGGCTGTTGCCTCGATCCTTCCCACCTTGGTAAGGCCTGATCCACATTAGATCATGTTTTACATCCCATATTGCCTTATTGCTGGAGCAGGGGGAGCCCGATCCTGGGCTCCCATTGCACCAGTAGGAAGCAAGATCCTGTGGCTGGGACCCCTCTTGGCTGCTGTAATCTCCCAGTTCCAGAGGTGCATGGGATGCTTTGGAGCTGGGAGGTCACAGCCGTGCCTCATAGCTACTTAGTTTCATAGTTAGTAGGGTCAGAAGGTACCTGAGCAGATCATCAAGTCTGACCC
>NW_017728964.1:2479135-2481930 GCF_001723915.1 Gavialis gangeticus
GTCAGCTAGCAGGAGGGTAAGTTCCTCCTGCTTGTTTCCCTGCAACTGCAGGCTCTGTGTCCTGACAGTGCCTCATGGCTGGCGGAACCCAGTGTCCACAGCTGCAGGACAGTGGGTCCTGGCAACTGCAATGCACAGCTGTGATTTCCCAACCCTAGGGATGCATGGAGTGATTCTGAGGCTGGGAGAGCACAGGTACTGCAGTCTCCCAGCCTCAGAGGTGTGTGGAGCCATAGGGTGCCACCAGGACCCTGCATCCTCAGATGCCGGATGCTGAGTCAGTAACACCACAAGGCATTGTTGGTACCCAGAATCTGCAGTTGTGGTACTCTGGATCTCAGCAGCTGTGGGGCACTCCTGAACCCAATGTCCACAGCTGCTGGTTGCTGTAGGGATTTAGAGTCCTTTGAGCAGTGGGACTTCTGGCTCCAGCTGGGCATAGTGCACTTCTGTGGCTGGGAGTCCAGTCAGCTGACGGGACTCCCAGCTGCAAGAGAGACCCTGTTGCATGTACAAATTAAAGCTGAATAGCAACCAGTGATAAAATTAGTACACATTTTTTAGGTCAGACGTCATAGCTGGTTGACAGTTCTTATGGTGTTTTAAGTACTTTGCACATGGGTACTTTGATCTGTTAATTGCACAATTAACCAATTTATTATTCAAAAACAGTAAGGTGTAGTGGGAGTCTTATATACATCATGTAAATCCCAACCCTACTGTGGTTTTCTGTTCTTGTTGAAAAAGTGCTCTATTTATAATGCAGAAGATATCAGTGCTCCAAAAACTCACTAGAAAGGAAACAGCAGTCTCTCTAATAGCAGTATGGAGAGCAGTAAGGCCAGATTTTCAAAAGGGCCCAGTCAATCAAATTCTTCAGTTTGGATCATTGACCATGATAGATTCTTCTCTTGTGAGCAGTGGTTGTTTGGTCTATTTTCAACTCTGGTGCATATATTACATGCACTAGGTGTGAGTTCACACACAGATGGGTTGGGCTGAAGGGTTCCCAAAGAAAAGGGCTCTGAAGAAAGAGTTGAAGGATGGGAATGTTGCAAGGCATATGAGAAGGAAGAGGCAGTCTAAACATCATGAGGCAGCTCAAAAGAAGTAGAAGAGCAGAATGGGACAAACAAATACATTATGAAGATCTAAATTTGGAAGAGGTCAGGCTAGAAGAGTGAAAAAGAAGAGGTAGAGAAGCAATGTTTGAGCATTGGATAGGAGTCACAAGATGTAGGTTCTGTTCATAGCTCTGCCACTCACCTGTTGTATGCTCTATGCAAGTCACTTCAGCTTTCTCCATGTTGCTGTTTCCCTTCCCACCCATTATCCATTTTGTCTGTATAGAGGATAAGTTCTTCAGAGTAGGGAGTATATGTCCTTTGTATGTGGATATAATCTCAGTTTGGTCCTGGAATGGTTTCCACTTCCAAGGATCCAGGCTGAAAACAGAAGCAGCATTGCCCCCTAACTATGTGGGATTTCCCATGTAATGTACAGTATGTTTGACTTTCATATGCTATGATTTCTCATGGATCCAGCTGATCACATAAGAAGCAGGCACTTCCTGACTGTCTCTTAGAAAGGCCAGAACAGCCACAGGTACTTTATTACAAGGCAGCATTCCATTTCTTTAAATGTATATCAATCTCTACCTAATGCATAAGATTAGTCTTTTTAACAACTTAGAAGGAATGCAGTAGTCTAAAATATGGGACTATTTACATTACAGTAACCATTAAATTGAATGAGCAGAGCTACAAAGAGATTGCATAGATTATAGGGCATTTAATTATCTTTAACCTTTCCTGCCTGTAAAATTTCTTTCATTCATGTAACTGAATTACTTTTATGCAATTATATATTTCTAGGCTTCCTTTCATGCTTATTTTTTGTTTAAAAACAAAAGGAGAAAATAAAAGACTGATAAAGACATGACTAAATAAATCAGATGATGGCTTCCATTTATAATGGAAAGTGTTATCTCTTTGGTGATTCCAAGAAGCTCATTTGCAATATTTCAAGGAATGAATTAAACATTTTGTAGGCTACTCATGTAAAATTTGCTGAATCTCTTATTATATCCCTAGCATTTCAGATTCTCAAAGCCAGGATAGTACATCTTGGGCACATCTACATGTGCTATTGATGCTATAAAGGCTTACTGCACAGTAAAATACTGTGCAGTAAGTCTTCCCTGGGAGCACATCTACACCTGCTCCCTATTGGGAGGAAATTTGCTCCCAATAGGAGCATCCTGGTACAGGGCTACTCCTACCGTGCTCTGACCTTCTTTGCAGCCACAGGGCTGGCAGGGAGCATGGGTGTGGTCCCAATGCACACAAGTCCAGAAGAGAGCTGTTGGCTACAGTAGCGGCTGTCTCCTGGCCCCATGCACATCAGGAGGAGTCCTGGTGTGCGTGGGGCTGAGAGAAAGCTGCTGCTGCAGAGGTTGGCCAACCCTATGCACATGGGGACAAGCCCCATGCCTAATGGGGCTTCCTTAAGCAGCTGGAGGCTGACCAAGAGCTATCCCACTTCTGGAGGCACAGGAGGGGAGGGCACTCCTCACAGGAGTGTTCAGCATCTCATAAAGACATATGTTGCCAATAAAATTCAACTCCCTCCCTCACCATGGAGGCCTTGATCTGCTCCAAACCTCACACATACCCCCAGAACCTCCCACACTTTCACAAATAACCCCCCCCCCCCACATACACACTTCAAAAATAGCATCTCATGATTTACATGCCAAATCTCTTGATTTTTGAAGAGTTCATCTCATGATTTTT
>NW_017728964.1:2486930-2499260 GCF_001723915.1 Gavialis gangeticus
CATACCCCCAGAACCTCCCACACTTTCACAAATAACACCCCCCCCCCACATACACACTTCAAAAATAGCATCTCATGATTTACATGCCAAATCTCTTGATTTTTGAAGAGTTCATCTCATGATTTTTGACTTGGTGGGGGTGACAATATTACATCAGGTTAGTACTTGTAAATACAAATACTATCCTACCGTAGATTTTTTTAGTTCACAGTAGTGCACGTTGCTCTACTTGAACTGCTGCAACACCTTGTGTATACACATCCCCATGCTTAAAAATGGTGGCAGAGGTACTTGAACAAAAGGTCATTTGATGAACTTTAAAGAGCCTCCATAGCCATTTTTGAGCATGGGGACACTGATACACAAAACACAGGAGGCTGCTGGAGCATGGCAATTGCCATGATCCAGCAGACTCAGTTAATTGGGTAGTTAAAATTATCTTTCTTTTTTCATTAAAAAATCCTTCTTTTTTTTTGTCCAGAGGAACAGCCTTCCATCTTCAGCTCCCTCTGTGCAAAAATGAAATTTATTTCCTACCTATGGGGACTTTTTATCATCTTGTACCATCTATACTTTTCCCAGAGCCTGATGAAGGGACTGTGATCCCAAAAGCTTGCAGAAAAGGACATTTTCCTTATGATTTACCAGTTGGTCTAATAAAAGGTATAATTTTGGAACCAAGAGTACTAGGTTTTTTTGTATATCTTCTTGTCTCAGACAAACACGGCTACCAAATACACCCCTGGACTAGCTTGGTTTCCTACCTAGTCAGTCTCCTGCTACTTTCTGTGCTTGGAAAGGATTGGATATAGCTTACTAACTAGAATCCCTCTACTTAACCCTATCCAATCCATTTCTTTCAATTTATATTTGTTCTTGTTTTTGTTGTTGTTGTTTTTCAACACTTTTTAAAAAGAAATCTGTGTTTTCCCTGGCAGTGTGATCCATCACTATGCAGGGAAGCACATACATTACACACACTCACACACATACATCATAGAAGGTCAGATATTATTACAACACAGAAGAAGTCAGACAGTCATAGAAGAAGATGAGATTATATATAGTTATTAATATTATTAGGTATAGTTACATATAGACTAAAGACAACACAGAAGAAGTCAGAGATTCGGATTAACACAACACAGACGTCAGACAGTCATAGAAGAAGAAGATGATATTATTTTAGTTACACACACTGCAGTAAACACAACACAGAAGAAGTCAGACACAGTCATACATCAGAGAAGAAGAAGATGACATATATTATTAGTTAGTTACACACACACAGACACATTTTCCAGCACATGAAAGATTAATATGGAGCATGCTGGAAACGCAGGTGCCAGGTCTTCTGGCAGGGGAGGGAGCGGGGCTAGAGGGGATAGCTGCAAGTCCCCCCCACCCCTCCTCCCAAACATAGACACATCCTCTTTCCTGGCAGCCATGAATCTTCTGCTGTCAGTGGAAGCAAGGATGTGGGAGCAGTACCTGTCCCTGCACCTGCATCACATCCCCAAACTCCAGAAATAGGCACCAGCAGCAGAATGACAGTCTCCTCTACCCCAATTTCACCTCCCAGCATGAGCCTCCCACTGCCAGAGGAAGAGCTGGATCTGGAACTAGGGGACCTGAGTGCACTAGCTAAAGAAATTCTGGGGACCAAGGGGGAATCTCAGTTTGTCCTCCACACCCCTCAAAGTTCCTCTAGACCCAGGTCTCATGCCAGCTGCTGCCAATGTGGGCCAAGGGCATGGCTTCAATGTTGGTGTCCAGAAGCACCAGACCCCAGACTCGGGCAGGTAGCACCAAGACTTCAGTCACTACCTATCTCACTGAGGACATGGCACCACTGGACTGCAACCTCTTGGCCTATTGGGCAACCCGCAGCCAGATGTGGCAGGGTCTGGCTACAGTTGCCTGGGAACACCTGTCCTGTCCACCAAGCAGTGTTCTGAGCATTGCTGGGGATGTAGTGACACCCCACCGCACCTGGTTTGGTGGAGCAGCTGGTGTACCTGAAGATGAATCTCCCACTGTTGGGGTTCCCCTCCTGCTGCTGGGGTTCTGCTCCACCTCCAGACAGAGTGAGTGCCACCCTGCTCACTCTGTCCACACCTATTTCCATTTTATGTTTTTAAACCAGTTAATGAGTTGCTCTCAGAGCTGGAGGGGGCACTCACTGCATCACCAGCCAGCAGGGGAAGAACATGTCCCTGCTGAGCTTCTCTGCCAAGATGAACTTGGAGATCTGGGCTGGGGCTATGGGGAAAGAGGTGACCCCAGATCCTGGGCATGACACTAAAACTGCACACTGCCAGGGTTGGGGAGGCCTGCTTGGACTACTGGTGGCATGGCAGCCTAAGGAAATGCCAGGACTGAGGATCCCCCTGGTGAAAGGTGGGTAGGAGGCACCATAACCTCCAGACACCACATACACACACACAGTCCTGGCTAGAGAAAGCCCAGACCTGTCACATCTTTGACAGGCCTGAGGGTTGCTGGCTGTAGCTGAGTTGTGAGGCTCCAAGTGAGTTCATCTAAGCTGCCTGGGATGCCAGCTTTCAGGTTGAACAACCCTTCATTAGGCTGAAAAACCACCTGCAGTTGGCGTGTGTGAGTACTGTTCCTGGATGGAAGGAATAGTAAAGAAGCCAGAGGCTGGCATGCAATGCAGGCAAGAAAGCCAGTCAGTGAAAGTGGAAATGGAGGAATCCAGGGGTGAGAGAGACAGGCTGGGGTAGGAGGGAAGGGGGATGTAGCAGGTAAAAGTGGAGAGGTAGGTTGTAGTGTGTCATAAATCCAATGTCTATATTGAGTCCATGAGTTTCTGTACCTAGGAGGCTGATGAAGTGAAGTTCATAGGCCCGGCTGTGAAAAATGGTTTGTATATTCCCTTTCAGGATCAGGCCTGAGAGACTGGAGACAGTGTTTTTTGTGAGAAATCTGCCCTCACAGGTAATTGGGTATTCTTGTCTTTCATAGATTTCATAGATTTCTAGGGTTGGAAAGGACCTATTAGATCATCGAGTCCACCCCCCTGCTCTGGGCAGGAAAGAGTGCTGGGGTCAAGTAACCCCAGCTAGGTGATTGCCTCATCTCCTTTTGAACAACTCCAAGGCAGGGGAAAGCAACACCTCCCTTGGAAGCCCATTCTATATTTTGGCAACCCTCACCATAAAGAATTGCTTCCTGATGTCCTTCAGTTTATGGCCATAACCTAGATGGGCGACCTGGTAAACAGAGTACCCCCTATTTCCTGCTGGCCCCCCTCCCCAACCCGATGAGTTTGTAAACAGCCACAAGATCACCTCTCAGCCTTCTCTTGTGGAGGCTGAAGAGATTCAGGTCCCTTAATCTGTCTTCATAGGATCTTACCAGCAGGCTGTCAACCATATGAGTAGCCCTTCTCTGAACCCTTTCCAGGTTATCCGCATCCCTCTTGAAGTGCGGCGCCTAAAACTAAATGCAGTATTCCAGTTGTGGCCTCACCAATGCCACATAGAGAAGAAGTATCACCTCCCTAGACCTGCTCGTGATGCACGTATTAATGCAAGACAGAGTGTGGTTAGCCTTACTTATTACCTCATTACACTGACAACTCATGTTCATTTTTGCATCGATTATGACTCCAAGATCCCACTGCTCTGTTACTTAGAATGGTACTTCCAAGTCTATAGGTGTATTGGTGATTCTTCCTCCCCAGGTGCAGCACTTTGCACTTATCTTTGTTAAATTGCATCCTATTCTGATCTGCCCGCTTCACTAATCTATCCAAATCCACCTGAATTTGCTCCCTACCCTCTAGCGTGTTTACTATAGACCATAGTTTGGTGTCATCTATGAATTTGAACAGAGTACTTTCTACACCCTCATCCAAATCACTGATGAAGATATTGAACAGTACTGGTCCAAGGACAGAGCCTTGGGGGACACCACTGCCCACATCTCTCCAGGTAGAAACCGACCCATCCACCACCACTCTTTGGGTGCGTCCCATAAGCCAGTTTTCCACCCACCTGACTGTGAAAAATCCACATCATAGCTACTTAGTTTTCTTGTAAGAATTGGATGTGACACTGTGTTGAAAGCCTTCTTAAATTCCAAGTAAATAACATCTACCTCTACTCCTGTATCTAAGCACTTTGTGACCTGGGCATAAAAAGAGACCAGGTTAGTCAGGAAGGATCTGCCTGCTATGAATCCATGCTGGTTGCCCCTTAACATTATACTACCTGCTTCCCCCTCACAAATGTGATCCTTAATATTTTTTTCTAAGGTCTTGCCAAGAATAGATGTGAGGCTAACCGGCCTATAATTACCCGGGTCTTCCTTCCTCCCCTTCTTGAAAATAGGGACCACGTTGACCCTGTTCCAGTCTTCTGGGACTTGTCCTGAGCACCACGAGTGCTCAAACAGTTGCACCAGTGGTTTCGTTATGACACTGGCCAATTCCTTTAGTACCCTTGGGTGAAGATCATCGGGACCTGCTGACTTAAATATGTCCAACCCCTCCAAGTGCCCCTTTACCAGGTCAGTGCTAACCATTGGTAGACTGGTATCTCTCTCAGGCCAGACTAAAGTCTCATTGGAATGTATGTCTGTATCCATGACCAGAAACAGATGCAAAGAAATCATTTAAGAGCTCAGCTTTCTCCATCCTATCTGTTATGAGTTGCCCTAGTCCATCCTGTAGCAGCCCTATGTTACCCTGCGCCTTCCCCTTGCTCCCTACATACTTAAAGAAGGACTTTTTGTTACCTTCTTTGATAGATTCTGGTGTGCAGTTTGTGGGGGTACTGGAATATGTTGACAGGTTTTGTATTATGAGTTGTAGGAAGCTGCTTCTGGTGATGAGGTTAGGTTAGCAAGGTTCAGTGCTTGTTTGAATTTATAAACCACTTTTCATATGCCTATGAACTTCACTTCACCAACCTCCTAGGCACAGAAATTCATGGACTCAATATAGACAATGGATTTATGACACACTACAACTTGCCAGGTACCTCTCCACTTTTATCTGTGCCATCCCCCTCCCTCCCCCCCAGCCTGTTCCGTACCCCCTGATGCCTCCATTTCCATTTTCACTGACTGGCTTTCTTGCCTGCATTGCATGCCAGCCTCTGGCTTCTTTATTATTCCTTTTTCTACATACCTCAAAGTACAAGGTGGCCCATGAATGCTGAGATGCTGGGGCGGATGGATAATCCCACAGGAGCGCGGAGGACTCCCCAGTGTGCTCAGGAGCAGACCAAGAAGTGGAACAGAAGCACTTCCTGTCTGCTTTTGGGTCTGCCTGGGAGTGCGTGGAAGGGCCCCTGCGCCCCTCAGTTCAGCAATTGGTGCCTCCTAAGGGTCCCCCCATGGCTGATTGCTGAGCTGGAGGGGGCGTGGGGAAGGGAGGGAGACTGCACTCCTGTGGGATCCTTCATCTGCCCCACCATTGCAGCATTTACGAACCGCGCCTGGTACCTTGGGATATGTAGAAAAAACATTTAAACCTGTGTCTGTGATTGAATCACTGATTTTCTGAATCAGCATCGAATCTTCAGATTCAGATTTGGCCGTATCGAATTGGGGACAGAGTGATCTAAATCAACAGATTGAATTGCTGTCCCCAATTCGGGGTGAATCGAAATCTGAATAGAATATGGCTCATTTTGCACACCCCAACTGCTTACCTGTTGTTATTTAAGGTGGTGGACCAGACTGAGGCTGTAGGAGAGAAGCAGACCTCTTTGGGGTACACTTGGGGCACACTACTGTGTTGTGTAGAGGCCCTACTGCCAGTAAGGGTGCACCTTACCACACACTCACAGTGTCACCCATGTCACGAGTTTTGCTTGTCAGCAGCCTGAGATGCATTTTCCCAGAAACCCTTACACCTATCTCTTTAAAACCTGGCAAGCTTCATGGCCTCATCAGGGGCTACCATCCCTGCTGTTTTCATCCAAAACTGCCTTAACACATACACATGACATAAGTTTTGCATTCAAGAGTTTGAGGTGCAGTTTCCCAGAAACTCCTGCACCCATCTCCTTGAAACTTGGCGGGCTTCTTGCCCCTGGAAGGGGCTACCATCCCTGCAAATTTTTATCTGAATCAGCTAAAAAATGACAAAAGTATAGGTATTTCAGTGATTCCCTATTATAGTCTACAGATGCATCTCCAAATCTCTTTGAATTGGCACCAAATCTTCCAAAGCTGATTCAGCTGAATCGATTTGGGACAGTGATCTGAATCTCTAAAGCAAACCACTGTCCTCTGAATTGGCCAAATCCAAATCCAAATCGAATTCTTCCCTATTTGCACAGGCCTACTAGCCTATGTCTTTTTCAGCTAGGCTGTGATAACCTGTCCTTCTGCTAAGTTCCCATCAGTAACATAGCTTTTCAGACTCCCTTGGCTAAAATCAAGTGCAGTGGCCAGGTAGAAGCCCAGTATTTTGCCTGGACTGATGCCAGAAAAACTGAGGGGATAGTGATGGAGTACTAGGATGGAGGAGGAGGAGAACTTCTCAGAGACTTGGAACAACATTGATGGTGGTGTTGGAGAGGAGAGTGAGAGTTATGGAAGGGATAGTGCACCAAGAGATGAGAAGCAAATTAGAGATGGGAACTGAAGATCAAGAGCATCATGGCTCTGCCCCAGGTCCTGGCCTTGCATTGTCACTGCCCCGTGATCCCAGCTCTGGCCCTGTCTGCTCATTCCACTCCCAGTTGTCACTCTCCAACCCACCCATGGCCCCATACCAGCCTCCTGGCCAAGCACAGAGAAAAGCCACTTAGGGAGTTTTGATGAGCTGTTGTGCTGGGCGGGTGAGTGCAGGGGCATGGGCAGGCATAGGCAGGGGTGCTGATGCAGCCCATGACAGCTCACTAAAACTCTCTATGTGGCCTTAAGGCCCAAATAGTTGCCCATCCCTGCCCTACTGTGATGGGGAGTATATAAGTTCTGTGATCAGAGGCCTCTATAGGGACCTCCAAGATCCCAGGTTGGACATAACTACAGTCTATGAGGGGGGTAATCCTGGTGATGGTAACCACATGAAAAGCAGACCAAAAGCTCCCTTTTCTCTGGATCTAATACCACCTCCTGGTGGTGAACCTCTTCTACCCTCAAATCCATGTTCTGAGGCAGCTGAGACTGCCTTTACAGAGACTGTGGTATGATTTCTGGGTTGAGTGCATGACCTCTGTCCAATGGCTCACAAGTGCTGACTGGCTTGTCCCCACCTGCCACTTCAGCTTTTATGGGCCTCTCTTTTTGGTCCAGTCCAAGACTTCCCATGATCTATTTTGGACTATAAAAAGTCTTCAACATGGTGGACTGCCTCCTTGAGACCCATAACCTGATGTCTACAGACCCACTCCCTGGCCTCCACAGCAACATTTGTTTAACTCATCCCCACAATTTTCATGGACAAATTGGACTCTAGTTTCAGATGTATAAGTTTTAAGACACTGTGCCACTCGTTGGGCTCAGGAGTCTGGCTGAAATGTCTCTTCCTGGAAATGGCATTTGTATGTCTTCTCTGAGACCCCCACATGATCTAAAATGGTGGATTTGATGGTGTCATAACTGCATGAAACCTCAGCTTCCCAATGTGGTAGGCTGCCTAAGCTTCTCTGGTCAGGTAGGCCACTAACTTGGTATCCCACTGGGGTAATGATATCTTATGGCCACACACTCCAAAGATTCTTAAAATGTTTTGGACTCATTGTCAGGCTCTATTTTGGTAAGCACCTGCTTCTGCCTGTCAGAGGAGTTACTCCCATGCATGTGCTGGGATTCACCTATTCCAGCAGTTGAAGCATAAAAAGTGTTTTTGCTTCTCTTGCCATTTTTGATAGAACTGCTCTTATTGCATCTAGAGTTGACAAAATGCTGCTGTGTGGGAATGTTTGTTGCTCCTGCTGATGTAGCCCCTCCATCCATTCCAACAAGACTGTCATCTGCCTACATTCTCCACCAGGTGTAAGGGATTTAGTGAGCCTGCTACCTCTTCACAGCTTGGCTTTGACCCAGGGGACTCTTCAGTTAGTCCTTTTGAATTCAGTTGCAGTCCTTGCTCAGGCAGATGAACAAAAAATAATTTCCAGGCATGACCTTCCTGGTGTCAAGCTATCTGTATTAGTCTGTCTCCACTCAGGGAATACTTCTTCCCCCTAATTCTAGCTCCTTGCTTTCTCTCTGGGTTTTTTAAATTGCCTTTGGGTATTCACTGGGCGCATCTACATATACACTTTAATGCACAGTAGCTTAGCATTAAAGTGTCATGGCAAAAACTGTGCTAATATGCTAATGCACAGTAAAATTAGGCTACTGTGCATTAAGCATCACTAAAAAGCATGTGCGTTTGCTACTGTGAATTAGGGCATCCTAATGAGCATTTAGTTAGTACCTCATATTAGAAGTACTAAACTTAATGCACAGTAGCAAAAGTGCTTTTATTGTGCAGATGCACCCCTTGAATAGCTAACCAGCTGCAGCTGGGCCTCTACCAAAGACTGTCTTCTCCCTCTTAAAGGGCCAAGTTATTCTGTTGAAGCTGGTTATAACATTGCCAAATTGAACCATTTCCATGCTAGGTGTCTGTTTCAGGATAATCTTTATCTTAGGGTGGGTAAGGGGAAATGAGAGCATGAGGGGATTTCTGTCAAAAATGTTTAACTGCTTCCAGGAATTAGGTTATAAAATAATGCATGTTTGCCCACATTCAGAAATTATGTGTAAAATGGTGGGCTATGTTTGCTTCACACAGGGAATCATTAATAACTACCTCTACCTCTTTAAGGTGTTTCATGGTACCTGCAATTTCACAGGTGCTGCATAATATCAAATTCTTCTCTATTTAGGCAAGCTATAGTGAGACTTGATGATTTTCATTTATCAGTTCCATTCCCTTGGCATTCCATTTCCCAAAGCTATTTATCTATTCCCTCTTATAAATTACACTTACTATATCAAAAATTTACAAGAATCAAATGATCCTCCAACTGTCTCCATGGAACTTCCCTGATGGCAGAAGAAACACATGCTGAGAGAAAAATAAAACTTGTAATATACCAAGCAGCTTGAGATATAGATTAATTTTACTGAGCTGGAAAAACAGAAAAAATCATCTTGCAGGCTGTTCTAGTCTCTCTTCAGCACATTGTGTGGGAACACTACAACATGGTGTCCTTCAGTTATGCATTTCAAATGAATTGGGCCCTGCACCCTGTATGACAGCACATCTGTTCCAGGTACACCAACATGATTTCAGGTGTGGAGAGTGTGGTTTTTTTTTAGAAGTTCAACTATTTAATTTACAGAAGAGAAGGATATGAGTTTGTATATATTTACAAATGGATGAGGTGTGTGATAATGGATCAATCTTTAATCTAGCAGTTAAAGGAAAACATCCAACAGATAGAAGTTGAAGCTAAAACAATTCATATTGCAAATAAGGTTTTTCTTTTTTCTTTTTTAACCAGCAAGGTTGATTAAACATCAGAACAACTCCAGTAGAATTGACAACACAGTCAGTTCTCCACCACATGAAGCCTTTAAATCATGGCTAGATATATTTATGAAAAACATGCTCTTGTTCAAAACAAAAAGTATGGGTTTGATGGAAAAATGAATGGTCAAGTTTCTCTGGCTGTGCAGCACAAGTGGGGAGAGCAGGAAATCGTAAAGGTCCCTTCTGACCTTCAAAATTTTGGACTTATAAACTATCCTGGATGTTCAGAGCTACTGACAATCCACCAATCCTTGCTGAAATCAGTAAAGGTTGCAAGTGCCCATTGCAATAGGGTGGCCAGTCCTTTTTAGAGAAGGCAACTAGGGTGGCTGAAGGATTGCAGCTATGGGAAGGCTATTGGGGGCATGGCTCACTGGGACTCAAAAACCTCAGCAGTCAGGACCAGGAGGAGGACTGGAGAAGAAACACCAGAGGCTGGAGACCTCTGGTCAATGAGGAGAACAAACCTGGGAAAGGAAAGCTGAAGCCACAGCAATCATCCCACGATCCAGGACAATAAGGTGGTTGTTGTTGTTTGCTTACTTTGTTTGGTAGGTTGGTCAGTGACACATCCCCAGAATATAGGACATCCCCTTGGTAAGGGGCAGGATCACTGTCCCCCTCAACCAATCAGCAGTGAGAAGCAGGGCCACTGACTTCTTGGCCAATCAGCAGCAAGGGTTTGGGGACACAGGGCCCCTTGGCCAATCAGAAGTAAGGGGCAGAGCCACCCGTAAAAGGCCACCTCCCTCCCTCACTTGGAACCCTGTTCCTCCTGGCTGTTCACAGCCCTATAGGCACAGCCAATGGAATTGTAAGGACAAATGATTGACATTGTTAGGAAAGTGGAGAATAAAACAAGATAAAACTGCTGAGGGTCACAGATGCACAGGAAAGGGGTACTTGAAAGGGGAACAAGAAGCAGCAAGAATGTGCTACTGATAACGACCCTAGAAACTGCTTGGTAATGACAAAGAGCACTGGCAGCCAAAATCTGGGGGGGAAATAAAGTGCCATATAAGGGTTATCATAATATGTAAAGAAGGTAAACAGTAAACAGGGGTGGGATCATAGAATGGGAGGGAAAAGGGTGGGAGAAGGGAGGAATTAAGGTCAGGTTTATGTAGTTTATGTTTAATAAAAGATCGTTAAGAAGAATGCTCTGGGTCACTCTGGTTCCGAGCATCCCGAGTGCTGTCATGCAATAAACCACAGCTCTGATAATCCAACGAGTGTACTGGCCTACTGCTATCCAAACGTTAGGCGTTGCATGGAGTCGGGGTCTAACAGACATGTTTTTCCACAAATGAACTGAAAAGTAGAACTTTCTGAAATCTGTTTCTCATCCCAGAAACAGACAGGGGACAAAAGATTTAAAAACAGGACCATCCAGTATAAAACAGGACCAACGGCCACTAGGCCTGTGCGAAGCGGTTAGTATTCACTTTGTATTCGGCCGATTTGGGGGACAGTGATTTGATTCGATGATTCAAATCATTATCCAAAATAAATTTGGCTGAATCTGATTCAGAGATTTGGCTGCCAAAATCAGCCGAATTGCTGAATCGGCCCATCCCCTGCCCGCTCTCCCAGCCCTGGCAATGGCTACCCCACCTACCCCAGCTCCTGGCTCTTTGACTTGTAGGGGCAGGATAGGTCCCAGCCCCCTGTCCCAATCTGCTGCTGGGGCAGCTAGCAGTGCTCCACTGGCAGATTGGGGCAGGGGGCTGGGACCTCCCCCTTCACTGCAGGTCTTTCCAAGTCCCCTGTCCCATATCAGGAAGCCAGGGCTAGAAGCTCTCTGCTGCTCGAGCAGGGGAACATTGTCTTTGCCCCAGCAGTTGGTAAGCCCCCTGGGGGCAGGTGCAATGTCCCAACCCTGCCCAAAAGACAGTTGTCTCCTGGCACAGTGCTCCCTGCCAACCCCTGGGCTAGCATCCAGGGGGAACCTAGAGATCCCCCTGGTAGTGGCAGGGGCCCATTGCAGGGTCCCAGGAAGGGGGAGCAGTTTGCTGCCATTAGCAGCAAATCTGCTTCCACTTTCTTGTGTAACCCCCTCTCCAATTGAAAGGATCAAGCAGGTGTCCAAGCGCTGTGGGAGGTGTAGGGACTCTCCTCCCCCTATAGAGCAGAGCCAGACCACCAATGGCTTAACCATATACCTTTTAATGACAGAACAATACTGGGAACATAACCAGTATAAACTAGGGGGTATAGGGGACACTACAAAGCCCCAAGGGGCAGGATTCAACAAAGGCTAGACACTTACAATCATAGACATATTCATCCAGTTGACAAAGACAGGGTTAACCAAAATGTAAAACACAAACAGCAGAACAAACAATACTGGTTGGTGAAATATAAAAGGCACAAAATGTCAAATGACAAGGAATATAGGTCCTAGGTACCTGGAGGGGGAGAAAGCACAATGGCCCCTATCCATTGCAAGAGGAATTTCTCCCTGTTAGCTCACTCACCCTAAGTCACCACAGCTGGGACTTAAACTCAGATCTCCTACATAGTAGGCAGAAGCGTTACCACACAGTCACCGGTGCTAACACTACTCTAGGGTGCTAGGGGTCTTGACCTTCCAGGAGCCCTGGCCACATGTCAAGTTGTCTGGCCTCTGATTGGAGGAGTTGGAAGCAGGGCTGGGAACCTCTCAGGTTGCTGCTCAGATCCTTGCTGGAGCTAGGGAGCCTCTCCTGCTGGCTGCAGCCTCTCGTAGGGGATCCTGGAGCCCAGCGGGGAGCCTCTCCTGCTGGCCACATGCCACACTGCTGAGGGTCCAACTGCTGCCTGTAGGTCCCACTCCTTCAGGT
>NW_017728964.1:2499869-2501027 GCF_001723915.1 Gavialis gangeticus
AGCTGGAAGCAGAGCTGAGAACCTCTCAGGTCGCTGCTCAGATCCTTGCTGGAGCTGGGGAGCCTCTCCTGCTGGCTGCAGCCTCTCGTAGGGGATCCTGGAGCCCAGCGGGGAGCCTCTCCTGCTGGCCACATGCCGCGCTGCTGAGGGTCCAACTGTTGCCTGCAGGTCCCACTCCTTGAGGCTCTTCTGGGGCAACTGCTCCCGCCCCGCTGGCTCAGGTCTTTGAATCTTCTTCCTTGTGGTCCCTCGCTAGTCTCTCCTGAGTCAGCTGCACTGCCCCTTTTATCCCCCTCCAGGTGACCCAAGGAACCAATCAGGGGACATGGAGTGTGAGTCTCTGGGGCCTGATTGGTGAGGAAAGGGAATCCCAAGTCCTGGTGGGTCAGCCTGCCAGCTGGGGGCTGCTCCAACTGGGTTTAATGTCCTATGGAGGGGCTGTCTGGGAAATGAGGATGCTTCAGTATGGGCCTAACTGGCAGGCAGCCCCTGCACTGAAGCACCCTCATGTCCCAGCCAGCCAGGCAGCATCTACACATGTGTTACTGCTTCTGTGGTGGAGCTCAGGCCAAGACAATGTCCCTCTCCCCTGGCAGCAGGTAGCTTCCAGCCCTGGCTCCATGACTGGGGACAGGGGGCTGGGAAAGAGCTGCTGGTGAAGGGCAGGTCCCTGGCCCCTGCCCCAGTCCATCAGTGGGGCAGCTAGCACTGAGTCCCTAGCTAGGCAAGGACTCCCTGCTCAGCTGGGAGTGGCCAGAAGCTGTCCCACCAGTGGGGCAGGTAGCAGTGAGCCCCTGGCTGGAAAGGGATTCCTCGCCCAGCTAGGGGCTTGATGCTATCTCATTGGTGGATCAGGACAGGGCACTGGGACTTCAGCAAGGCCTTTGACACCATCTCACACCCCGTCCTCATTAAAAAATTGGGCAACTGTGGCATTGATGCCTACACAGTCAGATGGATTGCAGATTGGCTGAAGGGTCGCACTTAGAGGGTGGTGGTGGATGGGTCATATTCGACCTGGGGAGAAGTGGGCAGCGGAGTCCCCCAGGGCTTGGTCCTTGGGCCACGCTGTTCAATTTCTTTATCAGCGATTTGGACGACAGGGTGAAAAGCAACCTGTTTAAATTCGCTGATGATACCAAAATTTGGAGTGAGGTG
>NW_017728964.1:2501431-2504833 GCF_001723915.1 Gavialis gangeticus
GAGTACTGTGTCCAGTTCTGTGTGCCCTGCTTCAGGAGGGATGTGGACAACATGGAGAGGGTCCAGAGGAAGGCCACCTGCATGATCTGGGGACAACAGGACAGACCCTACAATGAGAGACTGCGGGACCTGAACCTGTTCAGTCTTCACAAGAGAAGGCTGAGGGGGGACCTGGTGACCGTCTATAAGCTCACTAGGAGGGACCAGAAGGGTTTGGGAGAGACCTTGTTTCCCCTAGCACCCCCTGGCATAACAAGGAATAATGGCCACAAGTTGTTGGAGAGTAGGTTTAGATTAGACATCCATAAGAACTACTTCACTGTCAGGGCAGCTAGGATGTGGAACCAACTTCCAAGGGAAGTGGTGCTGGCTCCTACCCTGGGGGTCTTTAAGAGGAGGCTTGATGCCTACCTAGCTGGGATCATTTGAGCCCAGTTTTTTTCTCCTGCCCAGGTAGGGGGTCAGACTTGAAGATCTACAAGGTCCCTTCTGACCCTACTTCTATGATTCTATGATTCTATGACCTGCCCCAAAATGGGATGCTTCCCAGCCAGCTCCAGACTGCACATGCAGACTTCCCCACACAGCCCAGGACTGGCCCGGGACTGGCCAGGAACTGTCCTGGTCTGGGGTAGGTCCTGGTAGCAGAATGTGAGGTCAGGGAGCCTTTAGTTGCTATATAGTGAGCAATATAATGCAGTGAAGTACTAGTGAGTGTTAATGAAGTTAGTTAGTGAAATAATCTGAGCTAGCTCCGGCTAATAGGCCAGTGCCAGTGTTTATTTGCACTGTGCTGTTAGAGGTACCATTTACAAACAACACTGTAAACTGATGCCCCAATCACTGGTGGTCATGAGAATCCCCATGGGTCCTTTGCAAAAGGCAGGATGTTAGTTACAGTGTAGAACTGCATCAGAACCAGATTTCCAGTTGGTGCACTATGGCATGATTTTGAAATTTCTTTTAATTTTGAATTGGAATAAGAACAGAACACAGTGACATTTCTAGGAGAAGAAAATTAAAAAAAAAAACTTCTGGGTGATTTGAAATATTTTTGTTCCTATTTCTGCTTTAAAAAAAATAGAAGAAGAAAAATTACAAGGTGAAAACCCATTTTGAAATGAATTTTCACATTGGAATTTTATTTCTTGTATTGTATTTTTCAAAGGCCTGCAGAGAGTTTGGAGCATATTTTGACTGGACATACTGTTGCCTAAGTTATTACTACTGGTCCTGGGTCTTTCTCTGACTTGCTGGGTTATGTCATAACATTTCTGAGTCCAGGTCTGGAATGCCTCTACTGCTCACACAGAGCACCCTTTTCTTACCCTGAAGAGTAGTTATGCACAGGAAGCTGTTACACTCATTTCCTAGCATTATCCCTGTAAGTACTTGCTCAGAACTATGACTTTAGACAGGGATATCCAACTTCTGAATGGTTGGGGGGAACACCCTCCAGACTACACACTGCTTGAGCCACATAGTGCACAGGGTGTATGCCCTCCTGGCTGCATGACATGAGGGGGGCATTCTGTGCCAGTGCCCCCAGGCTACACCATATGACCCACCCCTGCCATGCACCACAGCAGGCACCCTCCCACTGAACTATGCCAATACCCCTATGCCATACAGGCTTCTCGGGTCATCCTAAGGCCTTCAGCTTTGGGCTACCTCTGCCCTTATGGGCCATGCAACCCCACCCAACTCCATGCCAAAGGGTAAGGGCAGGAAGAAGAAACTGAATGAAAGAAGGGGAGCTTGGAGACCCCAGTGGAGGCAGCAGGAGAATGATGAAGGGAGCAGTGCCCAGACTTGGGAGCCTGGGAGCTGCAGGTTAAATCCCTGGAATTTTTCAAGAGCGGTTTAGACAGACACTTGAGTAGGATAGTTTAGTCAAGGATGATCCTTCCTGACATTTTACTTTATTTTATTACTGGGTCTGAAAAAATTCTTTCATGGTAATAACAATTCTGAACATTTTTTTCTCAATACCAATTTTAATTTCCACTAGTTTGGTTGGTAGTGATTGTGACCTTGTGAGTTGCAGTCCAAACTATTTAATTAAGAGATTTCTGCAAGGAAGGACTTGGACCAAAAAAATATGATTTATTTGTTAAACTGTTGGCCTAGAATCCAGGAAATGGTAGGTCTATTCTTCCTCTGTCACTGAGATGAAATGTGGACCTGGGAATATCATGCCACTCCTTTATAATATTATTTCCAGGTTTCCTGGGGCTTGTGGCTTTGCTTTGAAACCCTGTAGAAGTCATGATTGTGATATGTGGTCAGAAAGACCTCAATTACGGTTCTTCTGGAAGTGGAAATTAATTACAATTAGTGTGAAAAGGAAGGAAATACTTGCATAATAGTCTGCAAAGAGAAACCACTGAGCTCTGCAAGTCTTAAACAAGTCTCATAAACAATGTTAGATGTTCACCATGGGATTGGGAAAGTGTGTGCTACTCTGTATAAGAAAGAACTTCTCTTTTAATGATGAAATGGTGTCTCAATTTACAGATACACATTAGGGCAGCTCAGAGTCACAGTGAGCAGAGGAAGGGCTTTATTATATGCAAATGCGGGATCATATTATTTCCTACAGTACTTGGAAATTAGTAAATATTTTCAGATCCTTCTTAAAGGCAAAAAAGGTTCATCTAATGTTCCTGAATAAAAATGACAGCAATTGAAAGTTTCATTCTATTCGCTAATGAGTGTTACAGTCACATTACTGCCTCCAATGGAAACAATTATTAATTACTTGGTATCACTTCAAATTAGGTTATTGCTTAAATATGTTAATATATAAAAAATACTGATTTAGAACACTAACCTTTGTTCTTATGATGACTTTCATAATACAATGTATTAATAAAAATGAAATGGATATTATACCAATACTTGTGCAAGATGTTGCAAGGGGCAGCAGCAAAGGACTCTTGGGAAATAATTCTTTTACACCTACTGGACAATCAATGTGCAGCGTGCAAAAAATTCCAAGTTACTTGACTGAAGTTTAGGAACTATATTGTTACCACCTTTGGATGCCCAAATGCCCTGATAATAGCTGTCTGCTCACCTTCAAAGGGTGAACAGTGAAAAGTGCAAGACGATTTAGTCAACATGTAAAATCCCATTGCTTTTCAGTGACCCTCCTGGAACTTAAGGAAGTCCCAGCACTTAAGGAAGGGATTAATTGAGAAACAGGGGAATGCATTAAGGGCTCAGTGAACAACTGTCCACCAGGGCACCGTTGGGGAAAACAAGGAGTAATGGCCACAAGCTAAGGAGGCTTGTCAGAGAGGCCCTAAAGGCCACAACCCAATGGAGAGGGGAGTTAAGGACACGTGGATGCTCCTCAAGGGAGCAATCCTGGATGCGCAAGCAAAGTCCATCCCGTCT
>NW_017728964.1:2505188-2514218 GCF_001723915.1 Gavialis gangeticus
TTCAGGCTGGACATAAGAAAGAACTTTTTCACTGTCCAAGCCCCCAAGGTTTGGAACAGACTGCCACCTGAGGCGGTTCAAGCACCCACTTTGAACGCCTTCAAAACACATTTGGATGCTTATCTTGCTGGGATCCTATGATCCCTGCTGACTTCCTGCCTCTGGGGTGGGGGGTTGGACTCGATCATCCTCCGGGGTCCCTTCCAGCCCAAATGTCTATGAAACTCCTGGAAGACCATTTCAGGCTTAACACTAGGAAAAACTTCTTCACAGTCAGGGTGTCCAGACTGTGAAATAAAGTCCCTCCAGAGGTGGTGAAATCGCCTACCCTGGAAATCTTCAAGAAGAGACTGGATGGTGACCTCAATGGGGTCACCTGATCCCAGTTGTCTTTCCTGCCTAGTGCAGGGGGGCTGGACCTGATGATCTTGTGAGGTCCCTGCCAGCTCCTAACAATCTATGAATCTATGAGACCTGAGAAAGAGTGTCTTATATTCAAAAGCTTGTCTAACTTCATTGGACCAACTCTGTAGTTGGGATAAAAGATAATACTGTAATAAATCTTTGCTTGTCATATAATTTCTCAACCATCGTGGCTACAACACCACTCTTACACTACCAGGATTTAAGGAACTTATATTCACATAAATGTTAGGAACAGTGCCTAAATTAATTTAGTTTCAATGAGTGCTTTAAGTAGGAGACAAGTCAACTCCCATCAATGAAAAACTGATTACTTTAATTTGCTGTTCTTCTATTAAGCCCCCTGATGACTTACTAGTACTTTATGCTTGTTGGGGCAATTGATCTGGAACTTAACTTGTTAGCTGAAATCACATCCCAATTACAGTCCAATGTCAATTGCTACAATTTTAAATATTTTGCCTTCAAATAATTAATACAAACTGTAGAATAACTACTGTACTATTCATTTTGCTCATCATGTCTTGTTGTGGCATTGTGTAAATTATCACTTACAATTCTCACCTATAGCTATAACAAATTTTATATTCAGTGCAAGATCCTGTTAACCCAATGCAAATACTTAAGAAGTGAAAAAACACATGCAGATTGAGCCAATAAAACATTTGGGATTCTATTAAGGCTGTCTAGTGTGGGTGTGCTAGAGAAAGAGAGAACACATATAGCATCCACATTCCTCTGGTGCCTTTAAGAGTGAAGTGGATTAAGGTTGCTGGGGTTACTGTAATAAAGCTTGTGTTAAGCCTGGTTGGCAAATGGGTAACACTTTCAAGACAACATACAAGTAACAGTAGGGTGTGCCATACCCCCAGAATCCACTCAACACGGCCACATTAGAGTGCAAGCTAGCCCTCATACCAATGCTTTAAAAACTGCCATCTGGTTTTTAAATTTTCAGCTTTCCCATAAAAACACAAGGGGTAGATATTTCCTTTTACCTGGAATTTAAAATTTTCTCATAATCATGGGAGACTAGGAGTGAGGGGCTGTATGCAAAACAAAATATTGTGAGACTGGTAAGAAAATTAGAAGAGATGGCAATGGGCCCCTTCCCCCCAGCACGGCACAGGAATCTCTTCCAAAGACACCTGTTCAAAAAGGTTCCTGAACTCTCATCCTCCCTTCATGCTGTAGCTCACAAAACCACACAGAAACCCTTAAATGTCAATAGAATATGACGAAAATGTCTCTCTGAAATGGTCATATTTGGTAACACTTTTCCTTTTTTACAAACACCGACTAGACATGTCTATGCAACACCCAGCACGAGGGGGCCCAGTAGGCGTTACTGCAACAACAATAAATAACGATAGTAATGACTGAAGCTCCATCTGCCTGGGTGAAACCGCAGCTTTGAGAACGAGATGTAAAGTTTGGAACATGATATGTAAAAAGCCTGGACCTGTGCCAAAAGCTAGTAAACAAAGTGGAAGCTTTTTTCACTCTCTAGCTTTCACTCATATCTAGTCTGTTTGTGGAGCAGAGAGCATGGCTGAACTAAGCAAATTTCTCAGCTTCTGAAACTGCCACATTTTGTTTGGAAAAGAAGTAGAAGGTAAAATTAGTCTCAACTTCTGCGTGCCAAGTAAGCAGTGGGGGAGCAGTGCACAGACTCTAGACTTAGACAGGAGATGACACAAAAGAAATAGCTTAGAGCTGTCACATCTCATTTATGGAATGATACTATGGGAGCAAATTCAGACCATGGACAAACATGAAAAGCCAAATATATTGATCAAGTACATCTCTGGCAACCAACTGTGCTGGCAGCAGGCTTATAAAGGGCTGTGCTGCAGTCAGAGTCAAGAGAATGAGGATGAAACACTGAAGTCTGGACTGGGTGAGATTTATTCCTAGGGAGAAATTGTGCTTGTCCCAGCATCAGCTAAGATGGTTTGCCGTTCCTCATAATGCCTGTCTTCTAAATGGCTGAGTCTGTCTAGTAAGCGCATTGCTGTGAAACCCTAGCAACCTCCTGCATAGAGACAGTGAAGGAGTGTCAATGCTGCATGAAGCACCAGGACTTCAAAGCTGCACTGAATGAAGGGCCCACAGTTCCATAACTGCTGCTTCATCTGGGCTTTGTTCCATGATTCGCAAAGTGTGTGGCACACAAGGTAAGACTTCAATTTCAGATTAATACCATTATGTGCAATTAGACTGCAAGGGTGTGTCGGCTTCTGTGCTAGTGATAGCTCAGGCCTCTGTATATCCAGGACAGATGGCAGCACAGGCAGTATATATTGAGCTGTCTGTAGTTTAAGTCAGTGAGAGATGCTGAGAAATGAGTAATATGGGTAGGGTTTATGGGATTTTGAGAGCCACAGACAGATTAGCCTCAGATCCACTGCTGCACTGTTGTGTTTGCAACTTCATATCATTACCTGTCTGTCTTCACTTCCCCTAGCTATCCTCTGGCCCCTGCCCCATGTCATGCATGTCTGCCTGTGGCCTCTTCTGAATACCTCCCTCAGAGGAGGAGGACAATGGGAAAAGCACATATCACGACCTTGATCATCATTTAGATTTATCTCTCACCTTTTCCAGAAGGGTACAGAGAAGCCTACAATAACATGACAAACAGCAACAATAGATTCTGCAAATGAAATACTAATATTTGTAAAGTCCACCTCACCCCCATCCCCTCCTGCTTTCCTTCTTATCACTCTTAGGGCCTTGTTACACAGTAATTTAGGGTAGCTTCTGGAGCTCTTAACCCCTGAATTGTTCACACATTAACACTTAAAACTGGTTTTAAGCACTCATCATATGGCTCAAAATTACACCACCCCAGGGCAGGATTCTCTCTGATCTGAGCTACTCAGTTCCTCTTGCACTAAGATGCTGCCACTCTAAGCTACACCTTGGTATAAACACCCCATCTGCCCCTCCCTCCCCTATTGGACCCAGACTGGACGCCCTGTCCCCCTCCCTGGCTTCCCCAAGACCGCAGATTCCTGCTCACTGCTCCCCATCTTGCCTCCTGCTTATTTGTGGCTGCCTGCACTATCTGCCCTGAAGGAGCAGGCAGGGAAGGGTTAAACTACCCACTTGGCCCTGCTGCTGCTTTCTGGACCAGAAGAGCAGCAGCACAGCTACAGTAGCAGCCATGCAGCAAGGTTAACCTTTCCCAGTCTGCTCCCCTAGGACAGAGAACATGGCAGCCACAAGTAAATGAGGCACTGGGGTGGGGAGGAAGCAGGAGGCAGGTGCCAACCCAAAATGGAGGGAGGGGGGGAGGAGGATTATTACCTTTCAGTCCTCCAAGTCCTGCTGGCCTGAACATCTGACTGCTTCAAACTCCAGCTAGCACTAACACCAATAAACATTTGTGTAGCTCACAATGTAAGGTGTAACAAGGTCCTTAAAGAGCAAATTTTCTAGCCATTTCCAACCTCCATTAACATTTAGATAAATATAACCCCCCTTCTACTCCCATTCACCTGCTTCACATGCAGGGGAGATTGCTCCTCCCCACCCAAAGATTGCCCCCCCCCCGCCAAGATTGCGCTCCCCTCTCCTACAGAGGATCTGTGGCTATGCCAAAAAACACAAAACAAAATAAATCCTTCCCTTTCTCCCAACAAGCACATTACCTTAAATTGAGAAGAACTGCAACAGAAGGACCTTGCCTTGAGCATCTGCAGGGCTTGCAAGCTGGGTAGGTCATTCTCCCTCCACTTGGGTGGCTAATATGGTACCTGAGGTCCCAGTCATCCCCCAGAAGAACCTTCCCCAGAGAGCCCCGTAAGTAAAAAGGCAGTTGAAGATGCTGATTATTAATGGCAACCTCCCAAATAAAGCTACCTACACAATTACTATCCTCTCTGCCAGTACTGTGTGCCTACAGAGAGAGGAGGGGAAATTGGCCAGGGCTCAAATCTCATAGGACACAATCCCTATACATAAAACAGTGAGAGATGACATGACTTGAAACAACAGTATGGGACTCTAAAAGGGCTTCAGGCTTTTTGATATAGCCTTTTTGACATGTTCAGATACTATGTTTTTAACAGGCCCCCTACCTCATTCAGTGCCCAGGATGGGTGGTATTCTGGAGAGCAATCAGTGCTGTTGTCTGTGAGACTCCTGGTTTATCCACTGCAAAAGTTGGAAGGTTTGCAAGAGAGAGATGGAATTGCAGTAAAAGAAAAGATAAGATAACTTAATGAATGAGCAAGGAACACTACTCAGGAGAACTATATTTACTTGAATCTGAGACAACTCTGAATTTAAGATGACCCCAAATAATTAGATTCTATACATGAAACATTTATAAATTTGCTATAATTTTCTCTGCATAGAATCTAATTATTGCAGGATCATTTTAAATTCCCCCTGCCCTTCCTTCCCCCCTGTTGCAGTGAGAAAAGCAGTGGCAGTGAGGGGCAGACAATGCAGAAGGTAATAGGGGGCAGGAAGTGGGGGAGTCATAAGCAGCCTCTTCCTTACCTCTTGACCCTTTACACCTTTCCCCCTGCATGCCATCACTGAAGTCCCTGGCTAAGTCAGACTCCCTGCAGTTCAGGGCAGGAGCACAGCAGAAACATCTCTGGAGCTACCACAGCTCCAGATCAGCTCGGGAAAGCAGCAAAATAAGGGGCAGGCAGCAAGGGGAAAAATGGCAGGAGAGACAGGCAGGGGGGGAAGGTGCTAAAGGATCAAGTGGCAGAGGGGCAGATGCTGGGGAGGGGGGGTACAGGCACAGGGAGGCAGCAAGTGGCAGGTAGGCCAAAGGTGGGGCAAGGGGCAGCAATCAGACCACCTGACCACTTGCTTACTTCCCTGTTGCCTGCCCCCCTGCTGCTGCTTTCCCTACTGCAGAGGTTGAGGAAGAACGTAAGATGACCCTCCATTAATTAGATTCTAGACATCAAAAATTTTAAGAAATTTATATTTTTCCATATCTAGAAAGTAATTATTGGGGAGGTCAGATTCAGGTAAATGCAGTATTTTCAGGGACTTGAACAGGGTAGAATAAAATTACACTTAGGCACCTAAAGCTACCTAAATTCCCCAAAAGTTTTGCAGTTGTCACTAATTCTGCATTCCTTGTGTTCTGGCTGTCCAACCTTAAATACCTGGATTTTAATCAGTGAAGTGCTGAGTCCTTGCAACTGCAGCTAAGTTGATCACAATCTGTGTTTTACATTTAAATAATTATATAAAACTTCTCTAAAAATACTTTTGATGTCTCAACCTGAATTCAGATATTTCGTAATTTCAGGATTTGACATTGAAGTATTAATGTTCTTGGTGTCCTAAAAATGCTTATTTCATTGCAGGGGATTTTATGTTAAAAAATGTGAAGTCCGTTGAATCCCAGACCTATGATTTTATGAATACCATAAATACCCTATACAATAAACATTCAGGTCCAGATCAAAATAGTTTTCAATGGTGCCTTCACTTAGACATCACAACACCTAAAGATAAGATGTGTTGCCATAGGATGGTTATTTAGGTCAATAGGATTAGTGCATAGGTTCTGTTATAGACAACGGAGCCAGTGATTTCCCTCTTAAAAAAAGCTATCCAGATTCCTGACTCAGAAGGCACTTACAGGTAGTGGATACTCTGGAGCTGAGATGCAGGGACTTACATACTTAACATATTTCATTCAACAACTGCTGTTAGACAAAGAAGTAGGAACTCCTTCTGAAGAATTATTTTAAAAAATTGCTGGAGTGGCCAACTAGGGTCTATTCATTGTTTGACTTGCTGCTCATAAACAGGGAAGAATTGGTAGGGAATATAGTAGTGGATGGCAACTTGGGCAGCAGCTACCATGAGATGACTGAGTTCAGGATCCTGAGGAAAATGAGTAAGGAGAGCAGCAGAGTAAGGACCCTGGACTTCAGAAAAGCAGACTTTGACTCACTCAGGGAACTCATGGGCAGGATCCCCTGGGAAGCCAGACTGAGGGGGAGAGGAGTCCAGAAGAGTCGGCTGTACTTTAAAGAAACCTTTCTGAGTGCAGGAACAAACCATCCTGATGTACAGGAAGACTAGCAAGTATGGCAGAAGGTCAGATTGGCTTAGCAGGGAACTCTTCAGTAAGCTAAATCACAAAAACAAAGCTTATAAGAAGTGGAAATATGGACAAACAACTAGGAAGGAATGTAAGAGTATTGCATGAGCATGCAGAGAGGAAGTCAGGAACGCCAAAGTGTAATTGGAGTTGCAGCTAGCAAGGGATGTAATGAATATCATGAAAGGTTTCTACAAGTATGTCAGTAAGAAAAGGAGGATCAGGAAAAGTGTGGGTCCCTTACTGAATGGAGAAGGCAACCTAGTGACAGAGGCTACAGAAAAGGCTGAAGTACTCAATGCCTTTTACACCTCAGGCTTCACAGGCAAGGTCAGCTCTAAGGCTACTGCACCTGGCAGCACAGTTGGAGAGAAGGTGAACAGCTAACAGTGGTGAAAAAACAGGTTAGGGACTATTTAGAAAAGCAGGACATATGTAAATCCATGGGGCCAGATGGGATGGATCATGGGATAATTTCAAAACTGAATTATGGTGTGGTTTTGACACCAATAACTGGGACTTCCAGACTCCAGTCACCCTTTCTGAAGCTGCCCTCATAAAACACCCCCTTATAGTTCAAAGTAGAAATCCTGAGCAGTTAGGTGAGGGTCTGTCACTATGTTGTTTGTTCAGGCCAAGTGGAAATAGAGTGGTCAAAGACTTAGTCTTCTCTCTTCCTCTATAAAATTAGGCTTCTCTCCAATGAGCACAACTTCTCCCTCAGGTTAGTTGCCCAATAAGCCTGGTTCTGTGGAGTCTTCCCTTCTGCCAGCTAGTTCACACTCTTCCCCAACTCCTTTACCTGGCCTTTTACAAGGCCTACCCCCATAGCCAAAAATGTTTCCCTTCTGAACTTTTAGCATTTCTAGTGAAGATGTAAGCTGTGGTCCAAACGCCTCTGGGTCAAATCCTCTAATCTGTCCTCAAGATGGTCCTGACCCACCACCACTGGGTGGGAAAGATTGCTGATTACCACCTCTATCAATTATGAGGTCCAGTCCCCAACCAACAGCCTTAGATTCATGGTTGGATAGGGTCTTGGAGGTGGCGGCACACCCCCAATATGCGGGCACCAGTTTTCCAGTAAATAGGGATGTCATCGCTGAGTCAGTAGATGACTGAGGAGATCAATCTGAGATCTGCATACTCGATTGCAAGTATGGCAAATACTTCCAGGAGGAAGGAGAAGACCCTGGGGATGTCAAGTAATATGTATTTCCCTTTGTCTCTCTTGTCTATCTGCCTCCATACTGACGCAAATTTGCTCAAAAGCGATGCCTTGTCATACACCATGGTGTCACTGGGGATGATTTAGAACTCGACTCTTCAAGGCATTGGTGTCATACCACATTTCTTCAGATTGGCCTTCAAGGTGTCCTTAAATCTTTTCTTTTGCTCACCTCTAGAGTGGTGACCATTAAATTGGGAGCATAGGACCTGTTTTGGGAGCTGGTTTTCAGGTATCTTTATGACATGTCCTATCCCTGTTGCCATATAAACATGGCTTCAATGCTGTTGGTGTTTGCTTGACCCAGAAAGCTAGCATTCATTCTTCTGTCCTTCCAGTTCATACAGAGAATTTCATACAGAGAATTTTTGAAGACATTGTTGATGATGATGTTCCAAAGCTTTCAGGTGTTCCTGATACATTGTTCAAGTTTCACACCCATACAAAAGGATAAGAAGGACAACAGCCTGATAGCTGAAGTTTGGTTTGGGTCCCAATATCATGGTCATCAAAGACAGTTTCGGAGATGTCCAAAGGCAGCACTGGCAGATTTTATTTGTTGTTGAATACTGTTGTCCATGTTTACTTTTTGGGATTGGGGGCTACCCAATTGGTAAGGGAAATGCTCAACATTTCCCAATCAATGCCCTCTAATTGTAGTATATGGAGAAGCAGCTGGTTGATTTGTGGTAGATTGGTAAATGATCTTGTTTTTTGTGAAGTTGGCAGAAAGTCCAAGCATTGCATATGCTTCACAGGAGCAATTGAGTGACCTGCAGCTCATCATTCAAGTGGGAACACATGACAATCATCAGCAGACTGGAGATTAGTAATGGAGGTGTTGGTTTTCTTGGATTTGAAATGTAACTGGTTGATATTAAAGAGATTCCTGTCTATGCAATATTGGATGCTGACTCCATATGGAAGTTTGTCAGCAATGAAATACAGAATAGCTGTACAGGCAGTCCTTGACTTACAACATTTCAAGTTACAATGTTTCGCACTTATAACGTTTCTAAATTGACACCTGGTTTCAACTTTATGATGTCAGTTTTGACTTTACAATGCTTGATCTGATGTGGCGCCATGCCAGCAAACAAGTTCACTGCATTGCTCATCTCCCTGGAGAACATCAGTCCAAACTTCCTTGGACACTTTCTTTAAGAAAGCAGACAAGACTCCAGAAAAACCTGCAGCCAAGACTCCTGAGAAGAGTCCAGCCAAGAACCCTTCAAAAAGTCCAGCCAAGAGCCTTTCAAATAGTCCAGCAAAGTCACCTCAAAGAAGT
>NW_017728964.1:2519218-2527004 GCF_001723915.1 Gavialis gangeticus
TTGCTTATCTCCCTGGAGAACATCTGTCCAAACTTCCTTGGACACTTTCTTTAAGAAAGCAGACAAGACTCCAGAAAAACCTGCAGCCAAGACTCCTGAGAAGAGTCCAGCCAAGAACCCTTCAAAAAGTCCAGCCAAGAGCCTTTCAAATAGTCCAGCAAAGTCACCTCAAAGAAGTCCTATTTACAATATAAATACATTAATGTAGCTATATTACTCATCTATAATTGATCAAGTACAAAATTCTGGGGCATTTTTGGTGAAAATAGGATATTGGGCCTTGGTTCAGGAACAAATCCCCCATTATAACACTGTTTCTTATGAGAAAATTTGTTCCGAATTACAACATTTCAACTTAAGACACAGTTTTCAGAAACCAATTGTGTTGTAAGTCTGAGGACTGCCTGTAACATAGATGGGAAAGAGTGTAGGTTCAATCACACATCCTTGCTTGGCTCCAGTTCCTATAGTGAAGCGGTCCATTTCTAAGTCTGCTTAGGACAGTTGCAGTTACGTCATTATGAAGAAGTTTGATAATGGTAACAAATTTTGACAGGCATCCAAATCTCACCAGAATTTTCCATAGGGCCTTCCTATCGATTGCATCAAAGGCCTTAATCAGGTCAATGCAGGTTATTTAAAGAGCTCTGTGTTGCTCATTACACTTTCCTACAGCTGTCTATTGGACCTCTGTGTGGTCTGAAACCACACTGAGACTCAAGCAGAATCTTCACAGTGAGGGAAGTGAGTCTACTGAAAAGAATGTGGGTGGGGGAAGTACTCCTGTCCTTCCCTCCTTCCCAGCTATGGACAGGAGTGCAATGCCATGATAACTTCTGCAGTCCAATATATTGCCTTTCTTGAATTTGATAACCATGTTGGCATCCCTGAAGTCACTAGGGATCTGTTCATGCTTCCAGATTTCATTACAATGGTGAGACACATTTTTTTTCCACCTTGGTTGCACATTTCAGTTGATAATCTGTCAGAACCACATGTCTTTTTGTTCTTCATCTGCTTAATACCTTTCAAGGCCTCTTGACAGGGTGGCACTTAATGAGATGTTGTGGAATGGCTTCACTGATACTGTCGTCAACATTAGCATCTCCGTTCAGGAGCTCTTGAAAATGCTTCTTCCATCATGCACTGATGGTGGAGCTATTTTTAAAGAGTGTTATTCCATCCTTGAACCTCAGAGGAATGGCTCTTTGTGTGCTTTGCCCACAGATAGCTTTTGTTGTGCTGAAGAAATGATGCATGTTGTGGCTGTTGGCAGACTTCTGAATAGGGTCTACTGTTTGCATAGGTGCAGGTTGTGTATCCACAATTGACAGCTGGACAAGCTTCACAAGTCACTCATGAACAGGGATCCTAGTTTACCATGAACAAAAAGTAAAATTATCCAATAAAAAACAGTTAAAAATCTACATTTTTCTGCAGCAAGCTCCCCCCACAACATAGTTGGGTGAGGGCCCCCAGAAGTGGCCCTTCCCCTTCCTGCTGATTAGCCAAGAGGGTTGCCCTTCAGGCAGCTTGACCTCTCACCTCAGAATTGCAGAGAGGAGTGGGGCTGTACAATGGGCTGCCCTCTCAACCAATCAGCAGCAGAGGAAGAAGGAGGAGGTAGCTGCTATTTTGGCTGCTTTCCTGTGGGCAGGCAGCTTCTCCACCCCTCCTCCCCCACCTTAGCAGGCTGCTGCAGTGTCCATGAGAACCAAGCAATTTATTTTCAGTAAGTTTTTTTCTTTTCCTTCCAGTGATTCTAAAAATTCTATGTACAAACATAAATTCTGCATTTTCTGTGGCAAATGGATTTCTAGGATCCCTATTCATGAACAAACTTATGTCCAGAACCTGAATTTACTAGGCCCAGGACCTAGGTGTCCCCTGTCTTCACTAGGACTACATAGCCACTCTGTCTTGGGGCCTCTATCTGGACCTTAGAGACATGGTATTTGTATACATGTAGCTGCAGTCCATCTGTAGACAATCCCTGCACCAGTGGCCTGGTTGTCCACATGTAAAGCCAACCAAGAGTCAACATTTCTCTCATTCTAGCATTATCTCCTGGAGGAAATATTCCATAGAAAAGCATTGTTGAGCCTGCCCTTGTTTCCTTAAGGATTGGGCTAGTTTCCAGGATCAGATGTTGGACCTCTAACCAAAGGTCTTCTAGTTGAAGAAGGTCCCTCTTTTTAAGTTTGTGTCTTGCTGAGCACAGACCTTAAGTCCAGCAGCATATCTTCCACATTCTAATTCAACCTCGAGAAAGTTCTCAACTAGGCAAACTACCACCATGACTTCACCAATCCAGTGTCTGCAGATGCATTCCAGGGGCCCCACAGGCAACTGCTCTGGTGAAGCATCTTCATCTTTATCACCTCTACTATTTCTTTGCATAAATGCTTTAAGCCAATGAGTACACAAGTCTCTGAGGTGTTGGGTAACTGCTCAGGTGTGGGAATCTGAGTTTTTCCCAGAACTGGTGCTGGTATGTATCTTAAGTGAGACCCAGGAGGTCAATGATGGCAGCTTTGAGGACTTCACAGTCCAATGTGGCCTCTACTCCTAGAACCCAATAAGCTGCCTAACCTTCTGTCAGGTAAAGGTCTAGCTGAATTGTCCACCGAGTCCAGGGCCATTGGCACATTCTGGTCACCCACTCAGAAATTTCCAGAAAGGCCTTAGGATAATCCTGTGTCCCCATCTTTGTGATGGTTTTTCCCCCTTCTGTCTGAGCGAGAGTCATAGCACCCACTTTTGTGCTAGGCGTTCTTCGGTCCAGTAAGCGGAGAATCAAGTGGTGGTGTTCCTCCTGCAATTTTTGCTGAAACTGTTGCTGCTGAACCTGGAGCAGCTGAAATAGTGGTTGTTACTTCTGGTGTAGCACCTTGAGCCATTTTAACATGACTTCTATATCCATATTTCTGTTTCTGGTGGCTGAGGCTGCCTGAATTCCCTACCACTTGTAGGCAGGTCACTTAGCCTGCTGGCTTTTGCAGGAGAATTCACTCTCTGAGAAATTCCTCAGCCAATTTTCCAAAGCAAATTTCACTCTTTAATTAAACAGACAAACCAAATAAAATCCCCCTGTCCTCTCCCAGGCACTAGGTCAGGTCTCGGCACAGCAGCCTGGTCCTGTTTTGCAGCAGGCTCTTCACTTCACAGTTTGCTTGACCTTTTTCCTGCTTACCCCTTTTGGGAGTTTTTAAAGCTCCCAGTGGGACATGCCTTGATTGCTAAAATGCCCCACAGCTAGGCTATCTTAACAGGACTGACTGTTCCTCCTTAAAAGGGTCAGACTGCCCTGTATCTCTTTAATGAAATAGACCATCCTGTTAAAGGTACTTACATAGCCATGTGCCTACAGTTCTTGGTGCACATGCATAGTTTGGGATTCTGTATAGATATGCTAACCATGTGCTTCTCTACTACACATGGTTGCAGACTGCATTATAGCTAGATACGTGTCAGGGGAGAACAGAATGACTCCACTATGTGTGTAATACTAAGCAAGTCCTGAAACTTTAGTTATGTAAAAAACAAGCCTAGTGTGTGTGAGGAGGAAGAGGAGGAACATTTTCCATCCTTCCTGTTGAGGCTGGATCCTAGGGCAAGCAAGAGAAGAAAATATGTGGAGCAGCTAGTGGGTGGATGCATCAGTGAGATGTGTACTGCCTTATTAAAAGCAAGGGACTTGACTATAACCATGGTAATTTCTGCATTTCAACAGACTCCAGCATCACATGTATCAGTGTCCCCATGCTGAAAAATGGTGACAGGGTGCTTTAACTAAAGCTCATTCAACAAGCTTTAGTTAAAGCGCCCCCACTGCCATTTTTCAGCATAGGGATGCTGATACTCATGACACTCCAGGTGCTTTAATTAAAGCAGCTCTTGGAGCCACTCTAATTAAAGAGCACCCCCCCCCCTTCCTCCCCCCACCTCCCAGAGCACATGTATAAACACCCTGAGTTTCTGGCTCCCTGAGAAAATGGAAATGGTGTTAGGTTATTGGGCTAAAAGATGGGAGGGTCCTAATCCATCACTTTACTTTTGACAAGTGCACACCCAAGACAATTCTATTTCATCGCAGGTGAAAGAAGACTCCTCAGCTGCCTAAGTGTCAAAACTTGTAGTTATATGGTTATGTACATGCCACTAAAGTATGTAAAGAATAGTATTTTTCCTTAAGATATTTTGTGTGCGCCTGATTGGGAAGTCAGGAATTCCCCCTTTCCAGTATAACCAAGCTATTTCTTCTAGTTCTACAAGGCCATGAGATGGCTTTAAAAACATTATATTATTATACAGTATCATCAATACAGGTCTGAACTGTTCACATTCTAGGCCTCAGACTGGGATAATCTAGAGAAGGAGAGAAAGAAACTTCATATTTGGGATGAAGAAAGAAACTTTTCTGTCAGGAAGATTAAAAAAGGACATCTGTGTGAAGTTATTCAGAGGCTTGGACTATATGGACTCAATACTACTCAAGATGAATTAATGGCAGTGAAAGTATGATAAATAAATGTATCATGCTCTTCCGTTATACATTATGCAGTGATCACTGATGCATATATGTACAGTCAGGCCTCAATTTACATGGTATTATCTTGCATGGTTTCAGTTATGCACAGTCAATTAATTGTGACCCTTTATTTTTGTACATGGTATGGAGTCACTTTTACATGGTGCAGCGCAGTTGCCAAGATGCTCAAATAAGTCTAGAATCAGCTGGTTGCTTCCTGTCCCCCCTCCACCACACTGCTCTCAGTGTAGCTCATAAGTGTGCTGTGTTGTGGTGGAAAGGGAGGCGGGAGAGAAGGGGTGCATGGGGGGGCAGATCAACACCCCCCACAGTGAGGGAGGGAGTGGGGTAGGAGCTGGGGCCAGGTGCTGCCCAGCAGGGGCAAGGCAGGTATGGGTCAAAGCTGAGGCTCATCCAGGAGGTACAGGGTGGGCAGCTACTGCTGCTGCATACACCTTGGGAGAGCATGGGGCAGGAGGCGTATGCTCCCTGGATTTGTGTGGGGCAGGGCGGGGTGGGGTGAGCTGGGCTACAGCTGCAGGCTGGAGCTGGGGCTGCACGGGGTGATTCTCGGTGGGGGCTGACCTGGGCTGGGCTCAGGCAGGGTGGTGGTGGCACTGGAAGAGGGTTACGGCGAAATTTGGGGTGGCTGCAACCCCCTCTGTAGCTCCCTCCCAGCACCACCACCACCTGAGAAAAGCCTGGCACAGCTCCGATTCCAGCCCGCAGCTGGAGCCCTCCCGCCCCACCCCGCCCCATGCAGATCCAGGGGCATACACTACTCCTCACTGCCGTGCTCTCCTGGGGTATGCACAGCAGCAGAAGCCACCCCTCCCTGAACCCCTGGACAAGCCATGCTTCTGTGCCATGCTCACCCCACCCCAGCTGGGCAGCATCTGCCCCTGCCCTTGCCCCACTCTTCCTTCACTGCAGGGGGTGTTGATGTGCCACCCCCCCCATGCCCCTTCCTTCCCCTTCCACAACACCAGACTTACCAGCTGCACACAGCTCTCCAAGCTGCCAGGCTCTGCTCCTCGCTGCTTGTGTGCTGCGCTGTGGCTGCATGCACGCAGGGCATTTATCGGCCAAATTAGCAGCCACATCTGGAACCTAAACCCTTATTTCCCACAGACCCTTGGTATCTTTTTACATCATTTCTATGTGCATGGTATTTTTTCAAGAATGTAATCACTGTGTAAACTGAGTCCCAACTATTCTGCATATAGATGGGGAAAGACAGTGAGCTCTAGGCTTCAGCCTCGTACAGCTTTGTCTCTTGATAGATTTTTTTTTAGTAAGCAATCTGTCATTTCCTGTCTCCGTATAAACCTCTATAATGGAAACCATTTAGAAGTATTTATACCATATGAACTAATAGAATACATTAATTCCAGCAACCGACGAAGCATCACAGAATGCCATGTGGGAACTTCAGTGGCTTTTCGGGCTCAAAGGGATTGTTCTAAAGTCTTTTTCTAAAGGAAACTGGTTTAGCTCATTATTTGCAGACAGCATCTGTCACTTCTTTATGCCAATGGATGCTGTTCATCCAAAAAAGAACACAGTAAATGTGAAGACTGCTGTTGCTGAGATAGGTTTGTTGTTATACCGGTTTTCCATTTGAAAGCTGCAATAACAGCAAATAAAGCCTAAGACACATGGCACTGCTTCCTCTTAGGCACTTACACTAATTTACTAACACTGAATTTACAAAGGGAAGTAGGATGGAAGGTGTCAGCAGAATTTTTTTGTGATTTTTTTTTTTTTTTTTTTTGTAAAAGTGAATATTTCTCAACTCTCAGCAACCAAGAACTAAAAGTCCATACTTTTCAGCTTTGGCAACTGAAAACCAAAAGGTGAAGACAAAAAAATCAGCCAATTATGCAAAAGCTTTATATTTTTACTGATTTTTTTTCACGACTTAAATATTTCCCACAAAAGTGGAAGACAGCTTCAGCCTTCCTTACTAAACACTAAAAGATTCTCTGAAAGTAGATGTTTTACATAGATATTTCATTTTTGATCAGATAACCATTTTGGATGGAAAAATGACTAATAAGCTCTATTCACTGACCAGATGTAACAAGCACTGTCATTTCTTAATGCTTCCCCAGATACCTGGATCCCTTGAGCATAATCTAAACGTCCATCTCAGTGGGAATTTGGAATAAAGTTCAGGAAGACTATCAAGTGGTAACAATCCTGAAATCAAATTACATCTTGCATGTGGTAACTGGAGGGGATGTCTGGTGCATCCTTCTTATTGAGTTGTGCCAATATCTCTAGAATGCTGGTACATCAGATAGTCTGTAGACAGAGGGTCTATGCTGCTTCTCTGGTGTTCTTGAAGAATAAGGATGCCCATCCAATTCACTCCCACTCTGCATGCACCAACCAAAGAAATAATGTAGTGAAGCTATGGCAATGCCCCACTACCACTGCCTGATCAGAATGTTGGTGGGGCATCCTTGAAGTGACTTCACTGTCTAACTGCTGGTTTTGATGCATGTGGAGTGGAAGCAGATGAATGGGTTGAACTTCTCAGTGATGCTCTCAAGAGTAAAACATATGCAGACCTCGTCTATGTATATTGTTTCTTTGGAGTCTGACATCAGAATCACACTCTGTAGAATCAGCATTAGAAACTGGTATATTTCATCTCAAGCCATGCACTGTAAGTGATTTTCAGGGATGTACTTTTTTTCCTCTTCCTGCAGAAAAATGTGGATTTTTGCCTTTAAAGGAGAAAATAAAATTTTTTCCCCATTGAAGTGGGAAAATATGAGTTTTCCCTTGCAGACTGGCTGTGTTCTAGCCTACAAGAGCTTCTTGGGACTAGGGAGAGCAGGAGGAAGGTGACTGGAGTAAGGGTACAGCACATGCATGCACACAGGCACACACACGTGGCTGGCAATACAGCCAGGCAGGATGATGGGAGCAACCCAAGTAGTTGGATACAGGTAGGTCTATGGTAAGAGAGCAGGTTGGAAGCCTAGGGCTTGGGGACTGTCTGGGGAGCTGTGTGCAGCATGTGCATGTGTGGAAGGGCTCTGTGGAGGGGGGGGGGGTGAGGAAGGAGGTGCCTGCTGGTACTGGGGGAAGGTGTCTGGGCACTGTGGTGGTGGTGAGGCAGTGGAGTCTGAGGCAGTGCTTGGTGCTGCCAGTGATCCCAGCTCTGTGCTGTTGACAGCAGGACCTGGCCAGAGGCACCTGTCCCTCCAGCAGAAAAGGGGGTAGGGGTGCCCTTCAGGGGTG
>NW_017728964.1:2532004-2532948 GCF_001723915.1 Gavialis gangeticus
GGGGAAGGGCTCTGGGGGGGGGGGGGGGGTGAGGAAGGAGGTGCCTGCTGGTACTGGGGGAAGGTGTCTGGGCACTGTGGTGGTGGTGAGGCAGTGGAGTCTGAGGCAGTGCTTGGTGCTGCCAGTGATCCCAGCTCTGTGCTGTTGACAGCAGGACCTGGCCAGAGGCACCTGTCCCTCCAGCAGAAAAGGGGGTAGGGGTGCCCTTCAGGGGTGGTGGGAAGCTGTGTGGCTGGGTTTCTGGTACTGGAGCTGGTGCGCATGTCCTCAGGGGCAGGGGAGAGGCAGCTGGGAGGTGCTGTCCTCGGGGGTGGAGCTGTGATCAGGCTACCTGGGGCAGTATGGGAGCTCCAGCCCAGGGAAGGCATACCACAGGCATCCCCTCCTGTTCCCTCCAGCCTGCGTTGGGTCCAGACTCACTCTGCCACTACTTGCATGAGTAGCAGCCACCACAGCTGGAGCTGCTGTTCTTTGGCCCAAATGGGACAGAGACCACCTGGAACCCCCTCCTCCCCTCCCCACCACCATCCTCCTGCTGCCCACAGCATGGCTCAGGCCAGAGCCACACTTGGCTTCAAGCTGCTTCTGTGTTGGTCCTCCCTGCCATACTGAAGCCCCAGCTGGTGGCACAGACCAGCGTGTGGTGCCCCAGCCACTACCTATGCTTCCACATGAGGTGCACTGCATGCACCCCATGCTGAAGACCACCTCCTCCATTTCCCTGCAGATAGGCGTGCACCAATAAGGGTTTTTTGGGCTGTTACCAATGGCCGATTTTTAATGAGCCATATCAGCCAATACCAATCCAATTGCTGATATGCAGCCCTGCAGGGTTGAAAGCAGAAACTAGCTGGTAAGTCTGTTGTGGAGGAAGGGGTGGGGGACAGGAAGGGGCATGAGGGGGCAGATCAAGGTCCACGTGGTGAGGGAGGGAGTAGGGCTGG
>NW_017728964.1:2532985-2534765 GCF_001723915.1 Gavialis gangeticus
GGGGCTGGGGCTGGGGCTGGGGCTGGGGCAGGTGCAGGTGCTGCCCAGCCAGGTGGGGCAGGGCACAGGACAGATCCAGGAGTGGTTTGTTGGGGGGGTGCTGAGGGGGCGACTCCCACCACTGAACTCACCTGCAGGGGGCTGCAGGTTGAGAGTGAAGGGCACTGGGGGGATGAGGAGCTGTGAGTGAGAAGTGAGGGGCACCAGAAAGCCTGTAGGAGGTGGAGAGCTACAGGTCAGGAGTGATGGACATGGGTAAGGATGGGGGAGTGCAGGTCATGAGTGAAGGCCACTGGCATAGCTAAGGGGGAGGCGGAGGACTGTGACTCAGGAATAAGGGGCATTGGAAGGGCTGGGGAGTCCGTGGTTTGGGAGTTAGGGGCAACGGCATGGCCAAAGCACTAGAATATAAGGGCTTCTCAGCGCTACAAAGCAGCCTGGGGGATAGACGCAGCAGGACCCACATCCTGGTGAGCAAAGGGGGCAGGGGAAGCTCTGATTTTCCATGATAAAAAAAAATCTGAAATGAAGCACCAAAATATGTAGGTATTTAGAATTTATTTTATTATAATGATTGAGGCACTGGTAGGTTTCCAAATTGCTTTAAAATTGTAACTATATCAATAAAACATTGTGTTCAAAACTCATACTCACACTCACGCAGAGTGGTGTTTCATTTTAATCATGGAAAAATGTGGATTTGGGGTTTTTTAATCAGAGAAGTTTGAGTTTTTTTAACAGAGAAAACAAAGACAATATCACACCAGATGCTATTTGCAAATAATGAGCTAGATCCAGTTTCCTTTCGAAAAGAACTTTAAGCAGCTTTAAAAGATGAGGAGGAGTGAGAACAGAAGCAAGGGCAGGAGAAATAAAAACCTCTAATTTGGAATCAATTCTTAGTTGATACTGGGTGTGTCTACATGAGACATTTACTGTGGAGCTGACTAATTAGCTCCACAGTAAATGCCTCGGTATCTACAAGTGAGTCCCTATTAAGGTGCAGGAAACTAATAAACATTACATCAGGGCAGTACTTGTAAATACAAGTATTAGCCTGCCTCAGAGTTTTTTTTCATGCTCAGCAGCATATGTGTAGATGCTGACCCAGCTGCTGGAGCACAAGGGTGCTTCTGTGTGGGGGTGCCTTCCAGCTAGTTCCACATTGAAGCACCTTCATGCCATAGCCAGCCCCCCTGAAGCACACTGAGCTCAGCTAGAGCAGCCCCAGGCTGGCAGGCTGATCCCCCAGGGCCCTCTGCCAGCTGGGGCTTCTCCAACCCAGCTCAATGGGCTACAGTCTGGGCACATAAGTAAATGGCACACCTGGGAACTTCCTGGGAGCAATAAACTCTGGAGCAAGAGAGTCCCAGAGTTTATTGCTATGCATTAACAGCACATGTAGATGTGCTCACTTTTAACAATTTTGGCCCTAATATCTGTGTATCAGCTACCTATGAGCATATAAGGGATAATATCACATCATTTAACAGGATTATTTTTCAGCACCAAAACTCGTTAATATTTGTAAGGAACCAATATATTATATATGAGCCAATTGCCTGTCAAGAATGGTGGTCAGGGGGCGCAGGTGGGGACAGAAGCCTGCATCTGGCTCCCCCCCACACCTTCAGGGCTGGGCCACTCCCTCTTTCCCCCACCCTACCACGGGGGTGGGCCTGGCCCTCCAACCCTTCCCGCTGCTGTTGCAGGGCTGGTCCCACCCCACCCCCCACCTCCCTGCCACTGTTTTGGAGCCAGGCCTGCTCCCGCAACCTCC
>NW_017728964.1:2535332-2536963 GCF_001723915.1 Gavialis gangeticus
TATTTGCACTCTGATTGTTTTTTCTGTCTGCTAATCAGAGTGCAAATGAAGCATTATGGACAGCTAGGCAGACAGACAGACTATGCCTTTTATAATATTAGAACTATACATAATATGAAAAAATAGTATAAAATAAGTATAAAATTAATATAAAAATGAGTGTACCATAGAAAGTCTCTGAGAAAAAATAGTTTTGTATTTAATTCAGCATTTAGAGAGAATGCAGTAAAGCATTCCTGGAGCTGTACAATGAATGATAAGGATAAACCAATACTAAAAGGTTCCTCATTCAGGCTTATGCACAGAATGAGACAGGGGTCAAGTAACTAACCATGTGAAACTTGTGTAATGATGTATATGTACAAACATGGGAAATTAAAATTGTATGAGCAGTCATAATTTTGACACCTTTCACTTCCTCATGGAGGTATACTTGCACAGCTCTTATGACTAGAACATCAACATTGAGGACAACATTTTGTTTTAGAAGGACATGGTTGAAAGAAAAGGTAGTGGTATTGCCTTGTATACTGAAGACACGTACACTTGTTTCCTGGTTCAGGACAAAGAAGATAGCAGAGTAGAATGTATTTGGGTGAAGAAAAAAGGGTGAAAGATACAGCACCAGTGTAACGGTGGAGATATATTATAGGCCACCAAGCTAGGAGGAAGAGGTGGATGAGACACTCTTCAAGGAGGTGACAAAATGACCCAAACACTATGAGATGGTAATAAATGGAGACTTCAGTTTTCCGGACATTTGCTGAAAGAACAATATAACCAAACATAACATGTCAAGTAAGTTTCTAACTCATCTGCAGCACAACTTGCTCTTCCAGAAGGCTGTGGACACAACTAAAGGATCATTTATCTTGGACACTGTTCTGACCAATAGGAAAGAACTGGTGGAGAATGTGAAGATGATGGGCAACTTGGGAGGAAGTGATTACGATATGATAGAATTCCAGATCCTGAGATGGGGAAAGCATGAGATTAGCAAAACTAGGATCCTAGCTTTCAAAAAGGCAGATATCAGCAGACTCAAGGAGTTAATAGGCATGGGAGCTTCTAAAGGGCATGGTATTGGAAGCCAAAAAGAAACCATTCTGACATGGTGGAAGCACAGGAAGAATGGTAAGAGACCAATGTGGCTGCATAAGGAGCTTCTAGGATGCCTGAGATGCAAAACGGAAACATGCCCATTTTTCCACTGCCTGCATGTCAGCAAGGAAGCTTTCCAGGAAATAGCAAGAACCTGCAAAAACAAGATCAGAAAGGCAAAGAATGAGCTGCACCTGGTGAGGGAGGCAATAAGAAGAGGTTCTATAAGTGTTTTGGCCAGGAAAGAAAGATCAAGAAATGTGTGGGCCCACCACTAAATTTTCAGAAGATGCAATGGTGGAGCTATTCAGTATCTACTTTGCCTCAGTCTTCACAGGAGAAAAAAAACTGCAACCAGACACCTAATAAAGATTATCTGGATAAGAAGGGATCAATTGAGGGTGGTTATAACAAAAGAGATAGAGAGATTTTGGTGGGTCTGAATGAATTGAAATCAACCCTGTCTTTGCACTTCTTGAGCACTGGGCCCTCATGGCCCCATCTCCACCCTTCTACGGCACTGGGCCCCC
>NW_017728964.1:2541963-2542643 GCF_001723915.1 Gavialis gangeticus
TCCACCCTTCTACGGCACTGGGCCCCCTGGCTCCAGGCTCTGACCCTCTTTGGGCTCACTGCTGTCTTGGTTACCTGACTGCACCTTGAGCCTACCCCTAGCAGGGCTCAAGGAAATTACGTGCCCCTAAGGCACTAATGGGACCCCTAAAAACTATTCCTCATGGTCCCACCCAAACCATCAGTGAAAACAGTAAGTTGTATCCTGTTACTTAGCAGTCAGGCATCCCTTACCCAGGGCTGTATCCTTTCTTAAGGCACCAGTATCATGCTGACACTCTTAAGAGCAGATCTGGGGTCAGCCCAGTACCCCCCTGCACACTTCCTAGCCTAGAAAATCTTCATCCTAAAGCCTGCAGGGCTAGATTTTCTGACTTAGCTCAATCCCGGGCTTCTATGTCATCCCCATGTATGGCATGCTGTGGTGGAGCACAATTGAGGTGTTTGCCACTTAGTATGGGCTGCAGCAGGCTGGAGAAGTGCCTGCATGGAGGGCAGTCAAGAGACACTCCTGAGCAGTCATTTTAAGGGGGAAGGTGTGTGGCAGAGCACCAGCGGGGTGCTCTCCACTTAAGGGCTGTTGCAGGTTCTGAGTGAGCCTGCTTTGTGAGCGACAGAGGAAGTCTCTCTGAAGAACCACTTTAAGGGCTATAGGCTGTACAGGTGTGATAGAGAAGGTAG
>NW_017728964.1:2542654-2553285 GCF_001723915.1 Gavialis gangeticus
CTACTAGGTCCCTTCCGACCCTTAATCTATGAAATCTATAAGGTGGAAGGTGGGTGGCAGAGCACCTTTGGTGTCTGCCAGTTTAAGGAGGGGAGCAGACAGGTTCAGGCCAGCCCTGATGAGACGACCATTTCAAGTTCCTGGCACTCAGGGCGGGGCAACAGTTTTCTGCCAGCAGCTGAAGGAGCAACATCACGTGTCTGTGATGCTGCTCATGAAATATCATGGACGTAAAGGCAGGAGCTACTGGGGATGGCAGGAGGCTCCTGGTCCTGGGTATGACTGCAAGCTGCACCCTGCTGGGGAAGGGAGGCCTTGTGGGACTGGCCATGGTGGGACAGTCCCCCAGAAATGCCAGGCCAGTTATGTCCCTGGTGAAAGGCAAGGAGGGGCACCTTAAAACCCCAGCCCCCACCATTCAGTGGATTAACAACATCAGAGGGGAGTAGGGCCAGGTATGCCCTAAGAGGGGCACCTTATAGGCACGCCTATAAGGAGGCACCTGAGCCCATTGGGGTGTAAGACCCCGTGGAGTAGTGGGGCCAGGCATGCCCAATCAGAGGCACCTGAGCCCAATAGGAATAGTGGGGCCAGGCATGCCCATGGGGGTGGCAGCCCTGAAGCCCCAGGGAGGGGGTGAATGTGTTGAAGCCCCAGCAAAGGGGATGAATGCATTGAGGCCCCAGAGAAGGGGTGAGTGTGTTGAGGCCCCAGGGAGATGGGGGCAAGTGGGGAGGCCCAGGTAAGCCTTCGGGCACCTGAGGCCGCAAGTGGGCCTGAGGCTGAGTGAGGTGGCAGAGAGGGAGCCGTAAGTGGACGGGGTGAGTCACTAGCCCCAAATTGAGAACAAGTGATCTGTGTCACCCGATGAGGGGCCAGGGGTGGAGTTAGCCCAGTGTTTGGCTAATTGCCTGGCCACCATGCAGATGAGGGTCATGGGAGTGGCCAAAAAAGCTGCACCAGGGCCAGCCAAGGAGTGAAGGGACAAGCCTGATGGCCCATATGGTCACTCAAGGAAGCAGGGTAGGGTCAATGAGACCCAGTAAAGGGCAAGAGTGTGAGGTCTGGTGAGAGCAGGCACAGTGGTAGAGGCCCCAGTGAGAGGGGCAGTATGTGTGAGGCCCAGAATAGGGCAGTATGAGAGAAGCCTAACAGTGCACTAAGTTGGGCCCAGCCTCAAGCCAGAGCATAACAAAACTCACAAATATCATCTGCGAGTCATGGAACATGATAAGGGAAGAATGGAGTCATGTATGTACCGCCCTTTGACATCAGGGCACTTGAAGGGCAGCCTCCCACCTAGTTAACATCTTAATTATTTAACAATAAGGTGTGGCAGGAGAGTAAGGTGGGCAGCACGCCCAAAGACAGGTGGGCGGGCTGGCACTGTGACCGGGGCCTGGGAGATTGCCCCCTGTCACACATGCTCACAGCCTGTCTTCAGCAGGGAATCCCCCTACAGGGCTCCTTTTCCCTCTGGTTCTAGAGACAGTCTGTTGGCTCTGGCTGTGGCCAGGGCTTATACACCCAGAGTCCTGCCCCATTCTGGTCAGGTGCCCAGTAGCTGACCTGCCAGCAAGGCTGATTATTAACCCTAGCCTGGCCAGCTGCCTTTGTCTGGTTCACAAAAACCCTTCCCTTAAAGGGGCCCTTCTACTTGTCTGTAACAGAGTAAGGGTTCCCTGTTACAACAGCCACTGGTCAGGGATGATCTAGATGTAGCCATGCCTATGTTCTATTATGGACATTTCCCATGCTTCTGGGCTTGCTTATTGACACATGGGGCCAGAAAGCAGTTTTTTCCCCTCCTGCTGCTACATGTGCTTTTTTTTAAAGTCTTGCTCAGAAAAAATGGCTATTGGCTCCAGTCAAGGCTGGGGATCTTGATGGGGTGTGCCAATGTTCCTGCTGGGGCCTAAACCCAGAGGTTCCTGGGTGTTGCCCTTCTGCTCAAAGTCAGACTAATTGCTACATTTGGGGTAGGAAGGATTTTTACTTCACGGTCAGATTAGTAAGGACTGTGGGGGCATTTGATTTCCTCTGTAGAGGAGGTGGGGTAGGGAGTGGCCTTTTTCCTTGGATCACTTGAATATATTTTAACAGCATTTGCAGGAGCAGGACGTTGGCCACCATAGTCCCTCATCTTTATCTATGGCAGATTCGGGTATTATATATTGTGTTTGTGTCAGGGTTGACTGCATAGTTTTGTAATAGGTTATACAATGGATTTGAACAGGGTGGTTTGGATAGGGATGATCCTGCCTCAGGCAGGAGGTTGGACTAGATGACCTTCCAGCCCTATTTCTCTATGAATCTATGACAATCCCTATGGCATTACTGTGATCTTCAGTGTTATACCAAGACTGCTTCACAGGCCAATTGAAATTAATGCTCATTTATCCAGTATGTGCCAAAAATTAAGATTCATAAGCAGCTTTCTAAAGAAGTAGCAGGTAGTTTCATATTTCAGTGTTTTACAACCCAATGCATTAGCCAGTATGATTGAGGTAGCTATTCTGCACTCAGCCACTGTGCTCACACAACCAGAAACAATGGGAGGGAATGTGGTGAGGGTATCAGGTTTGCCCCATTATTCTTTTTAATTAGGGTACCATGGGAAGTTTAACTTTGTCCATGCCACTGTCCCCCAAAATATGCAGAAATCACCTGAAATTAACCTGCCATCCACACTAGAACACTGCACTGCTACCATTACAAAATAATGTGGTACCTTTTCAAGAATTTTGGATATCCTCAAATCCATAATATTTGCTTTCATAAACACATGTACATGACCATTCAAATATTTTGCAAACAACATAGAGAAGGGTTTTTTGGAGATTTGTTTTAAGTGCAGTGCTTGGTAAGTAACTTCATATAATGTTGGATCTGTCATTAGCCTAATACTGAACATTACATTCCCACCATAGCTTGGGCTTCATTCTCGCTTGTATGGCATTTGGTCACACAGCCAAATGACACCGAACTGAAAAAAACTATAATGTAGAATGTCTTTCTTGTCTATCTTTAACAGTCATTCATGCCAATTAGTGAAAGCCCTAAAGAGGAGGACAAGATATATAATACCATCAAGAGCTGGTGTTTAGCTGCCAAATCAAGACTAGGACAAAGAGTCATCATTCAAATTCCTAGTTACTGAGATGCTCCAGTTTCATCCAGGAAATGCTCATTTTTAGTGAAAACCTTTCATCTGCTGCAACTGGTAATAAATCAAATACATAATAAGGTGAACCTGCTTGTGGAACACGCCATGAACTATACAGTCAGGGTCCAAGATGATCTATTTGTTAGAATGCGTGTTTGATCTATGCATGTTTAATTTACAGTAATTCTACTGCAAGACCTAGAAACTGTATTGCTTAATGGATGGACCAAGATGACTTGGAATATAGAAAACACATCAACTGATATGAGAATATTTGGTGAGAAATTTGCAAACTCTTTTACAAGACTGTGATGGTTACTAAATGGCCACTGACAGGAGTCCATACTTCTCTTTTCCTAGAAAATACATTGCTACAGAAAAATGATTTTGCATTGACATGACACTTTATCCCAAATCTCTTTACAAAAATGGTAACACAGAATCTATTTCCTGACTCCCCCTGTTGCACAGAAGAGCCTCAAAAGCATATTATATAGTATCTTATCCAGTGTAATTTTAAGGGTAGAATTCATAATCACATTTAGGGGCTTTAAATTGTCATTCATTTTAATGGGGGGTGAGCATCCAAGTCTCTCAGGTAGCTTGGAAAATGTACATCTAAATATCTTCAGAGATGGATGAGGTTTGCTGCCAGAGACTGCCCTACACTCTTCTAGACTGTTGTTTCCCCAATATTCATACTAATGGTGCAGACTGAAGTGCAGCTCCCAGATGTAAATAGGAATGTTTTCTGCAGTGTCCTGAGCTACAAGTTACCTCAGACCAAACATAAGTCCACTGTTGGTTCCAGGTGGGAGGGGAATCTAGCTGCTCCAGCCAGGTTCCCACAGAAGCGGCCAAGCTCTCTGCTAGTGCTCACTGTTTCTTTCTGAGCTGGGCAACCAGAATGGGGGTGGGGAGGGAAGGGAAGGGAGGGAGCTCACTCTTGGGGTTCCCTTGTCGGTGCTGAGGGGTGGGGTTGGGTGAACTGCAGTCCCCTCCACCACCACAAGGGAGCTCCAATACATTTGCCCCACCCTCCAGTGGAGGCTTAAAAACCCCCAAACCAAACCCCTCCATAGGCAACTGGTAGGGGGGATAAGGGGGGCAAATTCCCCACCTGACAGGGCCATCCCTGCTGTCACCGCTGCCACTGGCTTCTGTGAGTGCTCGCCAACCCTGTCCCCACCACTGGCTTCTGCAGGTGCCCCCCCAGACTCGGGAGACACCAATCGCCTGTGACTCCCTCCATTCCCTTTCCCCCGTCCCATTCTGAAAACAACTGCAGGCTGGCAGGCAGCACAGACACAAGTTACAGAAGATGCTCTGTTTTGAAACGTCTTCATCTGAATCCTTGTGCAATGAGGGTTCAGATTTTTGCCCAAACGGCCATTTTTGAAGCAGTCTGCAGCTATGCATTTGTTTGATCATGGCTATAGACTACTTTCTGTGGCCAGATAAGTGAAAAAGTTTCACTTCTGTCTGTGCCCCAAATGTTTGCTTCCCAATTTCATTAATTCATTCGCAATTATTCCCCTTTGCATCAATCACATCAAACCCCACTTTCTAAAATATACGTCCTTCTAATCTGTGCAAACAGTCATCACTCAACCACATTAATGGGGGCATACTTAAATACTGTTTGTAAGTTGATACATTTGGCCACACTACCAAATTTTGTTTACATCCTTTCAGTAAAGACTTGCATTAAACTATCCCTAGCCTTATCCAACTCAGAAAGTTTCTTCCAAGTCTTGCTCAGTTGTAATAACATTATCACAGATCACCTTATGCTGGTTTAGGCCATCTGCTGGGGTCCCAATTTTGGCCATCTGTTCTGATCAGATTAACACAGCTATTTGTTGGCAGCAGTAGAATGCTTAGACTCATAGGTCCTGAGTTTTATACTAATGGGCCGTGGGGTTTTTCGGGAGGGGGGATGTTCTCTAATGGTCATAGACCCTTCTGTCTCCCTCCCCTTCTACCTGTCCCCATTCTCCAACCTGTTCCTCCCTAACCTTTTCTATACTATCCCTGCCCATCCTATTCCTAACTAACCCCGTCAACAATGTGCTCCTAATCCCCTTTGTGTTCCAGTCAAGTTGCCTTTTTTCTTGCTGTTTGGGCATCAGGTGAGGGACATTTACAGGACAGGAGAGAGTCTGTTTGCTCTCATTTTTAGTATCAGCTGCAGCCCCACATAGCCAAGAAGAGCAGCTGCTGAGAAAGTTCTGCTCAGTCCTTGTAGTCCAGGGATGGAGTATGCTCCATGTAGGATATAACCTGTACTATCTGATCAGCCCAGTGGTGCTATGAAGAGATGGCTCATGTTCAGGGCAACTAATAATCATTATAATACATGTGGCAAAGCTATACACAATCAAAACAGAAACTTTGCCTAAAACTTTCTAGTATATCTCAACCAGTTATCACTACCATCTCTACCTATAATTTAGTAGTCTCAAAAGCAATTAAATATCTCTTCCCCATTTTGTGCTTTATCTTTGCCTTCCAGAGCAATGGGATTGGGAGCAGATTTTTAGCACCTGAGATGGCTATCCTTTAATCAGCTTTGATTAAAGCCTTTTGAGGCACTCTGAAATGCATGCAGTGCTTGCAATTCTGTTCACCATGCTGCATATTTGCAGTGTGGTGGCAAAATTAGATACCAGAAGATCCCAGTATCCAAAAAACCCACAGCATAAAAAACTGGGGCAGTGCACACGGCTGCAGCCTGCACCACCCAAAAATGGAGCCTGACCAGCCAGAGCCATACTCTGGCTTCTGGCCAAGCTCCATGCACCCTGATTGCTGCCACTGCAGCCCTTGGAGGCCCCAGAACCCCAGGTGAGGCTGCTGGGTCCAGCCCAGGTGAAGCTTACCTGTAGGTGAGGGCTGCTGCTGCTCTGCAGCTCCCCCTCCTGCAACCTGGGGCCAGGGCCAGGAGCGCCTGCATGCAGTGTTGGTCCTCCTCAGAGCTGCTCCTGCTCAGGGGCCATGTGGAGCCTGGGCAAGCAGCGGGATGCAGGGAAGAAGGGGGGGCTGGCTGAGGGCGACCCATGGGTGGTGCTGGGGCAGGGGGTCCTGGCCACTGGAGTTGCCACTGCACCATAGTCCAGGCCTACTGGGGGGCTTGCTGCTGGGTGACAGGCAGCTGCCAAGGGGCAGGCAGCACCAGGGCTGGGGCTGAGCATCAGGTGGCATGAAGGAGACCATTAAGACCAGGATGGTGTCCTGCATCTGGCAGTCCTCCTGGATGGCCTCCACTGCCCTGGCCACCATAGTGGCCTGCTGCTCCTGGGCCTGTAGCATCCTCTCAAGGCAAGCAATGTGCCTCTCTTTGAGGGCCAGGAGCCTGTCCCTGAATGCCTCGTTCTCCCAGGCCCTCTCCTGGTCCCTCTAGCTCACACACAACCCTCTCCAACTCATGCACAAGGTCCTCAGTGGGGCAGACCCACGAGTCTGCCAGCCACTTCACCACGGTGACCAGGTGGTCCAGCAGCAGGGTGTGGTTTTGGGTCCACTGCTGCCAGAGCCAGTGCATATGGAGGGTCCTGGCTGAGGCTGGCAGTGACCCTGAAGACGCATACCTGCCAGCAGCTAGTGACACTCCCCTGGCTGCAGCTGCTGGACCTGCAGAGCTAGGAGAAAGAGATTCTGTGAAAGTTTGCAAGAGTTTGCAAAATTTCTGAAATAACATCCACTATACCACGGGGCTGTGCACTGCCCAGCCTCAGATTGGGGGTAATGAATGCATGCAGGGGCGACGCGTAGGGGGTGCATGTGAGTGCACGTGCACTCCCTGAGCATGGCAGTGCACCCCCTACAAGAAGGCACCACTGCAGCCACTCACCACCACACTGCCCACACTGCTGGCAGCGTTGGTGGGTGGTCTGTGATCCCTGCTGGATGCCACTGATGCTGCTGGTGGCATCTGCAGGTGGTCACTCACCACCACCCCTGGTCAACACTCACCACCACCCTCACCCCCGCTGACAGCACCAGTGGCATCTGCGGGAGCTTCCCCCCTTAATGCCACCACACTCCCACCGTTGCTGTGCTCCCCCCCAGCCACCAGGGGCATGCGTCATTCATGCATGCATAGTTGCCCAGGGACCATTGCAAGTTGGCCAGGCAGGATCTGGCAAAGGTGTCCACCAGCTGAGCCTACCATCCCCATTTGATCTGCAAGGTCAGGTGGGTGGCTTGGTGCTTGTCACAGGCAACCTGCCTTCCCCACCCCCTTCCCAGGCCAGGCCACACCTGGATCCTGGGAGCATCTGCCATGGGTGCTCCAGGCCCACTCCCCCCTTCTCTTGCAAGCCAGGCAGTTTCCTCCCATGCCACCAGGCCCACACTGCCCCAACTTGGAGGGTGAGGAAATCCTGGCGGACTGGGACATGGAGGTGGTGGTGTCCGCACCCTCCCCACAGTGAGCCTCTCCAGAGAGCTGACCTGGGCCAGCCCCCCTTTCTCCCCCCCACCCCCCAATGCATAGCACAAGTGTGTTTCTCATGAGAGTGTCCTGGGTGCATCATGACAAGCTGTTTGTATGCACCCAAGGGTGCCCAACCTACTATCCCTTTCTGCTGATTGCTATGGTGCCCCAGGTGCACCTGAGAACCTGGTATGGGTCACTGAGCTTTGACAGTACTGCAGGCAATCCTGTGCTTCCCTGCAACAGGAACCACTGCCTGGAGAAGTATTTATGTCTGCACTATCCATCCCTGCCCCTCTTGGCCAAGGACAACATCATCACAGGCACCAACATGTTTCTCCACCTGTGAGAGGCCCGTGACTGCCTAGCTGAGGGAGTGCTGGCTGCTGAATAAAGCTTTGCACTACCTTCTGCCTCAATGCATGCTGTGAGGGAAAATTCCTGGGGCCAGGAGGGAGCTCATCCAAGCCAGGTAAGGAGCAGGCAGGAGCAGGGGTGGAGGCAGGGAGAAGAGGGGAGGGCTCTCCTCCCAGCATGGGGCTTACCAGATGGGCATGGCAGATGTCCCTGATGGCCTGAATTTTTCCCCATTGGTAGCAACAATGTATAGCTCCTGCCAGCATCCTGAGGTGAAGAGGCACAATGCCTGGCTGGCCAGGCAGTGGCCCCCTCCAGGGAGGAGCTGGAGCTTGTCAGGGTGAGTGGCATCATCCATGGGCTGTCCTGCTGGGCAGTGTTTCACAACTAGGGGTGGCATGGCAGCTGCTGGCCTGGGACCCTGGAGCTGCTGGAGGAGGCCAAGGGTTGGGAACAAACCAAGACATGTCCCTGGTGCCTCAAGGGGCCCTCCCCCACAAAGTAATCCTTGTCACTGTCAAGCCATGGCCTAGGTTCCGGCAGGCTACCCATGCTGGAGAACACAGCACGACTCCACCCAGGGTCTTGGGGCTGGAGGATGTGGTCCAACTGCCGCATAAAGGGCACAGTCCTGAGGGCAGCCCCCGACAAGCAGTTGTGGTCCATGATGCACAGCCACTGTATCCATAGGGACTTGACCTTTATGCAGCACTGCCATGTGTGGTGGGCCAGTAGGGGGTGCTCCTGTGCTGAACCACCCACCTCACTGTGCTGGACCACCTTCCAGGCTCCAAGTGCCTCCCTGGGGGTGCTTCATGCCTGGCCAAGCCCCTTCCTGGAGCACACCCACTAGCCTGTGGGTAACGTAGCCACCACCCAGGGTCTGGACTGTTCCTGGCCCTGTGGCCCCTGGGAAACATAGGCCTAGTAGTCCTTGAGAGTACTTGACTCACTGCAAGAACTTGGGGTGCTTCCCTCAGTCTGAAGCACAAATAGTGGTCTCCCTTAGTCAGCCAAACCAAGAGGACCCCAAGGTGTACTCTACCCCTCTCCCAATAAGGTTCCCATGCTAGGTACAAAGGAGAACTTTATTGGTTACAAGGAGTAGGTTTGGAATAGGGTACAGGGTAGAGCAATATCAGAGAAATCCAATAGAGCAAACAGGGTGGCTGGGTAGCCTTTGATGACGCATCTGAGTTACTACACGCTATATATCTAGTTATATCTCAGGTAGCTTACTCACAAGTGTCATCCAGAGGCAAATGGAGATTCCCTCTGGAGGCAGGCAGTTCCTTGATCATGAGGTTCAAGAGAAGGAGTAAGTTTCAGATGGTTCAGCTTCTTACTGAGTTTTCATCATGGCTACTGACCCTCCTCCTGGGCAGTCCTTAACTTATATAGACCTTATGACCTCATTTACCTGGTCCAATGGAGGCCAGAACCTGTCAGCCAACCAGTTTGAAATGCATCACTGGTTGCTGGGTAGAACTGGCGTTGCTTAGAACAATAGGAAGCCTAAGCCATCCACCCAGGTATGTGATGCCTGTCACATAGGTAGAGGGAGCAGGTTTCCCCCTTCCCTTAGGAATATATCCAACTCAGGTTAAAACTTAAAATGCCTGCATTTGATCTGGGGCAGCATCTACATGTTTGCAACTGTGTAGCAACTACTCTGTTGTTATTTTACTATCTGCATTTTCACGTAGCAAACTAACCACATAGGAAACTAATTTACTGGGCAGTAAGTGCCTGCATGTGTAGACCATGATGCTTTATGGTTCAGTAAATTAGTCTACTGCACAGTAAAGCATCTCCAGTAGACACATCTTTAGAGTGCAAATTGTCTACACTCACTGATTAATTGCCAATTGTGATTATTTTCTCCTCCAAAAGAATACTAAGTTGGTCAGCCAAAGTCTTCTTTTGCAGCTTTCCAGGAACCAAATGTTCCTTCTACTTGAATGAAATACAACTGATTGCAGTCTTATTTTTCTGTATTCTAATATTATAAAAGCCTTAGTCTGTCTATCTGTAATGCTTTATTCTGAAATAACCAATCAGAGTGCGAGCATTTGAACAGGAGCTGGCAGCCGTGACGGCGGTAGAGTGGGGGGTGAAGCCAACAGAGCTGGCCTTGCCCCCCATGGCCTGAGGCAACAGTGGTGACAGATGGACAAAGGGGCCCAGGAACCAGCTCCAACCTGAAGTGGCGGCGGTGGGGGGAACAGCCCCGGCCCCCAGCCCTGGGAGGGCAGCAGACCCAGGCCTCTGTCCCCACCCACAGCCCATCATTCTTGATAGGCAATGAAGTGGGGGGAGAGCCCAGTGGAGCTGGACTCATTGCCTCTCCCACAGCCTGAGATGACAGCAGTGATGGGGGGCAGGGGGCAAGGCCCCAGCTCTGGCTCTAGCTCCGGCCTGAAGAAGCAAGGTGGGGAGGAGGAAAGAAGGTGCAATCCCACTCTGGTCCAGATTGAAGCAGCGGGGGGTGGGTGTAGAGGGGCTGGCCCTGGCTCTGGCCCCAGTCCCAGCCCCAAGTGGTGGGGGGGGGGACTGTCCTGGCTCCAAGTGCCAGAGGGGAGAGGGGAAATGGCCCGAGGGAAAGAGGTGGGGACTGGCCCCAGCCTGGCCTGGCCTGAAGTGGCGGGGGGGAGGGGGAAGCAGCCCTGG
>NW_017728964.1:2558285-2595335 GCF_001723915.1 Gavialis gangeticus
GGGGGAAGCAGCCCTGGACCCAGCCCGAAGTGGCAGGGGGGAGGGGGGAAACGGCTCCACGGGGGAGGCAGGGACTGGCTGAGGCCCTGCCCCGACCCCAGCCTGAAGCGGTGGGGGGGAGCCGGGGAGTGGCCCTGGCCCTAGCCAGGTGGGCTGGGTGGACTTGAATTCAAAGTAATTCACAGCTGTAAGCTCATTCATGGCAAGAATGTCCTCAGCCCATGCAGATGGTAAATTAATGAGAGAATTCAAAAGAATGTAGTCATTCATATTTTGTTTGTTTAAAAAGATACAAGAAATGAATATAGGGTTTGAGGGAGAAGGTTGTGCTAAACTACACACACACTATTAAAAATAAAATGAGTTGTTGGAAATATCCAAGTTCGTTTTTTGTTTTTAATTATAAGCAGTTTTTCTGTTTCTCCTGTTTTTTCACTGCACAGCAGGCTTTTGCAAAGGGTAAAGTAATATTTTTATAAGTTTCCTTTCCCACAGAACATCTATTGCTATCCACTGTGCATACAGTGAGTTAGAGTCTGTTTGCGTTTTATTTAAAATATTCTTGCACAAAGGCATTTTTTTGTGATTGTACTAATTCTTCAGATGTTCCCAGACACTGCTGGCAAGAGCCTAAATACAGTTTTAACCACTGCTTCTTCCAATCAGTACTTCTGGAATGCAGTTTAAAATAAAGCTGTAGTGCAGGGAGATATTTAAAGAGGCTTTCTTAAATTGGCCTAGTTCTATTTCCACCATGGGGACTATCACAGCCATTCAGGATGGAGCATACTGGAGTACAAACTGCAAAAGTATGCTCATATTGTTAAGAAACAAATAAAATCAGAGTCTCTTTTCCATTAAAAGGCATTCTCCTATACAATCATGTTTTTGCTTTAAGTAGTCTTAAGCTTTCAAGGGTGACTAGATGTTTTGTTGAATTAATCCTATTATTTAAATGGTTACTGACTACTTATGTCTTTCTCCATACCATCCTGTTCACATGTAAAACATATTTAGGGAAGGGTTGTCCCCCTCTTTAAAAAAACATAAAAGATTTTTCAGTTAAGCCTGATTTATATTTATGGAAAATCTTTAGTATCCTGCTTAACTAAGTAGAGGGTGAGAACAGCCATGCTAATGTGAGCTGGAAAGTTTTAGCTCATCAAAAAAGAAGCTGGAATACAAATATGGACACAGAGGTCACATCTGCACATTCATTAATGTGCTTTTGTTAATGCACATTAAATTTAGTACCTCCAAGCACTTTTACACATACTATGGGGGCGGAGGGGGCAGCACTTTTAACTAGAATGGCTCCAAGAGCTGCTCTAATTAAAGCACTGCAGTGTTTCATGCATCAGCACCCACCTACTTAAAAATGGTAGTGGGGGCACTTGAAATAAAGCTCATTTGAAGAGCTTTAGTTCAGGCACCCCCACCACCATTTTTAAGTGCAAGGACACTGATACATGAGATGCAGGAGGCTGCTGGAGCACAGTAATTGCCATCCTCCAGCAAGCTCGATTAATCAAGTCTGCTCCGACACACTGGAATTCCAGCACATTGGAGCAGCCTTGCTGCTCCTGTATAGGCACTCTCTATTGTGAGGTACCAGAAAAAAGCACATTAGCTAATTTTAATGCACAATAGTGAAAATGCATTTTTTTTGTGATGCTCTAATGTACATTAAAATAGACTAATGCTCATTAAAGCACATGTGTAGATGAGCCCAGAGCAAGCTATTTAAGGGCCCACTGTAAGCTTTGGTAATTAAATAGAAACCAGAACAGATAAAGGTCAGATGCAGAAGACTAGAATATGTTCAGTTGTAAGTTCATTGATTTGATGAGGATTTAAACGTGCTTAAAATTCACCTTGTGTTGAAGTGGTTTTCTGAGTCAGGCACTTTAATGATCACAGATCACACCATGGAGGGAGAGGGAAAGAGTAACACTGAGCACATCAGCAGCTGCAATTATAGACCAGCACTTGGATTCACAAAAAGAGCTGGACCAAGAGCACGACCCCATGCTATGTGTTTGTAATGTAAATGTTGCTAAGAGATGTGCAAAAAATAAACCTTGGCTTAGCTCCCCATATACCTTATATGCCCACACTGAGCATGGGGCTGTCACTGTTGCCTCCTCATTTTTCCACTCCTGCCTAAACATGATCTAATTTAACTTGGCATGCATTGGCTTGAGACACCTTTTTTTCCATTCCTCATTTTCCAAGCAAAATTGTTATCTTTCCAAGCTTGCTGCAGCATGTATTTGACACATGTTCACCTCCAACCCAAAGTGTCTGAAAATCATTTGAAAAAAAATCCATGCAAACCTGGAGACAACTTTAAAAAGGATTCTTTAGGAACAACAGAAGGACTAAAGAAAGAAAGAAAGAAAGAGGAAAGCAAAGGAAAACCACATACAAAGAAAGACAGGAGAGAAAAGGAATTACAACAAATAATTTGCATTTCCCTGACTGAAGGGATTTATCTGTATTTCCAGTTAATAAAAGATGCTAATTGATTCATTTGTTATGGCTGCACACAGCTATTTCTGGTTGGAAGGAAAGACTCTTAAATGCAGTGACTCAGCCCAGCCTGTTACATCACCATGGGACCCCAAAAGATTTGTTAATAGCACTAAAGAAACCAAGCTGCTGAACAGGGCTATTTTCTGTTCACATGTGAAAATAATAGAGAAAGTGCTGCAATTCTGATATTTGAGGGAAAAATCTCCATAGTTGTATGCATCTGCTAAATAACAAATGGGCACCTGAGTAGCTTTGGAGCCTTGTTCAACAGAGAGTTCCCACAGAATACAAGAATGTTTCACCTGCTTTGGCAGAATATAACATTTTAGCTAAACACATCCTAGAGGTGTAGTAGAAGTGGAAAAATCCCAACGGGTCATCTACTCCATTTCAGAACAGTTCCTAGCATTTTGTCCAGACCACTGGTACATTTAAAAATTTCAGAGTTCTATCATTTGCCTCCAAGTGCTATTCTAGAGTTGGGCATGTCCATTTTTTTCTCCAAACAGCTGCTTTAAAATTGAATTTTTGACTAAACAAGATTTTTTTCACAGAAATGATCTGATTTTCACAAGAATATTAGTCTTTATGTTGAGACACTGAACACTCAGATCCCAACCTACAGGCCAGATCTGACCTCCGTGCCAGGCCATTTGGTCCATGGGGCTCCCCATGCATTTGTGGGAAGCCTCATGGGCCATGGCCTTGTGCACTAGATTGAATGTACAGAGTGGTGCAGGATCTGATCCCGGCATGCAGAATCTGATCTGGCCCCTGGAACAGTTTCATACCATTCACCTGGCCCACAGTGCCAAAAACATGAGCACCACTGCTCTAAGTCGTAAGGTTTCAGCTGAAAACCAAAACATTTTGATGTAGAAATGCCACCTGGGGTGGCCTAACACATGGTCCAAGGTGGATGGGGTGCTTTAATTAGAAGGGCTCTTGAGATTCATTGGGTCTGCTCTTGGGATTAACTGAGTCAGCTCTCCAATGCGTGCTAATTAGCATGCACTGGAGCAGGCATCTGGCACATGTATAGGTGCCCCTGGTGACTGTAGAGCAGGGTTGGATAGTTTTAACCATTGCAGTTTTAGCCACAGTTTAAAACAGATTAAACTGCCATGCTGTTACATGAGATTTGATGGCTGACAGTTATTTGAATAAATAAACACAGGTTTAGGGCCTTGTTACACCTTACGCTGTAAGCCACGCACATGTTGATGGGTGTTAGTGCTAGTTCCAGTTCGAAGCAGTCACACATTCAGGCCAGCAGAGACCTGGAGGACTAAAAAGTAAAAATCCCTGACTCCCTTCCTGTTCTGGGCTTCCTCCCTGACCCCTGGGGCTTTACCCTGTCCCTCTCTGCTGATCCCCCTCACCGCTTACTTGTGGCTACCTGTGGTAAACTGCATGCCCAGCCACCACTGTTAGGCTGCTGCTCTGCACTGAGAGGGGGAGAAGGAGAGGGGGTGGGGGTACAGTATGCAAGGATCTGTGGTGGTGAGGAGGGGAGGGGGGAGGGCAGTGGGCCCAATACAGGCCATTAGGGGAGGGCAGGCAGGTGGGGTGTTTAAACTAAGGTGTATTGTAGGGTGGCTACACCTTAGTTTAACATGAGCTGGGTAGCAGGGATTAGAGATAATCCTGCCCTGGAGCGGCATAATTTTGAGCTGCCTAACAAATGCTTAGAACTAGTTTCAGGTTTTGATATGCAGAGGATCTATATGTTAAGAGCTCCTGGAGCTGCTCAAAATTACTGTGTAACAAGGCCCTTGTTACACAGTTATGGTATTACCCATTAATGCCATATTCTTCATACATTGATATCAAAGCACTGAAAAGTGAAATACCATTTTAAATAAAAAATAGAAACTGAGGATTTTATGGAAAAAAAATCCTTCTTGTGCTATTCTTAAATAATATTTAACCTATGGAAAGTAAACAAAGAAAAAAATTGCACTTCATACTTGACTCTGTTCTTCAGAAGTCTGATTCAGAATGTGGCTTTTTCCCACCTACTTGACTTTAAGCATTTAGCACACTAAAGGTTTTCTCATTTTCTTCATTTTTTAGCCTGTTTCCTTGTTTATTCTGGAAGAAACTAAAATTTTAGAAAATTCTTCCTGCTGGAGTGGATGATGCTCTATGCATGCTTGCAGATGAGTCACAAATATAACAAACTTTGGATGGAAGTTTTTTTTGCCAAAGAATACTACCATGTTGATGGTTTTGCATTTATTCTCATAACCTCTGAGAAGAAGAATGTATGGTAGGGACTTTCACATTCCTGGAACTGAGGTATTAGGGGCAAAAATAAGGACTGATTTCTTGCAGAATCTGCTGTTCAGAAACTGCTTCTTTTTCTGCACTTAAATTTACCCCCATATATTGAGAGCTGCTCTAATTAAAGCGACTCCCCCCCACAAAAGCACATGTAAAGATACACCAGGTCTCTACCCTTTGCAGCAAGTGCCTTAACTATTCAATTTTTGGAGCTTAAACATGAGAGGGTTCCCCCATCTCCTTTTCCTCCATCATCTAACACCCATTAGTCATAATTTTTTTGTCCAGCTACGGTGTTGTGACTTAAACATGTACATTCTGCATGCATGTGTAGCCTTCTACCTGCCTGGACAGTGCATCGCCTACTGAGCATGTGTACGTCTGTTTATGCATCCACACAAAATCAGGATGACTGAATGTAGGACAAAGAGTAGTTGTAAATATAAATCCATATGGGTACCACAACTGAAATCCAGGGAGAGTTAACTCACATCTCTGAGAAATCTCCACATCACCAATCTATTTTATTTTTAGTGAATATATTCGGTTCCTGCAGAACAGAGCATTCCTGAATTTTCTTGAATGGAAAAGTCAGAACAGTTGGAAGCTTATTTACTGGTACTTAAAAAACAGCATTCTTGGAACAAAACTCCAGAGACTCAGAGAATTTTATACAGTTGGTACTGCTTATCTTTATATGTTCTTTATTCTACCATCTGGAATGGGTTTTGCAGCAAAATCTTCCCTCTTCTAATCCCCAAACACCTCTGCATAATGGTGCTGAGCAAGAATCATAGAAACTTGGAACTGAAAGAAACCTCCTGGATCACTGCAGTCCATTACCTTGCAGACAATCTTATCAAAGGATTCCTTTCATATATAGATCAAGCTCTTTCCCTTCTTGATGTTTTGCCCTGATGTATTTATAAGACAAAAATCAAGCACCTTGTCGGCTTTAATTTTGCTAGGCTAAATAAATCAAATTATTTGACTTTCCTCTGATAAGATAGGCTGACAGACTCCCTAGCATGTTAAGAGCCCTTCTCTAAATCTTTTTGAATTAATTTAATGTGAACATGGATGACAAGGAAGAATCACACAGCAATGCTCATACCTTATGTTAAATCTTTTTTTTTTTTAAGAAGGCAAGACAATAGATTAAATGTCCTTAAATGTACAGTAACCACTGCACATTAATGAATATGTAGATAGGCCCACTTTCTGCAGCTCTATTTTATCCATTTTGGACTTAACTATCCTGAATAATTTGGGATCATTTGCAAACTTTCAGATTTGACTGTGCACCTCCATTTCTGGGTTATTGATGAAAATATTGAACAAAATGGGACCCAGCACACGTCCCTACAGGGCCCTACTGTTGACCTCCCTTCATCCTGAAAACTGACCTTTTAACCCTATCCTTTGGTTCCTCTTTTTACCAGTTCTCAGTCCACAAAAGAGCCTTCACTCCCAATCCTGTGGCAAGGCAGTTTTTTTTTTATTTTTTAGGTCTTTGGTAAGGGACCTTGTCAAATGACTTTTGAGAGTCCAAATGTGTTATGTGAACTGGATCCTTCTTGTCCATGTGTTAGTTAACATCCTCAAAGAACTCCAGCAAATTTGAGAGGCAGGGATTCCCTTTACAAAAACCATGTTTGCTCTTCCCCAGTAGATCACATCTGTCCATGTGACTGCTGATTGTATTCTTTATTATAGATTCTACCAACTTGCCACTGATGGAAGTGAGACTCACTGATCTGTAGTTTCCAGGATCACCTCTGGAGCCCTTTCTGAACATGGATGTTATGTTAGCAACCCATCAGTCTTCTGGCACAGAGGCTACTTCTAATGATAGGTTACATACTACTGCCAGCAGTCCTGCAATTTCACGTTTGAGTTCTTTTACAACTTTTGGGTGAATGCCATCCAGTCCTGGTGACTTAGTATCTAAATAATTTGCTTTAAAACTTCCTCTGTTTTTCACTTGGAGTATGGTCCAATTCTTCAGATCCATCTACTAAAAAGGATTGATATGGTGTGGGAATTACCTCAGTGCTTTCTGCAGTAAACAGCAATGCAAATAATTTGTTTAGCTTCTCTGCTATGGTCTTATCACCCTGAGTGCATCTTTTACACTTTCCCCATTCTGCGCTAAAAGTTCCTGGCTTCTTTCATTTCAGCCAGTAGCCCATATATTCATCCCAATGTCAATGGATGTATTTGATGCATTTGTATAAAATTTCTTAGTTGATCTAATAAAAGGTATCATCTCTGAACCAAGAGTTTGAGTTTTGCATTCCCAATGGCAACAGCACTAATATTGAAAGGCTTCTGTCCCAGGAGAATTTCATGTCTGGTCCTTGCAGGCCTTGCAAGCTGAGTTACACATAGATTTTATAGATTTTATTCTTCTCTTTTTCAAAATGAAATATAAAGGAGTGATTATCTACTCCTGCTTAACTCTATGTGTGGACACTTTGAATCCTGTATGAAGTGGTTTAAACTAAACAAGAACAAGGGACTCTTATTCCAGAACCAGTGTTCACATATGGAATTAAGCAAGAATAGCCAATCAGAAATAAGTGCTCACCTCACACTGACATGGGGGATTAGTTCTTCATTGCATATTTCAAGAAAAAAATAAGCATTGAATTTAAACCCTGCCCAGTACTGCTGTTGCACACAGACAAGATGAGTAAGTGCTTGATGGCATTATGCATTTGGATGGGCAGCATCTCTTGAGAAACATGCAGTGCCTCTCCCCATCAGTAATGCAAGCAGGTAGAAAGGGCCTGATTCCCATTCTAGCCTCTGGAAGACAATTCATGGCCCATTTTTTATTGGCGAGGTGCTCTGAAAACTCTACAGCAGTTTCTGACATTGTGTTATGTTTCTGCTGGTACATCTACATCATTAACCCTAAAGATACTACCATCACTGAAGCCTCAAATTTGTTCATAGTGGGCATGTCTACACATGAAATTAGTGTGACTCAATTAACTCCAGCACAGTTTGTGCTGCAGTGTATTGCTCTGGGTGCAGTGTTTATACATGCACTCAGGACCACAGCACATTGAGCCAGAGCACTGCAGCCCCAGCTGGCAGGGGTCAGCCTGCCAGCCTGGAGCTGCTCTACCCTGTGGAGGGGCTGGCTGGGGCACAAGCGTGCTACAGTGTGGGAATAGCAGGCATCCTCATGTCCCAGCCAGTTCCATCAACATCTACATGTGCGTTGTGGTGCAGTAACTCTGCCATGGGATAGTACTTGTTTCAGGCATTACTAACCTATGGCAGAGTTAATTAGTTTACTTTAGCCTAATATCTCCACAAGTGTAGATGGGGACACTTTACTGCAAAGCTAATTAGGAAACTTAAAGCACAAGCTTCTTTTGTAGATGACAGAAACAGGTCATAGCTGATGACACAAGAATTTACCAAAATATTTCTATAAAATATATGAATAAAATTGTAGTGAAACAATTTTAAGGTTCCATTTCCAAAGACAGGCCCTTTAACTATTTCACAGAAATGCTCTCATATAAAGACTAGATCTGTTCAGAAATATGACAGTCTAAAATTAGGCCTTCATATTTAAGAGATCCATTCTGTGTGTATTCACTGTCCTAACAGGTGTATTTACTGACTAATATTTTAATGCCTTTTACGTGCCTTTTTACTAATCTGCTGATCCACCCCATCTCTGAGACAGGAAGCTGGGATCTATTCTATTTTGTGCACTGTCAGCAGAATTTGAACTATATTTCCAATTGTGAAATCTTTCTTAGTATATGAGTTACAGTAGCATCGAGTCTTCACTCAGAATATGAGATCTTATTAGATGCATAAGGCATAGAGAAGTAGCTTGATTTTAAGATCTCAGGTTCAGTTTTCAAGGTTGGACTTCAAAAATAAACACCTTTCTACATGTAAATTAAATATATTTGTTCTAGAGTCATGATGAACAGAACCTTATCACTTTGTTTTACAGTTCCTGCGTAAAACAGGAAAGCATTGTAAGAAAGCAAATCTCTTGAATGCTCCACCAAGACAGAAAGGTGAATGAATTGTAGAGGTTGACTACCTATTGAAATGCACAAGTGCATGTTCAGCATAGGCTCCAATACAATGACCACTAAAGTTAATGAAAAGATTCCAATTATTTAAGTGGTTTCAGGGTCATGCCCATAATCAGAGTCCCAGCTGTGCTCCAGAACCTTATTGCCTATATAATTTTATCATTATGAAATACTAACCAACTCTGAGCCTTTCTATTCATACATTTTATTGCATCATTTCTAAGTGGAAGTGTCTCCATTGTTTGCCTCCAGCCAAAACATTCCTTTCTTTTCTATGGCCATTAATGCTGACAGTATGTCTGTGCAAAGCAATGCTTCTTTCTTTGTGCCTGGAAAGCACAGGTTGACCTGATCTCCCACAGCACAGAATCCCAGAGTCCAGAAGAGTCCTGCCCCTAAGAATAGCTCCCAGCAGCTCTACCTTCTGAAAATAACTACAGCATCTCTGAAAATACCTTAGGAAAATGAGGCCCTGATCCATGTAGGAGTTTAGAGACAAGCACCAAAGTTTGGACTTAGAAGGGCAGAAGGACCATGTGCACTCTGGGATAATGGCAAGAGGTACTTTCAGGCATATGTTTTTCTCAGTAAATGATATCAGGGCTGATGCAGGTAGAACCAACACATGCTCTATGCAGCCTTCACATTTACTCCCATGTAGTGACAATAGTAAGAACGTCACCATGACTCATTTAACTTCAGAATGGAAGAAGCGAGCCCTATTAACTAGCTGGAAACAGGAAAAGTACTTCTGGCTTTGACTTCTATATGAAGGTTAGGAACAGCCACCAATGGACCTTGACAATAGGAAGGCAGGCGCCCTCAGTAGAGGATACCCTGCTTTTTTACAAATCATGCAGCTATGGGAATGGCTTGGTATGAAGGAATGGCCATTAGCATTCATTTTACTTGGCACAAGTTTAGTCATCCTTGTTTAAAGCACAAATAATCATGTATTACTATTAAAATAACACAAAGGACAAAAGCCATGGTGCAGCTCTCACTATCCATCCATACTGACAGATCCAGGAAACATGCTCCACTACACAGCACTCTGAAGTTATATTCATGATGAGTCCTGGTTTCTGATCATTAAACTACCAAGCTTCTCTGGCAGTTGTCCACGTCAGAGCACTGGAGAAAGATACTTATATTATCTTTCAGCACCCCTGCAGAAGTAATGCAACTGCTCACTTTTAAGACAGCCAGAATCAAACTTAAAAATGAACAGTTGGGGCACTAATATACAACTGGTCAAACTTCATCTTTCCCAAGGCTCAGTGTTTCCTTGGTATCACCTCAGGAATATGCTCTTACTTACTGGAGACCTCATACCATCATTCCCTGTTGGCTCAGAACAGTATCAATGGACGTCCTTAGTGGACTAGAAAGGTGACTATTTTGTAGAGAGATTTTGACAGAAGGTCAAGTTAGGGGAGAATCAGATTGTTTTCGTTCATTCCCTAGCTCTTTCTCTACCTTGCTTTTCCTCAGTTTCCCTCCCTATAGCCTGTCCAACAAAGCAAGCTCAGCTTGTGCATCAGGACCAGGGAGAGAAGGAGGAGCTACATATGAGAGTATGCTAGAGAAGGGTTGCAGAGTAAAGTCAGCAAATGTCTCTCTAATTCCCATTTGCAGCCCACATAGGACGGCTGTCTTCAGAGAGCCTGCTGGCCCTAGGATATTCTAGGGCTTCAAGGAGTGGTCAAGTCCACCTGAACTCAGCAGGACAGTCTAAGAGATAAGCCATTTTTTACAAGCGCAACCAGCCACAATGAACTAGGGTTAGTGAGTTCCCTATAAAGCCTAGCCCAGTGATTCTCAGCCAGAGTACCACAGCATCCTGGGGTGCCCCAAGATCCTTTTAAGACTGTCATGGAATGCTGTGCAATGTTAGCCTTGGCAAGTGTGCAAGTACTTACACATGGCATACAAGAAAATACAAGAGATTTCAAACAGCAATCCATAGTATCAAAAACATTCTCACCTGTTGGAGTCAGAGTTCTTTGTGATAGAAAAATTACTCTATTATTTTTCTGTTGCTAAAAAAAATAAGTGAAAGCTAACAGCTGGCACTGTCCAAGTAGTGCATTGAGTCTAATGAGGGGTGCCATCAGTCTAAAAAGGTTGAGAACCAATGATCCAGTCTCATAGTAATGGTTATAAACTGACCCCTTCTCAAGTGGAACACATACTGCAGTAATACCCCTTAACTCCCCCATACTGATTCCTGTTTAAAGAATCCCATTTTATCCAACAGCCTTAAAAAGGTGTCTAATTAAAGAGGGAATAGTAATATATTATACAAACAGACAGTCCATCAATCAGCTTCAGATTCTAAATTCAAACACTGCATCAGTTTTAGAAGGCCAAAAAAGACTGAGCTCTGTTCCCTTTAACAGCTTCAGAACCAAGATTTATGGCTGATGCAAAATCTCTAATGCTTGTGTATTCACACCAGAGAATAGCCCTTTTATACCTGGGAATAATGTTCATCAGTGCCTTTCTGGTTTACCAGAAGTCAGCTTATTGCTATTAGTTCATGAGAGGATTCCAGCCTCAGCTATGCCAAGATGAGTATATTATCTTCCTTTGACTTGTGGGCAGTATAACACTCACCAGCTCTGGCTGCCAACAGCTCCCATTCCATTAGATCATGTACAGCTGAATGGGAGCTAGATTACAAGAATGGAGTTCTAGGACTAGTACTATCATGTGAGTCCTGTCCTTGCAGCAGCGTTGGGAACCAGGTACAAAAAACCTTGAGTAGACAGGCCTGTAGTATATAGAATCCCTTGGGGACCATTGGGGTAGGAGAACCTGGGAAAATATACTATGTTCTGAGGCATATATGAACAGTTTGTAGTGGCAGATGAATAAGCTGGGGAGTGAAAGGATCCAGAACAAGACAAGGTATGGGGGCAAAAGGAAGAAGTAGAGGAAAAAAAAGGGAATCCCTTGCTGAGAAAGTATTATTAAAGTTCTATAGGGAACATCTTCAAAGTCAGCCTATAGGTAAGAATTCAACTAGCAAGCCACAAAAACAACCAGCAAGCCACAAAAACAACCGAACAACTGCAGCTAAGGATGTTGAAGAGAGATGGAGTGAGAAGGTTCAGTCTATAGGTTCTGCACTAGTCTGGCACAACCAAGCAAACCAACTTAGAGGCCAAAAGTAGTAGAAAATGAGTGAGCAAGCAAATCAATGCAAACTGCTAAGGTCCTTCACTAGCCACACTAGGATCAATAATGTCCTTCCCCTTCCCAGTGGAGAGACCTGCCACCAGCAGCAAACTTGTGAGGAAATGACTTCCAGGGTCACAGAGTGTCCAGTGTCAAGGTATTCATTCCTGCTAACTTCTTTCCTTGCAATGCATTAGTCTTCTAAATGTTCAACAAGAAATCAGGCCCTCAGACCCTGTGCAGGGAAACAGGACTCCACTATAACACAGGCTCATGAAATAAGTCTGGATGGCATATGAGTTTAGTTAATTTAAACCAGAATTTTGAGGCTGAAGTAGACCTTTATGAGCTATCAAATTGGGAAAGTGTGGAGACTGTATTGTATGTTACTATCTGGAGGTCTCAAAGGGACAGGGCAGGGTCTGTATCTACACAGAGAATAATGGAGGAAGGTCTTAACACACTCAGAGTCAAATAATCTATATTTTGGCAGGGAGAAAGGCACAAGGAGAATGTGTTCAGCATCATGCCCCATGTGCTAATTTGGAAGCAAACTGTGAACCAGTTCTAAATGAATAATCTGAATGTCCATTAATCTCCATCTCAAACTTCCTCATATTCTTGATTTGCAAGATGACTCCTCTTTTCAGATGTTTGTGTCAGTGAAGTTTAGATTTTATGCATGTTGGTGGAAAATGAAAGTCAGGCCTGTAGAAGACTACTTTACTTCCATAACACAATTTGTTTAGGAAAGTTGTGGAAGTTGCTTATAGAGTTGGCCTAAAACAGATTTTTCACAGTGTTTTTCAAACACAAAGTAAACCAACAAACAAATAAGAAACAGCAGAGACCAACCTCAATCTTTTATTTGACTAATAATAACAACACTAATAATAATAGCTTCATTTTATAGCTATTAAACCACATTTTACTTTTAAAGCTCTATTTTAAAAAATGAAACTTTCTGGCTTTTCTGTTTTCCTATTTGTGGGGAGGATGGGTTTTGCATTCTGGTCATCAAATTCAGCTCAGAATTTTGAAAAGTTTCACGTGATGGAGTGTATCAACCTGACACTAGCAGAGAAAGAATTAATAGGAGTTTGATAGTATGGACAGATATGATTTTTATAGCCTTTAAAAAGGGGGAGGAAGGAGCTGCCATTAGAAACAGAACATCAGCTATGATGATAAATCTGTTAGATAAATCAGTGTAAGTCTTTTACCCTACAAAGGTACAAGCCCATTGACTCACTTTAAATACCTGTTAAAAATATGAGGGAGAAAACACGCTAATGCTCCCTTCCCTGTGATGGCGTGACTTATACTGAGGGAGGTACCAGGTTGCATACTTCATACTTTGGTTGCTCTGAAATGGCATCTTTCTGTGAAGTTACTATTTGGGGCAAGAACAAAACCAAGTACATGACCCCCTGTTTGCATTTGGAGTTGTTAGAACTGCTAAATACTTTATGGAGATTCATAGACAGAGCTAGAATTTTAAAGAGGAGGTGTGGCAAATGCTACTGGTGCTACAGCTTGATCATGGAGGGAAGGGGGTGAAATGCTGCTGGAGCCCCCAAGTCAGTGCAGGACAGCAGAGAGCCTAGTACCCCATGCAATCACTCCCCACAGCCCCTAGCTAGAACAGGGTAGAAACAGCCCTGGGGCTTGTTATGTCTCCAGGTCGGTTGGAGACAGCATCTGCCTGCTCCTGCTCCAAAAGGCTCTGGCTACAGGGAGCAGGTGTGCAGGGTGCCAGGCTCTGCAGGAGATAGCAATGATGGTACTAGATGGGTTCCTGCTCCCTGCCTGACCCCATCTAGGTTTTTCCCACCAACCTTGGAGACTCCAGATGAAATAAGGGTTGCATGGGGACTCCACTGGGACTGCATCAGCACCACCACACTACACAGCAGGAGGGGGAGATGTGACCCCTTCACCACACCCCTCTAGATCTGCCCATGTAAAGATTCTAATGTCACTGTAGCTGGTTAACTCACTTCCTCTCAGCTAGTGTTCTGCATTCTTGGTTTTTCCTGATTTTCACTGATAAATTCCCTAATTTTTTTAATTAATTTCTGTTTAATGATTTACACCATTTTTCAGTTCAAATCCCTGTTAACTGGCACGAGCGGGGAATGTCCCATTCCCCACTCGTGCTGGCTAACAGGGATTTGAACTGAAAAACTGGTGGTGCTGGGAAGATAAAAGTGCCACAGTGCCAGTTATCTGAGGCACAGGTTTCCAGCTGGACGCAGAAGGGAGGGTGGTGGTGGCTGTGGCCTCATGCAGAGCAGGGAGTGAGGGGAGGTGGTGTCTGCACAGGGGCTGGAGGAGGGTGGCTGGAGCCACTGCCTGGGATGAAGGACTCCTGGCTCTGACCCTGGGGCAGGCAGGTCCAACCTGCACCCTGGTGGCTCTGGTTCTGGCTCTGCCCTGGATGCTAGGAGCTGTGAGCCCCGCTGTAGGGGGGCAGGCAGTAGAGTCCGGCCCCACTCCCTGTGGTGGGCACTGCACCCAGCCTATCAGCACAGGCCCACATGGTTGGAGCCACTGCGTGGGGTGTGGGGCTCCCAGCTGTCACCCCAGGTGGGGCAGGATGGGCCACAGGAATCACTCCCAGGGCAGGCGGGTCCCACCTGCACCTTGGTGGCTCCAGCTGCGGCCTTGCCCTGGGCACTGGGAGCTATGAGCCCCACCTGTGGGGGGGCAGGCAGGAGAGCCCAACCCCACTCCCAGCAGCAGGGGGCTGCACCCGGGTGCTCGGCATGGGCCCACAGGGCTGGATCTGCTGCCCTGGGCCATGGGGCTCCGAGCTCTGACCCTGGGTGAGGCAGGAGTTGCCAGTGCCGGGCCTGGGGTTAGGTTCTCCCCAACTGGGTGCTGCTGCCCAACTGACTGCCAGGAAGAGCCAAGTGTTGCTGCCGGCCCCAGGCTGCACTGGCAGCAGGCTGCAGCGAGAGCAGGTTGCTGCCCACCTGAAGCACTGGCAAGAGCTTGGGCCGGTGGTGGCAGCAGGCTTTTCCCAGTGCTTTGGGTGGACAGCAGTCTGCTCTCACCCCATATGCAGTTCCGGGGGCACACCCCCCCCAGAAAGAGCCCAGCACAGCCCCTCAGCCTGCAGCCCTTCCAGGGGGCATGTAGCAACAAAAGCTATGCCCCCCGCCCCGCACCCACTGACCACACCACCCGCTTTGCTCGCTGACGCATCCCCGGGAGCGGCCAATGGGCTGCACTGCACCCGCCCCTCCCCCTGCCTCTTTCCTAGTCCTAGCCTCAATCCCTCCCTCACCACCAATTTTTCCCCGATTTAAACCAGTGTTTTTCCCTTTTCTTCCTTTTACCCCAATTTCATCCTGTTTTTTATGTTTTGAAGAGAAACTCCTAAAAATCCTTAGATTAAAAAAAACAAACAAACTCAAGAATGCAGAACACTACTTTCAGTCGAGGAAGAAAGGATGAGCCAATTTGCTCATAAGTTTCCTTTCCCCCGCCTTCCACTCCTCCTTGAAATCCCTGTTGCAATTTCCCTTTTCCTTCCCCATCCTATCTGTGAATCTGGTCTTGGTTTTGTTATTGTATGTGCACATTTACTTATTGTTCCTAATTACAATGATCAGATAAAACTTTTGACTTTAATAAACAACTGTTGGTTGTTTATTAAAGTCAGAAGCTTCTCAGTTCTGAACCACAAACACCATCACTATCTCTGCTGAAGCGAGAAGCATCAGCCTAGAAAGCTTGTGTTTTTTCTTAAGGTTTTCTAGATGGTGTCTAGTGGGGAAGTACCTCTCCCCACAGTTTTTACTGAAGGAAGATGTCTGGAGATACCTAAACCCAGCCTGTCTTGCTGTTCAAAGCACCTGACAGAAGGTAACTCTATAGAGAAAAATTTCCTCCCATTTATCCTTTCCCCTGCAGTACCTACAGCAATCTGCTCGCAGGCTGCACTGATGCTTCCAGGAGCTTCATGGTGTCAGCACCAGCTTCTGACCTGTGACTATGTCTGGGTGTGTTTGCATGTGCATTAATGAACTTTTACTAATATGCATTAAATTTAGCACCTCCAATATGAGGTACTCAATCAATGTGCATTAGGCTGTGCTAATGCGCAGTAGTGCAAGTGCACACTTTTTTAGTGATGCTTAATGCTCAGTAGCCTATTCTACTGTGCATTAGTATATTGGCACCGTTTTTTACATGCCACTTTAATGTGCAGTAGGATAGACTACTGCACATTAAAATGCATGTGTAGACACACCCTCTGAGACAGATGTTATTTTCCCACTGAGCCATTCAGGACTATAAAAAGAAACTGTCCAGACATTGCTACATCAAAGTCAATTAAATAATTCAATGTGGATTGAAATGTCTATTACATAAATGGAATCTTTCTACAAAGTTGTGAAACTGTTTCCATATCTCAATAACCCTATTCTTACATTAATACAATTAAGTGGTGGAATGTGCAACAGTGGTCATGTCTATATGTGCTGCTATGGTGCTGTTTTTACTGCGTTGTCATTTAGTACTTCCTTTTGGAAGTACTAAAAGACAGCGCCCTTAACTGCCTGTACTGTTGTGTGTACACCGCACACAGTTATTTTTAGGCACTATGTCACCATAACAATGCACTATAATGAGGGAGCGCGTCAGTACGGTAATGCCACTGTGGCATCATAGTTTTTGCCCATGGATGCTACGTCATTGTAGTGTGTTGCCACAGTGACATATCATCACAGGTAGACATGCCTAGTTTATTCCTGAATCAAAATGTAAGTGATCTTTAGTGTATACACTAGAAGACACCATCAAAGTGATTACTTATTGTCTGAGGTGAAAAGAAAAGGATTCTTTGGGATGCAGCAGGCTATAGTTTGACATCCCTTCATTGATTTGATTTAACAAGTGTTTAATGAGGACAGGGACCTGACATACTTAAACCCTAATTTTTGCATAACCTCTTCATGGTGCATTATGGCTGTTGTCATGGCAAAAAAGACCCTTATAGCTCAGTCTAACTAGCAGGCAAATGGGGTTTTCTCCCTGTTTAATCTTTGCAAGGCATTCTGCACACATGGATCATTGACAAAATGCTGTAAGGAAGGAGGGAGGGTAATTTTCATCCAGTGCTTATCTGATTATTTTCAATCCATGTTGGGCCAGGACCCCTTCTGCAAAGTCTCAGCCCAGAAGCAGCAAATGGATTGCTTTGTTTCAGATGCAGATACAAAACTGAGAATTGGTCGGCATTTAGTTAGGAAATTATAAGGTAAAACACTCTAGCAGATGATGATACTGCTGGGCTTCCTCGAGAACTGAGTGACTACACTTATCCACCAATTGCTATCAGTCTGGGAGCTGCTGTACTATTGCTTTCTCCCCACATCCACACACAATCTTGTGTCCATCTTCTGCAGCTGCCTCTCCTACCCAGTCTTGTCCCTCCAATTCCCTACATTTCTACTCAGGTCCCTTCTAGTTTGATCCCTTTCAATTTCTTCTCTTGCTTCCATCTCATTTGAAGAAAATGGGTGACTCAATGGGTTTCTAGTGATCACAAACATATTGTGCTCACTTAAAAAATGAAAGATGTTTTCCTAGCAGGGTTACACATTCATTTTGGGCTTCGAGAATCAACCTGGGTGCATCTACATGAGCAATTAAAGTGAAGAAATAAACTCCAGTGCAGTTTGTGCTGGAGTCAACTGCTCCTGGACACAGAGTTTGTACATGCACCTAGGACTGAAGTAGTTTGAACTGGGGTGGAGCAGCCCTGGGCTAGTAGCAGGCTTGGGGGGGGCAGTCCCAGGCTCTGGGTGGTGGTGTTCGGTGGCAGAGGGGCTGGCTGGGGCATGGCAGTGCTAAAGTGAAGACCTCTGCAGCAAGCAGCGCCTGCACTTTAGCACCCATGTGCCCCAAACAAAGTCCTGTCACCATTTACATGTGCATTTCAATGGAGTAAGTAAGTGCACCCTATGATAGTACTGTCCCCAGCAGTACTATCTTATGGCACAGTTAATTTACTGCACCTTAATACCGGCACACATGTAGACAGTGCTGCTTTACTGTGGAGCTGATTAGTCAACTCTGCAGTAAAGCATACATGTAGATGCATTCCCTGGGCTCTTTATTTTACTTTGTTTTTCATTATCACTACTAATAATGGATTTGCAGGTCGAATTACACAATGAGCTGTAATCTACATAGCTCATTTAAAACTATGATGCACAGATGCCAAAGAGGACAAAAAGGTTACTTACTCAAAGGTAAAATTAGCTTGTAATTTCTCTTGCAGAATCTCTATTGCTGATAATAGCCAGAGATTTGAGAGAAGCCCAGATTGATGGAGAGCCTCAGCAGAGTTGTGAGACTGACAAAAGTAACTTATTTTTGGCTACAAACTGTGAAAACATGATTTAGAGTAATTAAAAAACTAGTGAATATTGAAAACATCAATGCTAAATTTGCCAGGCTATTCTTCAAGGCTTCCACTCATTAAGGTTACCACTCACACTTAGTCTGCTCATATGTTTGTAGTTCGTACAGGAATCTTTAATAAAAAGCAAAGGATTTATGCAATTTGAAGAGAAACCAGAGTATATATACAATAAGGCAAAGACCTACAGTGCCTGGCAGAACAGGGTGAGTGGAATCTGCATGATAATATTCTTATGCAGGTACAATCAACATTCAAAGCTGAGACAGATAATTAAATCAAGCAGCTAACAGTGAAACACAACACTTATTCATAGTGATTCTTTCTTTATTGCATTAGGTGGTAGCCTAACCCAGAAGCAATTACAGGAAAAATAAAACACAGCACCCACCAAGGAGATGTTTGAACATTTTGGATCTGTCTCTGGTTCTTTCTATCAGACTGAGAGTGAGTCCTATCCCATGGTATGGAGAACACATTGTATAGTGATTTAATAGACTTAAATGTCAGGCAATGATGCATCACCCAGCAATATGTAATACAGAAATCATAAATCAAAGTCTCCCAGGAACTTGTGAATGTCAGACACTTGAATTCACCAATTTGGTATCCATGGTATCTTGGCATGTCTCACACTCCTGTCTCCTTCCTGAAATAGCTCAACTCTAAAATATTACTCTAAAACATTACTGCCATATCACAGGACACATGTGAAAAACAAAAACAATAAAATGTGTTTCCTGGTACAAAGAAATATTGAGATGCACTCTCAGGGATTGTGTTCAGACTAAAGATGGAAGCTATATTTGTTAAATTATAATTAATGAGGCAGGACAGAAGTATTTGTAATGATCATCTCCCTCACCTATACACCTCTTAATCACCCATGATGAAGTCTGTATGTCTACAATGTGAAATAGTATGAAACACTTTCCATGTTTTAAACATTTATTGAGGCTGGGCCATGTTCTCTTGCCTTATCTTTAAGCACAATTTCTTATGACATTTAGAGCCTACTGACTGTTTTCAAGTAAGAATTCAGCTGATAGGATTTTTTTTTAAACTACCTAAATGACCTAAGATTCCTACTCTGCTGAAATAACTCCTACATTACTTAGAAGCTTCTTAAAACTCTACCTGCCCTTCACATCCAAACCGCTGCTTTCACAACACATACAGGAACTGCAGTTGCAACTGGGCATTGTTGCAAAAGGAGACTTATCTTCACAGTTATTGATTTATGCATGCAAATATAGTAGTCTGCATGTACAATATGTACATACTTTTAAAACCACACTACTTATGTATAAGCTGGAAAGTTTGCTCTCAAAATTTAACTGCACTGAGATATTGGTTACATTTAATGGAAACTTGCAGGCATTTTAAAATTAATCGCAAAGGCCAGCTAGTCCATTAGAGAATGCTGTGGTGGTTGACTTTATACACATCCAAGGCAGACACTCTTCCCCAAGTAACAAAGAAATTTCTCATGTTTTAAAAGCACCTTCCTACCATGGTGACTATCTTAATAGTTCATACATAGGTTGCCTATTCTTCCATCCTCCCACTGACAAGGATTCATTGTGTGAAACTCACAGTAAAGCCACCAAGAAATGTGTATAATCAGCAGCTCATCTATGGAACAATAGAACCCCGAGCCTCTTCAGTTGAAGAAGAAAGGTAGATTTTATTTCACACAGAAGTAACTTTAAAAAAAAACACATTAAGTTAAAGATGAACTGAAGTCTGAGACAAAGGAGCATGTTGCAAGGCTTTGCCCAGCAGTAAACCCCCTGAGCTGCAGGAAGGCTACTACACCAGTCCATATTTCACATCCCCCACTAAGTACAATCTTCATGTTAATCATCTCACCCTAAATACATTTTAAAACATGCTCTTTGTGAACCTATGGCTTGATAAGATATAAAATAACTGTAAATCCCCCTTTCTCAGGGAATGCCTCGTGTACCACCATCCATGAGTTCGTCCTTGCACCATTTAGTCCCCAGCCTTTTGGTAGGTTAAGTGATGTCTCCCTCTGCTTTCTTCTGGCTGGATCTCTACCCAGGCTGGAATTGAATGTATTGCATTACAAGTCCCACAGGTGCTGCCTCAGCCTCAGTAAACTTTATTTAAACACACACAGACATACATGGACAATATACATATATTTGTTTCTTCTCTGACAGTTCTACAGGACTGACACTGCTTTGGATGATGTTTGTGGAGAATTTTTAAAAGTGCAGGAAATGTATGAAAAATAAAGCTCTTTTAATAACTCACAAATGATGGTCATTCACAGAAACAACGACAGATGTGCATTCAATCAGGTGAGCACATGGACACATCTCCACATACAGTACATTGTGTCTATATAAGAGTCTCCACATACATTATATCTATATAAATGTACAATAGTCTCATACATAAGGAGAAAACAAAGTCAGATTAATATTGATATGGCACACACTTGCATTCTCAGCAGTATGACCAGCTGTCAATGAACTAATGTGACTTTGTTAGAATGGAATGTAAATAGAAAGATGTTTCAAATAGACATTCTCACTGTATACTATAAAAACCCACCAAATATGCAACAATGATATAAAAGAAACATTTAACTTAGTGTTCTGGTGACAAATCACTATGTGTCAGATCTTATAATTTTGGGGTCACCATAATTTTGGAGTCCTGGGGTATGGCTGCTAATCTAATATAGCTACAACTTTCTCTCAACATATATTGTATATACAATACATATACACAGAACATACACAGTGAAGAATATGTGTACTGTTGTGTTTTCATGATTGTACAGTATTTCACAGATTATATGAACACACAAAACACATGTATTTGGACCCAAAAATTAATCATTTTATAAAATATTTGTAATACCAAAAAAACTCCCTCTACCCCCAAAATACCCCCAAAATCCAACAATAACAAAAAAGCCCAATGAAAAGCAAAAAACCCAAAACAAAACAAAAAAACAACCCCCCAGCCCCCCCAAGAAAAAAACAAACAAACAAAAAAACCCCATCCAAAACATCAAACAAAAAAAAATCACTCTTGAAATGGTTCCATTTGCCCCTTTTGTGGCATTATAGACCCTTCTATTTCCATGATAAATATAGCAGCAAGATAGGCAGCTTGCATCCATACACCCAGAACAACACAAGCAATATAAACTGTCAGATTGCTAGTTAAAGTGGAGTCTGTTTTTTCTAAGTTTGCACTCTCCCACTCTGTCCCTCACTAGGGTTTAAAAGCTCTGCCAGTGGTACTATATTTTACTTGCAACAATGTTTTCTAGAATAAATCTACCAACTTTGGTTCAATATCATTATCTCATATTGCTTAGAACCCAGCTTCTGAGTCATAGTGTTTATTTAAAACCTTTTATTTTAGCAAAAAATGGTTTCCACTGTACCCTTCGTGTGTCCTCTTCCTAATGTGACAAATCCAGAGGAGATGAAATTATGGAGGTCTGGCCCTCCACTTCGATAAATATCCTTCCCATAGTGCCCTGCCAAAGAAAAAGACAACAAGCAAGACATTACTCAATATATCCATTACCTCCGTTACTGCCAGTTCAATGAACATGAAGGCCCTATCATGTTGTATCTGTAAAAGACGAGTTGAAGATGTAAGGGGCAGATTTCAGAGAGCAGGATTGTCTACTCACAATACCAAAGGAGTGACTTGCAAAGGAAAATAATTATGTGCCTTGTGACTGCTAGTCCTTGCAAAATATGTATGGAAAACTGACAGGGGACCCCGTAAAGGTCTGAACCAAGAACGAAAACTTTATGAACTAGGACCATTTCTAGTTAAATATTCTGGCTTGTTTAAACCATCACTCAATAATCACAGCTTTCCTGATCTTTTGAGACTGAGGAACTGGGCTGCAAATCTTATGAAAAGTCACTTGGTTTCTTCCTGATTCCGTTCAGGCTGAAGAAACCATAAATATGGACTTTCTGGCAGCATATTCTTCTACTTTTGGTTCCAAATATTTCAGCCTCAGAATAAGTCTGCTGGAGACTGGTCTGAGTTCTAGGTAAAGCTTCAGGTCTCTCCCCACGTTATCCAAATTGGTTCCTCTGTTCCTATTAGGGAAGCGACTACAGAACCATGTTCTTAGCTTTGACTTTTTTGATTTATTGCATCCCTGGAAGGAAAGACACCTCAGATCCCATCTTCACTGCTTTTTTTCTTCTGAAAGGCATTCCTTTGGTGCTATCACTATGTCATGAAGTTAGCACACTGGAATAACATGCTATAGTAATACACATTTGCTCTGGAATCATGGCATACCTTTAATAGTCAGAAGGACCTGAACATTCCCAGTACCATGTGTAGCATTTAAATTAGGACAAACTCAGTTGAGTTTTCACACACTATGTATGATTTTATGTTGTTCTTGAATTTTATCTTCCATTTATTTAAAAAAAAGGCAAAGATGAGATTTGGAGGCAATGGGAGAGAACTGAAGCAACCTGATTATAGTAGTTTCATTTTCTGTCTACACCTTCTTGATGTCTTAATGCACCAGTGGAGTCTACATAACTATACTTTTGAAGGTAGCAGGCTCACCTTTCAGAGCTTGGGTTGAGTCCCAGGCTTGAGATCCTGCTGTTTTGATTGATGGAGCCCATCCACCAATCAAGAGGCAACAGGAGAAATAAAGTCACGCCCCTTTCCTGAAGTGATGGGGAGAAGAGCTCCCTTGGACCTGATTGAAGACTGCAAACTGTCAGGCCTGGAAGACTTTGGGATGGAGCCCTGGAGTGTATAAAAGGAGCTGCATACACAGCATGAGGGAAGATGCAGCGAGGGACTTAAGAAGAGAGGAGCCAAGAAAAGCTGGGGAGCTGTCCCTCAGCCCAAGGCTCCAGCAGCTGCCACTGGAGGAGCAGCCTTGGGAGTGGTGCAAAACCGCTCTGGCTGTTGACAGTGCACAGGGATGGTGTGCAGAGACCCAGTCCTGGGAGCAGTGTGAGTCTGTTTGGGCCCATCACAGTGCACAGTTTGATGCATGGAGCCCAGGCTTTGGGAGCTACAAACAGTGGCTTGAGCCTGCAACCCTGGCAGGGCCTTGGGGCTGCAGTGAGGTGACTCAGGCCCCATCTCCCAGCAAGCAGCCAGGTCCCACAGTGCTAAGGGCAGCACACGGACCCTAGCCTTGGGAGCCAGGGAGCAGCAGAGGCTGCTTGGGTTAGCCACCCAGCATGAGGATGGCTGGCCAGAGCCTGAAGGGCCCAGCCTGTGCTAAGAGAGCCCTCAGTGCCAAGCCAGCGCACAGGGACGTGGTAGTGCTGCAGCATGAGGCCCAGCACCCAGGAGCCAGCAGCAGTGGTGCAGCAGCTGAGAGGAGCTGATAGAGCGGGGCACAGGGTGGGGAGCAGCCCAGCGGTGCAGGAGAGGCCTGGAGAGATGCTCCAGCAGAGGAGACCCCATCGAGCTGCACCCTAACCACTGCCACCTGAGGGAGTGTGAGTCATTGGGCCCTTGGGTCCCACAGGGGAAAGACATTTTGGGCAGGCAACCCCAGAGAAGGGGCTGGGTGAGCAGCCCCCCACCTAGTCAGGGCCCTAAGGGGAGGGGCCCCTGGTGCTTCCTGGAGACCCCCCAAGGGACCCCGTTAGAAGGAGACTATTTCTTGCCATGGGTCAGGGACTATATTAAGTACTAGATGTTATTAAGATTGTTTATGATTGCACCTTATATTTTGTAATTGAAATGTTGTATTGTGATGTTGTAAACAGTGTTATTTAGGGTTAGACCTTGGTTATTGGTTAGTGTTCTCTGTGTAAATATATGTATATAATATTTAGTTTTATGTTTATGTATATTATAACTTAATAAATTGTATATAGTTAAGAACTGTGGGTTTGGGATTACTCTATAGAGGAAAGAGGGATCTGTTTGAAATTCTGGTATCCCTCTCACAGCACCCCCTCCTGCCTACCCATCCTATTCAATTGAGAATAGGGCACACTTTTGGGTGTACCCAGGTTACATGAATAATGGTGCTTGGAAATCCACAGGTTGTATTAAGGCACACAAGATATTCCCCTGGGCTGAGCTAGAACTCTACTGGGTGACACATGGATATAACTGATAAAAATAAAAAAGCAGCATGTAACCTTATTCTCTGTGGGTTGGGCCCATCTTTGACAGATCACTCAGAGATTGCATTTTTTCTTACGCTATTGCCAGACTAGCATAACTTGTCATGCCAATAAAGTCTTATTGAACTACAGTAAAAGCTGCATTATCAGGCACTTTATAAGCTGGCATGCTCTATTAACCGGCATGCCGTCTTGTAAGGTAAAAGCAAAACCAAAAGTGCCGACCATGGCACTTCCAGTTTCACCGAGCCCCCACAGCCCAGGGCAAAGCAGCCTGTGCTGTCAAGCCCCCACAATAACAGTTCTTTCCCCCTTTCTCTTCTGTCCCCCTCCCTGTCCCTCGCAGCAGGTGGGGCGGCAACACGGTGGGAGGTGCGGCAGCACACCAGATGCAGCAGGAGAGGCGGCCTCTCAGGTAACTGCATATTTTGTTATCCAGCACCCCTGATTCCCCATGGGTGCCGGATAACAAAGCTTTTGCTGTATATGAAAACTGACATGCTCAAGGTTTGCATAGAAATGTATACTGGGGTCTCATTATGCAGTAGTTCCTATCCACTGACTTGGACACTAGTACCTGCATTAAAGGGTGCTGTTATAGGTGTTCAGGGTCCTCCCAGCATGTTATTGAATGTACATGGGTAGCAATACCTTCATGGACCTCTGTGCTGATCCAAAAGATGCCACCTTTCTAACCTAGGAAGCCGAGAGTCCTAAAAACCCACTGCTTGACTCAACTGGAACACAAGCAACTGATCATCTGGGGTTGTGCAGTTCATTGGCTGGAAACCCCAAGTTTTTAGTCCAGGAGAGTATTTCTGATCATCCCTGGTTGTGACAATGTGAGACATTTATTATGGAGTTGCCTAACTATCTCCGTAATAAATGCCTTGGTTCCTACATGTGTAGCCTTATTATGCCGCAAGAAACTAATAAACTCCACAGCAGGGTAGTTCTTGCAATTACAAGTACTATCCTGATGCAGAGTTTTTCATGCACAGCAATGCATGTGTAGATGCTGATGGGGCTGGCTTGGGCACAAAGGTTCTTCAGTGCGGGGGCTGACATCGGAGCATCCTCGTTACCCAGTCAGCTGCTAGAGCCTCCACAGCACATTGAGCTGGGTCAGAGCAGCCCTGGGCTGGCAGACTGACCCCCCAGGTCTCTGCCAGCAGGGGATGTTCTGACCTGGCCAAACATGCTGTGGTCCCGGGCATACGTTGAAACATGGCACCTGGAAGCAATAAATGATATGCATCAGAGTTTATTGCTGCATGCTCCCTGTGTGTTATATCCCATAGAAGGAGGCAAAGGAGGTCATGGAACAATGACAATTTTATAAGAGTATAAAATAGCATTATCCAAGCAATGGTTAATGGCTATTTTAAGTGATCTGAGGATCACACAAGATCTTTCCTTCTTTTCAATTAAAAGGTTGATGATAAAGATTCATGTTGGGCTGTGAGACATTTTAAGGGTTGACAGCAGTCTGATGGTCCTAAAAGTGGATAATCACTGATATAAAGCAAAGAAAATATTGCTCCTCCTTCCCCACAAAGAGCTTACCTTTCCAAGGTCAAGTGTTCTCTGTCAACTTCTTAAAATACACACAGAAGTCAGTTCTGTAAGTTTAGTATTATTAGCTGTGATATATTTTCGTCTTGCTTTTATGCTGAATGTAAAGCAAGGGAAACTTTTTTTAACTTAGTATAAGAGGAAACCAACTGATCAAGGCTGAGAATCATTGTTATAATCTGAAGAATTCTTTCGGGAAAGTTTTCCATGGAAGCTTCTGTGGGAAAGAATATAGTTTCTTGCATTTTCTTATTAGTTTGCTCTTCAGAGATCTGTGAGCACTGACCCCCGAAAGAAGGGTGGTGTCAGCTCCATTCCTTTTTCAATAGTAGTTTCCTTTTATGTGATTTCTGTGCTGGACTGTGAAAAATATTACTTCCCCCTTCTCTTTCTCTATCTTTTTCTTTAAGTTGCTCCTTCATTCTTTCAGTTAGGGCAGTTAATACTACTATACTATCAATTTATGGGCTCTAGAGTCAAACTGTTATAATGATTGTTATTCTATCAGTGACACAGATAGTTAGCTATTTTGTCATGTAAGCAGGAAAGAAATGCCAGTGTATGCCATTACATATAACTAAACGGATGGCTATAGATTTTATACCCCTTTGCAGTAACTTTTTGAGTCAGGGGTCAAGCGATACCCACATATAAAAATCTAAAGATCAACAAGAATATTGAAAGGTTGATGACTGTTTGTTCCCCCTTTTGGTAATAAAAAGACTTAGATTAAGAGTTTCTTATGGTGACAAAACACTAGAATTTGCACAGAAGTCACATTTACCATAAGAGGCATGTTTCTGCATAGTTCAAATAACAGGATTTTTTTTCTTTTCAGAGATACATTATAGGATGTTATGTTTATTTTATATAGTCCTTTTTTCTACTCATTGTCATTTCTCATTGTTTTCCAATATAAAATTACTGATATGTGAGCTTTCACTTTCATGAGTATCTAGAGGGCAGCTAGTGGGCCAGACATGACTACCATTATTCTTCAGACATTTTTATAATTACTACCTGACTGGAGTATTTCAGAGAAAGAGAGAGAGAGAGCGAGCCAGCACACAGCTGGGTTCAGATTACAAATGCAGGTCCTGACCTGGAGACCTGTACAGGGAACTGCAGAACTAAGGCTGGTTTGCAGGGTACATCTCCTGGAAATGAGATGGGAACTTAGCTGTAATATGTGTATTTGCAGGACTGACTGTTATCAGCCTTGCATGTATGTTTTGATGCTTCATATTGACCTGTACTTGTTCTTCCTATTTGGCCACTTGGCCTGTGACTCAGTTCCCCAATACCCCACAGATAATGTTAGAAACCCCAGTTGGCTCATCATGTGATCTGGAATACAACATCAGTCAGAGTATGCTACAATGCATTTCACTTGTATTCAGTGACTTAGATACCATAACAGAGGCATAGCTAACTGTTTTTGCGCCGTGGGAAGAACTCTGCCATAAATCTGAAGGGCAGGGACGGAAGGGTGGTCATGTCTTACCTGCCTTGGGGACTCAAAGACCCTGGCTCTTGCTACCACATTGCTGTCTGCCTGACCCTGGCAGCTGCAGCTACTGCTGTTCTGGCAAAGGGCTGTTGCTATCACAGCAAACACTCATCGGGGGCTGACATTCCAGCAGCTCCTCTAGGATGCCACCTGGGGCTGGTGCCACAATTAACTATCTGTAGTTACACTACTGATGGACAAAAGAAAAATAGCCCATTCTATCAACATGCCACAGGCAAACCACAATGCTGAAAAAATAATGCAATATTGAACAATTATTATTTTTCATAGCCCTGGAGGTCACACAACAGATTTTACAAATCTGGGGTAGTGTAGGACACTTTCAGAACTGAATTCTTAGGGCCTTGTTAAACATGAATTTTAGGTGGACCTTGGAGCTGTTAACCACACTAACACCTGAAACTAGGTTTAAGCACACTTTATGTGTCTTAAAGTTAGACCATTCCAGGGCAGGTTTATCTCTTATCCCTGTCATCCAGCTTTTGTTCCATTAATGTATGGCCACTCCCCACAGATGAGCCACACAAGTTGCAGTCCTCCACCATCTCAGGATAAAGTGTCCCCTCCCCAACCCTCCTGTTCTCTGTGGGCTAACTTTCCACCCCCTGAACGCTACTGCCCAGGGGCCAGTTCTGGCACAAAGCCAAGTCCCCATCCTACCCCCAAGGTGAGTGACCTTCCCACCCCTAGGGGTGCAACCATGTACAAAAAGACTGCAGAGCACAGGCCAGCTAGTCAGGTCATACAGCAGAGATGGGTCCAGGAGTGGGGTGGGAAGGAAACAAGGAAGGGGGCTGGATTGGGTCCCCATGAGTTGGGGCTTATTTCCTGGGGCAGGGACAGTAGCTTCTGCAAAAGTGCTATGCCTCACCACTCCCACCTCTCAGCCACCCTAGGAAGCACAGTCTTACTTCCTCTTTATTTCTTTTAAAATTCTTTAATTATTCTTTTTAAGTTATGAGTTTCTTATTATTCTTCCTACAGTGGCTGACTTCCTTCATTTCATTTCACCACCCTTGCCCTGCCTCCCATTTCATTACCCACTCCAATTCCATTAATTCTCCACCTCCTGGCCTCATGTTCCTGCTGCCCCCCTCCACCATCTCTCACCCCCCTCCCCCAACTTAGAGCAGGGATAGAAGCCTGTCCTGGCTCATGCGAACTGTAGTTGCAAGTCACAGCTGTAACTCCCAGGAAGGACCCTGCTTGCTAGCCCTCTAGCGGCAAGTCACAGTTGTGAAGGTGGGGGGCTGTCAGAGAAGGTTTTTAGCCTTAAAGAGAGAACACACCTTTCTCTTGCCGCAGATAGTAGGATGTGAACTGTAGCAAAGTTGGTTTAGACTGGATATCGAGAAAAAATTCTTCATTGCTAGAATAGTGAGGCCATGGAATTGATTGCTTAGGGAAGCTGTGGAATCTCTGTTATTGGAGATGTTCAAGAAGTGGCTGAGCAGCCACTGGTTGGGAACTATATACGTGTAGCTATGCCCATGTTTTACGATGGATATGCCCCATGCTTCAGGGCTTTGCTCTTTGCTGCATGGGGCTAGGAGCAAATTACATCCCCCTCACTATTACATGTGTCAGTGGGGTTTTTTAAGCCTCCTCAGATGCACTAGGTTTTGCCTGCAGCCAAGGCAGGGGGTTTTGACGCGAGCGTGCTGGGAGTTAAATCCAGAGGTTCCTGGCTAGAGGGTCTTGTCCCTCTCCCCAGGGTCCAATCAAGTGCCATATTTGGGGTTAGGAAGGAAATTTACCCCATGGTCATATTGGTATGGACTGTAAGGGTTTTTGCCTTCCTCTATAGTGTGTGGGGGGGGTGACCCTCTTCTTGGGATCTCTTGATATGACTGACAGCAATAGGACATTGGCTAATGTGGTGCTCCTACTTTACCTTGTCTCAGGTTAGGGTGCTATATCTTGTGATTTTCAGGGTTCACTGAGTAGCTTTACTAAAAATTAGACAATGGATGTGTATAGGATGTTCTGGATAGGGATGATCCTGCTTCAGGCAGTCCGTTGGAGTAGATAAGCCATGGAAATCCCTCCCGGCCATACTTCTCAATGATTTTGTGTGTCATTCTTCCTTATACAATGCTGTTTAAGAAAACAGAGGGATGTCGTGGTCAGTCGTAACTGCTAAATTAAAATCCAAGAATCATAGAAAGTTAGGGCTGGAAGGGACCTCAGGAGGTCATCTAGTTCAACTCCCTGCTCAAAGAAGGACCCTCTCCAACTAGATGATCCCAGCCAAAGCTTTGTCTAGCTGGATTTTGAAAACCTCCAAGGATGGAGCTCCCACCACCTATCTGGGTAACCTGTTGCAGTGTTTTACTACCCTCCTAGTGAGAAAATTCTTAATATCTAACCTAAACTTCCCTTGCTGCAACTTGACACTGTTGCTCCTTGTTCTGCCATCTGCCACCACTGAGAGCAGCCTCGCTTCATCTCTTTGGAATCCCCCTTCCAGTAGCTGAAGGCTGCTGTTAAATCCCCCCCTCAGTCTGCTTTTCTCTAGACTAAATAAGCCCAATTCCCTCAGTCTTTCCTCATAAGTCATGTCCCCCAGCCCCATCACCATTTTTGTTTCCCTTCACTGAACTCTCTCCAATTTGTCCATGTGGTTTTTTGTAGTGGGGTGCAAAAAACTGAACACAGTACTCCAGATGTGGCCTCATCAGTGCTAAATAGAGGGGAATAATCACTTCCCTTGACTTACTGGCGACACACCTACCAATGCAGCCCAGTATGCCTTTAGCCTTCTTGGCAACAAGGGCACACTGCTGTCTCATATTCAGCTTATTGTCCACTGTAAGCCTCAGATCCCTTTCTGCAGAGCTGCTGCCCAGCCAGTCAGCCCCCAGCCTGTCCTGGTGCATGGGATTGTTCTGTCCTAAATGCAGGGCTTTACACTTCTCCTTGCTGAACCACATGACATTTCTTTTGGCCCTCTCCTCCAATTTGTTTAAGTCACTCTGAATCTTAAACTACCCACCAGCATTTCTACTACTCCTTCCAGCTTGGGGTCATCTGCAAACTTGCTGAAGGTGCACTCTGTGCCATCTTCCAGGTTGTTGATGAAGACATTGAACAAAATTGGCCCCAGGACTGACCCCTGGGGGACTCCACTTGATACCCACTGCCACCTAGACATTGAAGCATAGATTACTATTCTCTGAGCCTGATGCTCCAGCCAGTCTTCTATCCTCCTTACAGTTCATTCATCCAGTCCATGCTTCCTTAGCTTGCATGCAAGAACGCTGTGGGAGACCGTATCAAAAGCCTTGCTAAAAATCAAGGTACACCACATCTACTGGTCTCCCCACATCCCCAGAGCCAGTCACCTCATCATAAAGACAAACAAGCTGGTCAGCCATGATTTGCCCTGGTGAATCCATGCTGATTGATCCTAATCAAACTTTTCTCCTCAAAGTGCTTAGAAATGGATTCCTTGAAGATCTGCTCCATGCTTTTTCCAGGGACTGAGGTGAGGCTGACTGGTCTGTAGTTCCCTGTATTCTCCTTTTATCTTTATTAAATATGGGTACTATATTTGCCCTTTTCCAATCATCTGCGACCTCTTCTGATTGCTACAAGTTTTCAAAGATGATGGCCAGCAGCTCTGCAATCAGTTCAGCCAACTCCCTCAGCACCCTCGGGTGCATCCCATCCAGCCCCATTAACTTGTGTATGTCTAGCCTTTCTAAATAGTTCCTAACCTGTTTTTTCACCATTGTTGGCTGCTTACCTCCTTCCCAAACTGTGCTGCCAGGTACAGTAATCTGGGAGCTGACCTTGCCTGTGAAGACTGAGGTGAAAAAGGCATTGAATACTTCACCCCTTTCTGCATCCTCTGTCCCATTCAGTAAGGGACCCATACTTTCCCTGATCTTCCTTTTGTTATTGACATACTTTTTGAAACCCGTCTTGTTACCCTTCACGTCTCTTGCTTGCTGCAACTCCAATTACACTTTGGACTTCCTGATTTCATCCCTGCATGCCTGAGCAATACTCTTATACTCCTTCCTAGTTGTTTGTCCAAGTTTTCACTTCTTATAAGCTTCCTTTTTGTGATTTAGCTTACTGAAGAGTTCCCTGCCAAGCCAAGCTCGTCTTCTACCATCCTTGCTACTCTTTCTGCACATCAGGATGGCTTCTTCCTGCACTCTCATTAAAACTTATTTAAAGTACAGCCAGCTGTCCTGGACTCCTCTCCCCATCAGATTGGCTTCCCAAGGGAGAACCAAACTGAAGACCACTTGCCCATACTTGAACTCCCAACATTTCTATTTCCAGCTTAACACTTGGGCCTGTCAGCCACAGAATTCAGTCTGAGCTTTAGAATAACTGAGGTCAAAGATTTCATCCAGAAATCCCTATGATGACCAATGATTAGTGATTAAGCTAAAGCTTCTTTTTTGCCAGGTACTGTGTGGCATTCACAAAGTGAGCTATTGTTTACAAAAGCTTATGTATCTTTGATTCAGTTAGTCTACAAAGTGCAACTATACCCTGCTTTCTACCTGATTTTAGTCTAACATGGTTTACTGTCTCTCTGCAGGTACGTACAGGCATTACATTTAAATATAATTTAAATGTCTGATCATACAGGTGTGCAGAGGCTTTAAGTCACCCAAAAAATGACACACTATAAGTTAGTTCACCTGAACTAACTTAGATTGACAGCAGGTTAGCCCAATCTAAGAAATGTCTCTGAAATGTCTGTACATATTTGCAGTGCATCCCTAAGGCTAGGAAAGCCCAGACACTCATCCCACATTCAGTGCTAGACTAAATCTACCTCCTTCACCCAGACTGGACTATTTTAACTTCTCCTCTTAACTGGGCAACCTTCCCCCTCCCCTGCCCCAGACCTACCAACCTCCCTCCCATGGACATGCCAGCTCCACCCAATGCTGCCAACCTACCCCTTCCCCTTTTCCCACCCCAAGTTACTCACATTACCCTCCGCATGTGGCTCCCAAGAGCAGGAAACAGCTGTACATACTGCTTCTGGAAGCAATGAACTCTGGTATGCACCCTGCACAATGGCTTTAGAGACTGACAGACCTCTTTCCCTGATTTTCTGTGAACCCCAAAAATAAAACCATTTAAAGTAGTTTTATCTTTATGCAAGTATCCAAATTGAAAGCTGAAGCCATCTAAGCAGGCAGTAACATTATCCACGGGATCTGATAGTGCCCTAAGACTTAAGACAAAAGTTATCTTCCTCATTCAGCCTGTGGCATACTGAGTAACCTAGGGTAAATCTTGCCTACTCTATGTTTCTCTGTTTCTCCATCTGTAAGGTACTTTGTGATTTACAAATAGGAAATATTATATGAGAACGAGGTTTTTTTCATTAAGGGTGCTGACAGAAGTTACATTTGTCATGCAATAGGCCCAATGAAAGTGCTTTACAGATGTCCCGTGATACACATGCACAGCTGCAGAGCACTTTAAAAGTGGCCATTTGTATGACAAATTAACTCTTATCTAATGAGGGATTATACGAAGACACTCCAAAGTGGAGTGCCTTAGGGCAGTGCTTCTCAAAGTGGTGGTCCGCGGACCAGTCCACAAGCCACCAGTTGCCGGTCCGCAACAAGTTGCCAGGAAAGAAAGAAATATATTTTCAGAAGCATAACATTGATATGTCATAGCGCCACAGTTTGTATGTTCCAACACTCCAGGTGATGTCACATAGTGCAAGGTGAGGAAAGAGAAAGAAACAGCTGGTCGCACATTTGTGTAGTGCTGTTACACGCAGTTAATGCCACCGGCTGAACTGGGCACTGGTCCCTGGCCCACTGGAAAAAAAAATTGCCGGTCCACCACATCAGATAATTTGAGAAGTGCTGCCTTAGAGAACTTGTGTTTCCTAGGGGCAGTCTGTCAGCATGATTGGGACTGGACTCCCTAGCCCATCCCTAATGTTGTCTGCAGGAAGGGAGGTGGGGGGGAAGAAAGGGAGGAGGGGGAGCTGTGGGCTAGAGTTTGCCCAGCCCGAACCGGGGGGGTGGGGAAATCAATAGGAGCCCCCCCACCCCATCTTCAGTTCAGGCCTGGCAAACCCCGGCCCACAGGTTTGCCTCCCCTACCTCCCTTCCCCTTCCTTCCTGCAGACAACACCAGAGCTGGGGGTGGGTGAGGGGGAGCTGCATCAGCCCAGCCCCTATTGTGGAACAGGCAGGCAGGCTCAATCCCCCACCCCGCAAATGGAGAATGTCTGTTGGAGGAGGAGGGCAGGTGCTCGTTCTAACTCAGCACTTTAAGCAAATCACTATGAGTTAGAGCAGGGACCTGCATGTCTGACAGCATCCTTAAATCATATAACAAATTTTGCTTCCAATTCAAGCAGCCATCTGCATTCCTTATTTCCTTGCAGGGAATAAAGTAGATAGTTTGGAACTTTAGGGTAATTTCTTTCCAGTTAATGTAAAAACTAACAATGCTGATTTTTATTATTATTTGACACTTCTAAAAGCCACCCCTCATCCCTTCCCAAGATACCATTAGATAAGATAGTTTTGGAAGGTTTTTGTGAGTTACTTGGGAAAAAGGAAATGAACCCTTTATGTTACCGGAAGGGATGGAGTTCAAACATTGAAGAAAATTATGGCTTTCCTAAAAAGTGTAAGGGATAAATGGACAAAAGTGTAAATGGATAAAGGATGTAAATTTTTGCTCACTGCACAATAATAGGGCATACGGCTCAAAAAAGGGATTCTTCTTTGAAACTGCATCCTAAATAAATTGAATATGAACAAAATTGGGTACAAAAAAGCAGTTGGAACCTCAGCTCGGGTATAACAGAATTATTAGAGCTGAACTAAAATGCTGTAATCTGCCTTTCAAAAATGTTTTAAATACTACTACATGAACCAGGAAAGAGGATAAAATGGTCTTTATATATAGAAAAGAGATGTCTTGACAGAGCCTGGACTTAATGTTGCAACATTTTTTACAGAATCCTTATAAAAAAATTAAATTAATAATGGGATGTCAGGTTCCAAATTGCTGGATTTAAGTATAACACATTGGGGTCCCAGGGGTGGCCATGATGCCCCTTGGTGGTTCTTCGACCATGCCCAACTCCAACGCTAGGGTGCCTTCCTGCCACACCTTGATGATATTTATAATATATAGGGAGGCTGCCCACAGGTCTTTGCTAGACCTTAGTCTCACTAATCGCAGCCCCCTGGCTGGGCCTTTTTAGTCTACTGTGCCCAGCAGGGTACCCAAAGCCTTAAGAGCTAATTGCATGGCTCCGAATCCTTCCCTTTACCACATCCCATGCCTTGCAGTTGTTACAGGTATGTCAGTCCTTCTTTTGGAGCTTTGGCCTCTGCCCCTTTAATCTTGCTAGACCTTCTATCCTAGGCCCACTGAATCAGACCTGGCTTTGGGGCACTAGCTTTGTTTGTTCCTTCCAGTCACTGGGCTTGTGGCCCCCATCTGCCAGGCTCCTGGTCCCTCTGTGGCTGAGCCTCCCCCAGCAGGGCTCAAGGTAGTCAAATGCCCCCTGGGCACTAATGAGGCCTCCTTACCTCACCTTCCAGCCTCATCCAAAACCACCAGTCAAAACAGCAACATAACATAAGCCCCTGGGATATAACATAATAACAAAGTAACAACCCTCTGTCCCTTTAAGAGGGCAAACCTTCTTTCTCACCTCATGCCCTTTTACCTCCCAGCATAGGCTCCTTGTGAGCTCCCCGAGCCTCATTCCTACAGGCAGCATTCCCAATGGGCAGCCCAACACCCCTGGGTTGTTCCCCTGGGCAGGAGTTCTTTCCCCTGTGGCAGAAAAGGAGAGACTCCAATGCTAGCCCCAGCCTATATGCTCCCAAGGCCTTGCCTACATCCAGTCAGGTGACTGCCTGGGCTGGCTGCTGATTGCCTCATTCTTCCCTGTTGCCCTGGCAACTGACAGCTGCTGCACCTTGCCTGCCCTGCAGAGGTCCCTCACTGGGCTGCTTTTCCTCTTAAAGGAACAGAGAGCCCCAGGCTCTCTGTTACAGTAAACATTCTCAAATACATCATGACAAGTAAACTATAATTATGTTTAAGGGACAAATATCCTGCCTCTACCTGGTATATCTAATTTTTTCTGGAGTCATTCTTTTTTGGAAAATTTTAAATATTTGAATGAACTGAGGAAAAGAATGTCAGTAGCACAAATACTATTAAAGTACATATTATGTGCACAAAAAATGCTATGCACTCTCTTGGAACTGAGAAACAACCCCTATTTATCCTGTCAATCACACCTAATCTCTAAAGGTAAAGAGTAGTGCAGCTCAGATAGCAAAAGAGAATAATACTAAGGACCAGTGTAGAGCTGCTGAATAGCATTGTGGAAAAACTGCTATAGCAAAGAGAGTCACCCCAATTTGTGGAAACTGTCTGTAATAATTGGCCAGCATTAGATGGAGCTGCATGCTGAACACTACTCTTTTGAAGGAATTTGTTTATAGTCAGGTCAGGAATGTAGCTATTTTACCACAGCATGAGAGTACAGATTTAAAAAGATTACAATGGTAAGAAATTGTATCAGAGGGATCTCACAGAATTATTACCATTTGCTTTCAGCAAATTGAAGCCAGGTGACATTTCTAAAATTTATGACAAGAAAGACACAATTAGGGCCACCATGGCATATTTCTTCAGGTTTAACAGAAGTTATCCCAAGATCACTCTGTACATCCTTTGCATATACATGCAGTGACAAGCAGCCAAGAAGAATTCAGGTTACGGTTAAACTACAAACAGAGGAAGTGGGCAGTTCATGATATCCCTACCACGATAAACAGTGGTCATCCTCACGACATTAAATGCATACTTAATATACAAAGTTTGAGGTCCTAGATCAGGGGAGGGCACTTATTCGGGTAGAGGGCTGCTTACCAAGTTTTGGCAAACTGTTGAGGGCTGTATGGGTAGCCCCACACCTTTACAGGTGACCCACCCCCTGGTTGCCATCTTGTGACAGGAAGTCCCACTCCCTAACTCCTGACCTTTGCCACCAGAAGTCCCTCCCCTTGCCACCGGAAGTACTTTTTTTATCAAGGGGTTTTACCATCACAGAACCAGAAAAATACCAAATTATGTTCTAAAAAGTGAACATCTAAACAATTCATTAATTTGATTTCAAAAAATATTTTGTCCTAGTTTATATGTGTTTGTGTGTAATGCTTAAAATGAAGTCTTACTCTTGTATATTATAAGGGGGGTGAATATAGGTTTGTTGTGGGTTGTGGGTGTGTGAATACATGGGGTATGGTG
>NW_017728964.1:2595600-2621702 GCF_001723915.1 Gavialis gangeticus
CACACACACACACACACACACACACACACACACACACACACACTAGGGTACCCCTGTGGGCCCATGCTCCTTGGTCCAGCAATGCAGCTGGGAGCCACATGGTGCTGGAGCAGTGTGGGAGCAGGAAGGCAGGGAAATGGCTGGGGGTGGGGCAGGGCTGTGCTCCTTTGTCCTGCTGCCAGCTCCCCCTGTGTCCTACTGCTTCTGGCTCCTGTCACCTTTGACAGGCAGCCAGGAACAGATAAATATTAATTTTCTAAAATTTTTAGGGGCCCCACGGGCCAGATAGAAAGGGCTGGTGGGCTGGACCCAGCCCCCAGGCTGTATTTTTCCGGCCCCTGTTCTAGAATTACGCCCTAGTGTAAATTATACTGGTGAAGATGTAAGGCAAGCCAAGCGAGTCACTTCTAATTTGCACATTATGTGAATGTGTGAATGTGAATGGCATTCACATACCTCCAATATATCTCCAAAATATTTCTCCAGAAAACTCTTGTCTCTGTATCACCCTTTCCTCCCTTAATTCATTACTAACCATATTCTTGTCTCCCTTTCTCTCCCTAGAGTTCTTCCCCTACTTGTGTTCTCTAACCATAAATTCCCTTTTTGTAGCATTGCCATACAAATGAGGCTAGATTAACAGACTGCAGAACATGGCTCCATCCATCTCCCGGCTCAGGCTCCATCATTAGCTTTCTATCCGTGAGTATATTTAGCTTAAAAGAGACAGCTGGCTTGGTTCAGATGTGAGGATCTTGTCTCACAGCAAACCCCAGACCTTACAGACTGACAAGTCCAATGTCTCACACTATGAACCTATGAATTATTCAAATAAACACTTTGCTTTGGAACAATCATGGCCAATTCAACTGTTTGTCCATTTAGGCCTAGTGTATAAATCAGGGGTGGGCAATTACTTGGGCCTGCAAGCCACATAAGGAGTTTTGGTGAGCTGTTGTAAGCTGGGTCAGCACCCTGTGCAACAGCTTGCCAAAGCTCCCTAAGTGGCTCTACTCCACACTCAGCTGGGCAGCTGGGATGGGCGCTGCGGATGGGTGAGGCGTGGCATCCAGGATCAGGATAGGCGAGCGGGGCCAGGGCTGGGATCACAGGGCGGTGATGGTGTGGGGCCAGTGCCCGAGGCAGAACTATGATCCACTGTCCACATGCCCCTGCAACAGGCACTGGTTCTGTGGGCAGGGGCATACAGATAGCATATTGCAGCTCTGCCCTGGCCCTGAACCTGCCCCACTCCTGAACTGCACTCCCCATCTGCCCTCAGCCCAATTCTGTTCTGGTGGCCATGCACCCTGCTTGTGTGCATCTCACCCTAGCAGTGGGTACAGAGCAGAAGGGCTGGAAGGAGCTACTGCTGCCAGGGTTGCCAGGAAATGAGTCTGGCTGCCATACCACCTCAGCCCCACTGCACTCCTGGGGGACAGGAAGGTGAGACTGGCCATAGGCACCATGGCCTGGGCTGCCCCCTGTGCCTGGGTTGGGTGGGACAGAGGGATCTGATACAGGCTGGACAAAATCCCTCAGCAAGCCGAATCTGGCCCATGGGCTGTATTTTGCCCACCTCTGGTGTACATGGCTGGGCCACATCTGTTTTGATCAGTCATATCCCAGCCCAATCAGGGCTACATCTAACTGGTTTACTGTTTTTAGCCTTGGGGACTGTGCTCTAGATCAGTGTCTCTATGGGTAAAAAGACTTCAACAAAAATGAAACAGATGCAGGACAATAGGTGCGTATTCCCCACATTTCTTGCTACCCTGTGCCTCCTTGCTGGGACTTGCACATGATCCCATGCTGACCTGTGCCTCGTGCAGAGGCACAGGATGGCACAGTACCTTGTGTCTCCATGCCAGGACCCATGCCAACCCATACCGCCATATGAAGCACAGGTCAGCCAAGGTCGTGGCAAGGAGCCAGGGGGTGACACAGGACTCAGAGAGTTCCCAGCACCCAATGCTCCATGCCAGGGCCTATGAGGGTTTTATCTACTTATGAAGATGCACCCTTGGAGATCCCAGGGCAGATTTCCATAAGATGGGAACCTCAGCTTCCTTGCTTATAGAGAAGTGCTCCACGATTCCTCGGGGGGCATCTCTGTAAGTGAGGAAAGTGGGGCAGGTAGGGATGTCTATTTGTTCACCATTTGCACCACCATAAAAAATTCTTATGGTGGCACAAATGTTATGTCAGGCAATGTCTGCTCACCCTCAAAGATGCCCAAATTCCCTGAGATCTTTGTGATCCTCCTGAGAACTGGAGGTAAAGGTAGTGGAAACTAAATTCATTGCAATTGAGAAAAAAAAGGGTATGTGCCAGTGTATCCTTTATGAACATGTCTACTATTGGGGAAATGTTGTGGTAAAGTAAAATTTAAAAAAAGTTACATGTTAAATGAACTATAACATTTTGTAATTTGATTAAATAAGTAAAAGTGCCTTGACATTTTATAGTATTCTATTTCTACAAAAAATGGGCATGTTTCCAAGGATTATGGGGTTCCTGCCATAAATTATGAGAACCGTTTGAGAGGGTTTAGATAACATCAGCTCCAACCTCTGCATATATATTTGCCTTGTCTCAAAGGGCCAATTCTGAAGTATCCTGCTGTAAAACGGTTGCTTAGCCTGCTAGCTTTTGCAGGGAAATTTGCTCCCTGAGATGCTCCTCAGCCAACCTTCTTAAGAAAAATTCTATCTTTTACAAACAAACCAAACAAAATCCCTCTGCCCTGTCCTGGTACCCCTTTTACTCTAGCCACAGAACAGCAGCTTAGCTCCTCCTTGAAGAAAGCTGTTCTTATCATAGTGCACTTCCTCATCCTTTTGCTTATTCTTATGGGAGCTTTTAATGTTCCCATTGGGACACTCCCTTCTTACCCAAATGCACCACAGCTGGGCTTTCTTAGCAGGCCTCACTGTTCCTCCTTGTATGGACAGACTGCCTTGTTACACTCACCTACACAGATAGGACACAGGAAATACAGGTTCAATTTTCTCCTCTACCTAAGGGAATTTAGGGTCACATCTCTCATAGCATCAACCTATATATAAATTATTCCAGGATCAGAATATGGGCAGCCTCCTCCTTTCCCCTTGAAGCTATTCTTCTTTGCAAATCATTAATTAATCATTGGCCAGCATGAAATGCAAAAAAGATAATGACTGTGTGCCTAATCATCAGGACACTATGCTGGAATAAAACAGTCCTGAGTTCTGGTTCCAGTTCCAAGGGCTGTTTATACATTTTACCTTATATACTAATGGGATAAAATATTGAAATAGGTCTTGAAGCAAGGACTGTAACCCAGAAATCCTACTGTCCATGTGAGTGCCGTAACCATTAGGCTGGAGATCCAGGCTTCCTCTTACTCTTTTTCTTTAGCCCAAAACATCTTAATTCTTTTTAGCAACATGGTTCCTGAATTGACAAGAAGTACATGCTTTAGGGTCATGTCTGCTATTAATTTCTCTCTCCTGCAGATTTTTGCAAAGAGATGATGACATCAAATCAAAAAGGGCAGCAAGGAAGTTAAGTCAGTTGAAGGACTTGTTGCTCAAAGTTGAAATAGATATTGCTGGGGTAGATAGTAGACACCTGAGGCTGGGTACTAACCTGAATGAGTACTTCTGGATTATGGAAATTTACTGCCCACTGACCACAAGATGAAAGTGGGGTGTGGCAGGGCAGGGGTATCTGCCCACTAGAAATTTATGCTGGTGAACTGGAGAACCAAGACAAAGGTCTATCACAAGACATACTGGTTACTTGTATAAGGATTTTGAAGAAGGAATGGATGATCATAGAAATCATAGAAATTAAGAGCTGGAAGGGACCTTGAAAGATCATCGAGTCCAAACCCCCTGCTCTGGGCAGAAATACTGCTGAGATCAAATGACTCCAGCAAGGTGCCTGTTCAGTCTCCTCATAGCAGCTAGCATGGATTTACTATTAATAAACTGCGCCAAACAACTGATATTCTTCAACAGAATAACTCGCTCAGTGTGTAAGAATCCTGGTTATGCTAAACTGTAATTATGCTAAGCCATGGTTAAGCTAAGGTGCCAAAAACACCTTGAGACAAGCAGGTGTCACTAAGCAGTAAACAACCGGGTAAGAAAGGCAGTGAGCAAAAATGGTGATTCAAAGAAGGGAATAACAGAAAAAAAACAGTAGCTGAAAACTTGAGAAGTGAAAAGTGAGAACTCACTAGTAAAATAGAGATAACAGAAGTGAGCTTCAGGTGTCTGAACTTGGCAGAGGCAAACTGCAGGGGTCTGAAATTAACACAGAAATAGATGACAACTGGCACAAGACAGGGGCATCTGGGACATAAATATGGGGGCTGAGAGTCTTGCTTTTTGTAGTGACCTTGGGGTGTGTGACTGCATGTAACGAGTTACTACCATTGTCCTAGGCACTTTCACTGCACTGGGCTAATTAGGAAACACCAGCTAGTGCACTGTCTTAGACACTGTTACATGTTACAGGTGTTGAACAATTAACTGGTTACTTCCACAGTTACCTTGAGACCAGCTACACATGCAGAGCTCTCAGCTGCAGGGTGCACCATGCCCAGCCTGGACTAGGAGTCCTGTACCTGAGGGTACTCTCAGCCCCAGCTGCTGATGACTCTGGGGCTTGGCAGCATGGGGACTTAGAGTTGTGAAGCTCCAGATACTAGGTACTGGCACCTGGGGGGGGCGGGGCACAGCTGCCCCAATCTCCCAGCGCCAAGGATTTCACACATCTCTGAGGCTGGGGAACCATGGCAGCCATGAATGAACCCCAGCCCTGGGGGTTTCACACACCCCTGACGCTGGGAAATCACAGAAGCTGTGATTGCCCAGCTCCATGGGTTTCATGCACCCCTGAGGCTGGGAGATTGAGGCTACCACTATCCCCCAGCCCCAGGGGTTTCACATATCTCCAAGGCTGAGAGATCACAGCAGCTCAACCAAGAGGGCTCCCAGTCATGACAGTCTGCTTTTTGCTATTGTAGGGGGTGCACCAGCAATAAATCACAATGGAATCTAATATGTGATCTCAAAATCATGCCTCCTACCATGCATATGTGGCATGGCAGGAGGCATGATTGTGTGAATTGTGCATTAGATCCCATCACACCTTTACCTGAATCTGCATCACACCCAAGCTCCAGGAGGCTGCTAGTAGTCAAAGGCCTCTTAAAGCACATCAACCCAGACAGCCTGAACACCAAAGGTGCTTACACAAGTTACATTTTTTGCACAATCAGATGCCTGAAAGTGCTCCATAACTATGAAGTAACACAGGCACAGCTGCAGAGTGCTTTTAAAATGGCTGATCATGCAAAACATTAATTCTGGTCAAATGAGGTGTTAGATGAAGCCACTCTAAAGCAGAGTGTCTTAGGGAACTTGTGTTCCCTCCAGAGTTACTTTTTCCCATTTTATGGGGCTGTCAGTTGTTGAAGGAAGGGAGGGAAACGGAGAGGGGGAGAGAGAGGAGGCAGTCAGCACTGAGCTGCCAGCTGCTTTGCCTGGCCAAAGCTTAGGGTTGCCAACCCTCCTGGATTTGTTGGGTATCTACCAGAATCAGCGTCCGCCTCCCACCGACTCTTGAAAGCAATTTGGGAGCTTATGCTGTCATCGAAGAGGGGGAGGGGGAGGGGCAGGGGAGTGGGGGCAGGGCCGCCTCCTCCTGGAATGCCGTGAGAATCTCCCGGAATAGCTTCACTCGGAGTTGGCAACTCTACCAGAGCTGGGGGGGTGGGGGACACCCTCACCTTGTACTCGTCCCCCAGCTATCCTGTCTGGGGTATTGGGGGGAGCTGGGCCAGGCCCATGAGGTGAGGGGAGGGCTCCCTTCCTCCACCCTCTGCCCAAGCCTCTTGACAGTGGCAGCACAGAGTTGCTGGCTGCTTTGGATGGCCAAAGCTGGAAGGGCAGGACAGGGTGAAATGGAGCCCCTTTGCCTTGTGGGCCTGACATGGCTTCCTCTAATACCCAGCCACAGAGTAGCTACAGGGGGAGGGGGTGTAGGGGGCAGAGGCTATGAGGCAAGGGGGCTCCATTTCACTCCATTCTCCCCTGCAGCTCCGGCTAGATAAAACAGCCAGCAACTCTATGCTGACTGCTCCCTCCCTCTCCCCCTCCCCCCCCACTGACCGCCCGGGAGACTGCTGGAGCACACCCGCCTGCTGGCCAGGGCTGGTGTAGGCAGCCTCTAGCACCCCGCCTCCCCAACCCAACTGGCTAACATCTGGGAGAACTCTAATTCATGGTTCTTTATGTAAATTAGAGTGGGGCCCTAAACATCTGTGGGCATCCCAAGAGTTATAGCAGACATGAGTATACCCATTCACTTCCCCCATGCCTCAAGAACAGGCTGGATGAAGGGAATGCAGCAGATATAGTGTATCTGGATTTCATCAAGGCTTTTGGTAGTCTCATGTGATGTTCTCATAAACAAATTGGAGAAAGGTGGGCTAGACAAAATAGCTATGTGGTGGATAAACAACAACCTAAATACTGTAGCTGTGAGCAGAGAGTACTTATGAATGGATCCATGTTAGAATGGCAGAAGTTTCAAATGGAGGCTCACAGGGGTCTGTTCGCGGCCCAATAATTCGACCTGTTCATTAATTATTTGAATGCTGAAACAGAACTTCTTGCGAAAATTTGCAGATTACACAAAATTGGGAATAATTGTGAATGTACTGGAGGACAAGAATATGATTCAGAAGGATCCTGACAGATCGGAAAGCTGGGCTGGACTGAAAGGATGAATTTCAATGCTAACAAATGCAAGGTGCTATACCTCGGAAAGAATAATAAAAAACACAAATGCAAACTGGATGACAACTGGCTGGAGGGCAGCACTATAGGAAATAATGTAATAGTCCTGGTGGATCACAAATTCAGTATGAGTCTACACTGTTATGCAACCACACAAAAGGCAAATGCTATTTTGGCCTGCTTCAACAGGAGAATTAGGTCCAAGATGTGGGAGGTGATAGTACTTCTGTACTCAGAACTAGTTAGGCCTCATCTGGAATATTCGGATCTATATTTTAAAAAGGATATGGAGAAGTCAGGAGAAGATCCAGAGGCATGCAACAAATATGATAAAGGGCTTGGAAGGCAAGCCTTGCAAGAAGAGGTTTAAGGAAATGCTCAGCTTACAGAAAAGGCACTTAAGCCAGAACCTGATAGCAGTCTTGAGATATATGAAGGACTAACATAAAGATGAGGAAGAATGTCCTGCAAAGAGTAGGATGCAGACCAAAGGCTTGAAGTTGCATCAAAGTAAGTTTAGATCATATATCAGGAAAACTTCTTTACTGTTAGAATGGTAAAGCAGTGGAATAGACTGCCTGGATAAATTGTGGAATCTCTATCATTAGAGATATTCAAAAAGAGGCTGGATAAGCATTGGTCAGGGATGATGTAGGAAGAACTATGTCAATACTGAACTGTGGGTATTAACCATGCTTCTGGATGTTGCTAATTGCCACATGAGGCCAGAAAGGAATTTTCCACTTGTTGCTACATGTGTTAGGTTTTTGGCTCTTCCCCACCCCCAACTCCCTCAGAAGAATTGTGTATCGGATGCAGCCAGGCATTAGGATTTTGACTGGGGTGTGCCAGTGCTCCTGCTGTGACTAAAATCCAGAGGTTTCTGGCTAGAAGGTCTTGCCCTCAACTCAGAATCATACTGATTGCCACATCCGGGGTCTGAAAGGAATTTTACTCCATACTGAAACTACTATGGTCTGTTGGGGTTTTGCTGTTCCTCTGCAGTGGGGAGCATGGTCCTCTTCCTTGGATCTCTTGATCATTTTTTAACAGTGCTTGCACCAGTAGGAAATTGGCCACCATTGTCCCCTTGCTTTACCTGTGACAGGTCAGGTTGCAATGTGTTATGATTCTGTGTCAGGTTTGACTTTGAAGTTTTATTAATAGGCTAGATTTGTATAAGGTGGTTTGGATAGGAATGATCCTGCCTCAGCCAGGAGTTTGAACTAGATGACTTCTGAAATTCCCTTCCAACCCTACTTTTTTATGACTCTATGGCCACTGACAGACATTCGTGTAAAGGTACAACAGGAGCCAGCCACAAAATTATTACACGTATATTGTGTAATTATTCTGTGGCTTAGACTCTGTTTTACTGTATCATTAATTGCATCAATGTGTGGCAGGGCTACCACTTAAGACACAGTTAACTGGTTAATCATATTTTAAGCATATTTCTGCCAGCAGTTTATGATTCTATGACTGTTGCTGTATGTCCTGAATTGTTACCATTTGTCCTTTCACTTACATAGTTTTCACAACTTGAAACACAAACACCACATTTTCAGAGGGGGAATGTTGTCTATTAAGGACCTTCGAGAAAGGTATTTAGTTTATCCCAGATTTCTAAGGGAGTGATTGAGCCAGTGGAGTGATCACATGACTGCAGCAGCAACCTTCTTTCCAACACATCGCCCTATCCAATCACAGCCCAGAGCAGTTGCCCCTGTCACTCCATCATAGCTAGCTACGTTAGGTCTTCAAGAAGACTGATGTATGTAATTGCAAATTATGGTTGGATACCAAATGGGCATGAGGACATAGCTGTGGAAATTACTACATCTAAGAGGAAAGCAAAACTTAGGCTATAGATAAAGGTACCTTTTAAATGCTTTGCTATATGTGGGGGAGCTGTGCAAAGTGTAGGGGAGCTGCTCCTTGTAGTATGTGCATTACCTATTACAATAAAAATGTTATATCTTCCTTCTGTAGTAATACCAGTGGGCAACATTCCCATAATTTCAACCCTGAATGAAACATGGTTAAAGTTGCAATAGTTTTGCTATACTCATATTACTAGAGAGTCATAGACATAACCATTATATGATAACAGATTATATAGGTATCATTTAATACTTTTATGTCTCTTTATACCTTTAGAGTGCATACTGTCACAAAATCCTGGTGCCTGGATAATCTCTTCCTAAAATATTGAAATAACTAGCACGTGAAATAGCAACTCCTTTCTTAAGTGAATTTGTCAGCTCAGGGATAGTTCCTTATGACTGGAGAATAATTCCTTATGACTGGAGAATAGTTATTATGGTGCATATATTTTAAAAAGGCAAAAAGGGTGAGCCTGGGAAGTACAAGACTCTTGCTTGACTTCAATATTATGCAAGGTCTTAGAACAGATATTGAAGGGAAGAATAATAAAAAATGTGAAAGTAAAAGCATAGTTTTAACAAAGGAAAATAGTGCCAGATGAATTTGACACCCTTCTTTAACAGAAAAGTTTACTTCAGTGGTCTTAATTTATCTATATGTAAGAAAAACATTTGACACAGTGCATCATGGGAAATTGTTAGAAAAGATGAAGATCAATAGAAACATAGAAAAGCAGGACTGGAAGGGACCTCAGGAGATCTAGTCTAAATCTTTGCCTGAGGCAGGATCATCCCTATCCAAACCATCCCAAGCAAATCCTTGTCTCATTTATTACTAATATTGTAGTTGTGAGGTGGTTAAGAAGTTGAATCAAAGGGAAACTATAGCAGGTTATGTTGAAAAGTAAGTAATAAGACTGGAAGTTCCTGAAACAGGCATTTTCTGAGTGCTTATTTATTTGTTTAGGGTTCTGTTTTGCCTGCGTTTGGTTTCCAATTCAGTTCATCATCCTCTTTTGTCTATTTAATTTTCTGTTGTGCTATTTAATAAAAGATCAAGCTGCTGTCTACCATGTAACTATAGCATACACTGCTTCTGTAGGGCTGTAACACCGGCCAGGTGGTGCAAGTGCTCAGGGCAAAGAAAAACATTCTGGCAGAGAATTTTGCCAAATCTCTCCCTTCTTTGCTTTCCACTGCCAGGGAGTCCTGCTCAGTAGCTCATGGTTACCCAAGAAATCATCTTTTATAGGAAAGCCTAGTCCACATGCTTTCCTCATGAGAAAGATGTTGGTTCAGCATCTGAAAGTCACCCCCAGCCCTACCCAGTTTCCTGCAACCATGACAGGCTGACAAAAGAATTTTCTGGCTGCCATGCCATTCATCATGAATGTCATGCCCACAGCCGATCCCCACAACAACCCCTGCCAGCACTAGAAGTGACTACATGACAGTTACAGATCAATTGAGAGTATTTAATCTCATGCAAGAGGAAAGCTTTGTAGGCAACACCCTCATCCCAGAGTCTCATGCCACTTGTTTATTAGTGTCTGTGTGATAATAAGAAGGCATGACACCAGTGGGTTCTGTGGGGCCATTCCATTTAAACTGGCAGGGATAGGGGCTTGTGCTTGGCCTTACAGATGTTGTACAAGATGCAGGCAGATATCACAAAGCAGGGCATGTTGTGATCATTGGCATCCAGGCACATTCTCAGGCACCTCCAGTGTGGTACCTAAAAGCATTGAGAAGACTGGTTGATAGCAGCAGGTCACAGTGGTAGTGGCAGAAATGGTACACGTTACAGGGAATGAGTTGCACTGCCAATATCTTTCCCATGATAATTTTGCCAGCAACTCCCACTCAGCCAAACACTCAATGGGTACTTTGCTTAGTACTTGGGAATCATGAGAATCAATGTACCACTGACCACTGTAAGGCATGCTGGGATGTGTGCTCACTGGCCATCTGCTGGCAGAGAAGCGGCGGTGTATTCAAACACCTACTGAGCCCCATTTGGAAGGGTGACGTGTATGATAATCCCAGGATTTTTAGGATCAAGGACAACCAGAGGCACAAGTGGTCCTAGGACAAATGCAATATCTGTCTGTACCTTACTTGGTTTCCTGGAAATGTGTTAACTTATTTCCAATTATTTCCAGTTGCAGAGCACCAGACAAAGGAAATCCTATTTAGATAGAGGCACACATTTCTGCCTTTATCATGAAAACATGGTGTGCAAAGCCAACCAGTATTGTGTTTGGGTGACAACAAAGCAGTAAAATATTATCATACTTTGCCTGTAAATCAGTTAAAAGATTTGCAGTTAGCTTCTAAGGTTCTTCATGAAATAGCAGTCTTATTGCTTATGGTGAGTAGATGCCTGCAATTGTCAGAATCACCAGATATTAGCATTATTATTAGCAGCTAGGACAGCTCTCCCGCCCCTGCCCACTGCACCCTGTGGCCCCTGCTACATAGGCTGACAGGGAACAATTTGCTCCTGGTCAGTGTCTACACATGCAGTATGGTGCATTAGTTAATGTGCCATTCTTCTAGTACCTGTATCTATAGGTACTACAAAATGGTGTATTAGATTAATACATTGTGCAGTAATTGCTGTGCACATGTAGATGCTGATGCTTTACTGAACATTAGACTAATGTAATGCATAGTAAAGCATCTAGACATACCCAGAGTATAATACTATATAGTTCTGGTCACTGATATTCAAAACAGATGAGCTAAAATGTATATAAAGAAGGGAAGGTAAACTGATTAAGGGAAAGCATAAGTGATGGAAGGAGATTAAAAGAGCTTGGCTTGCTTAGTTTACCAAATCCAAAAATCAAGAGGATATACAATAGCATTTTATAAATAAATTTGTGGGGTGAAAATCTGGGAAAGAAAAGAACTGTTTTACATTAAAGACCAATATCCATGCAATACCAACAGGATGAAAAAGCTGCAAACTCAGTTATGAACAAATGTAATTTACAAGCAGATTTCTAAGTTAGAAGTGAAGTTTTGGAATGCTTTTCTAAGCAGACACTTTGGAGTGCCCTAAGGAACGTTTGTTCCCTAAGGTTAATCCATCATGTGATCAAGGATGGGCTAATGCAGCCCAGCTCTGCCCCTGGTGCTGTCTGCACAAAGGGAGGGTGGAGAGAGAAAGGAGAGGGGGAACTTCAATCTCTGGTTTGCCCAACCTGAGCTGGATGGGCAGGGGGTCAGGTAGATTGGAGACCCCCCTAACATTGAACCCCCTGCCAGGTCCCACCCCCTTCAGCTCAAGCCAGGCAAACCACTGCCCACAGCTCACTCCCACTCCCTTCTCCCCCTCCCTTCCTGCAGACAACACCAGAGATGGGAAGGTGGGAGGGGAAGGTGGGGCTAGGGGAGAGAGGCTGCAGGCGGGATCCTTGGCTTGATCAGCTCTAAATTGGAGCTTGATTCTGCACCCCCCTGCCCAACAGGTGAGTGTCTGTTGGGTCGGGGGGGCTGCTCTAACTCATAGCGCTTTATGTAAAGTACCATGAGTTAGCACAGGGAACCTGCACGTCTGTTAGAGCCCTCAGTTTTGGTCCTCCTGGCCTCATTAGTGCCCCAGGGCAGCAGTTACCTTATGGGCTATTCATGGCCTCTGTTTGAGCTTATAGCCACACCTTGCCTTGCAGATGTTATGATAGATCTACACACCAGCTAGTATGGGCTTCAGCCCTCTTTAGCCTACTGGTTATTCTTATTGTAGACTGTTAGCCTAAGCCCACTTCCTCTGGCCTGGTTTCTGAGTCTCATCCTGGTCTGGCCCTTGGCCTGTCTCTCTCTGTTTCAGTCTTTGGTCCTCTTGGCTTTAGCTTGCCCCTTTCTCACTGTCACCCGAGATCTGAATGCACTCATCACTAATTAGCAGAGATCCAGGTTTTCCATTTCCAAGAGAAAATCCAGTGTAAACTGTGGATTTCACCTTTTACCAGAGGCAAAAATGAATTTCTCATTTTACTGGAGAAACCCGCAGATTTTGCAGTTTTGTGATAAGCCCTCTGCAGGTTGGAAGAGTTCTGCCTGCAGGGGGATGGGAAGGAACAGGAGGAGGGCAGTCAGGCAGGGGGGTACATCATGTCCATGTATATGCAAATGGCCACAGGCAGCCTGGAGAGCATCTCCCATAGGTAAGTTGTAGGGGGGGATTGATGCCCCCATAGGGAGAAAGGGAGGGAGGGAGGGAGTTGAGCAGGGCTAGGGTTGTTGCCCAGCTGGTCAATGCCTGGGGCCACAATGCATGGCTGCAGGGCCCCAGTGGGGGTAAGATGGGACTGCAGGCGGTTCACCTGAGGGAGTGAGAGGGGACAGGGCTGGCTCCCTGCCACTGTGCGCACTCCCAGGGAGGTAGGAGGGATCTACACCCCCAGATATGTGCACAGGGCAGGGGCAGGGGCAGGGGCAGGAGCAGGGGAGGGGCAGGTTGTGGGCTCAGGTGGTGGGGTGGCTCCCCACCACAATGCACACTCCTGGGGGGGCAGGAGGGACCTGTGGCTCCCAGATCTGGGTGTGGGGGCTGCATGCTGCCTGTTTCAGGATCATGCTTCCTACCCTGCTACCCTCCCCTGGGGCCTCTGCAGCCCAGCATGTGTGACCCAGAGCTGCAGGGAACAGCAGAGCCACACTCAATATAATACCAGTAAGGTTTCACTATATAACTCGTCAACTAATGTTTTCTTTTCCTTATGACATGAGGAGAACAAGCTACAGCATTCAATGCTAAAACCATTAGCAGTTTCCTATCTTTCCACTGCTGCTCTTCCACTATATCTGCTGTGCTACTGTAATCAATAATGTTCCATTTACATCATGATATTGCTGATACAGTCACACACAGCAAGTGTTCACATGGACATATCTGGAGAATTCTGAAGCATAGTCATTCTACTGAAATAATAATAAAAGGGACACACTGCTGTAGAACACAGGTGGGTATTAATTTAAGCTGGAGGGACATTTAATCAGTTTTGGGGACCTGTCAAGGGTCACATCCATCTTTCTCTCTCTGTCTCCTCTCCTCTCCACCTGTCTCATCTCCCTCTCTTTCCAGAACCCAGACAATGTTGTAGTTCACCAGAAGCCTCAATACTCAGCTGTGGACTCAGGCAAGAGCTGCTGCTGTGCTGGGTGAGTGGTGGCATCAGCTTTGGCTGGGTTCAGGAGGGAGGGGAGAGAGACAGAGATGCTGCTGCTCATGTGGTGTGGCAGCAGTTCTTGCATGGGTCCATGGCTGATGACAGATTCCAGGTTAGGGCTCCAAGCAGGAGCTTCCATCATGCCAGGAGAGTGGCTGGTCAGCTGTGGATGGTACTGGCAGATTCTGCATCCAGGCTTCTGAACTTCCCTGTGAAGTCCACAGTTGACACTGTTGTCTACCTGCTGCAGGGGAAACCCTGCCCAAGTCCACAGCTGATGTCTGATGCTGCTGGGCCAAAGCAGTCCCCCACATCCTCCCAGCACCATGTGGTAGCTGGAGCTCCCAGTCACCCATGATCCAGATCTAGTGAGTTGGCAGCCATCAACTTGTGGGCCGAATCAAATCTGTTGGCAGGCCAGATATGGCATATGGGCCATATTTTGCCTACCCCTGCTGTAGAAAGGAGGGTGGATAAAAATAAATGATTTTTTTAAAAATAAAAAATGGGATTTTTTTATTTAAATCAGATATTTTTGCTTTAAACATATTTTTTAAGATGCTTTATTTAAAAAAAACCTGTATAAAGATAGTTTTAAGATATGTTAAAAATCAAAGATTTGTCATGGAATAGGGATTATAACTTCTAATAATATACTATTTGAGACTATATATACATGTAACTTTTTTGGACATTTTTTATAAATAGGTCACAACAGGCCATGGACTACATTAGGGACCCAATCTTATGGGGTTCCCAGAGGCTTCCCTATAGATTAGTAAAGATTAAAGAAACCCACTTTACCCAGGGGACTCAGTGCTTATTCTAGAACATCCCATTAAGCCCCAATGTGGACACATCTATATGAGATGCTGTGTCGCTACAGCAACATAGCACTGGCAGTCACTAATCAGGACACCGCTCCTACTGTGCAGTAGGGTCAGAAATGACCTGTGTGCCACTAGTACTGTGCAGTATCAGCGGGTACTGCACAGTCCCAACTGCACAGTGGGGCGCATGTGTAGCCATGATCAGTGATATTTAGCTTCTGTTCTTAAACTGTGGATTTGTGTCTCCATAGATAACATCTTTGTTAACAGTAGCATATGGAAATGAGGGAGAACAGACATGATTACCTACCGATCAGCTCTACTGCATCTGTGCAAGTTTGTGTACACAGGATCAAGCCCTTATGTCTCTCTAAAAGTGCAAAGTTTCAAGAAGATAAATAAATAGAGGATTGTTGGGGTGGAGTAGATCTGGGCAAGGAGAAGGAATCTGCAGATAAATGCAAGGAGGGAGGGGCAGTAGAAACAAAGGAGAAACATTTTGAGCAGAATATTCCACAAGTCTTGAGGGATAAGTTTCTGAGTATAGCCTCTCAATCGATTTGAGCTATAGCTCGGGAATGGTATGGTAGAAGGGAAAACCTATCATGGCAGCAGGCTTGCCAGGCCATAAAAGAGACCCTGCTTGAGAATACTGCAAACAGTGCAATAAAGAAATGTAAGACCTGGTTGCCTGGGGTGAAACTACATCATGAGAAGTTCTCCTTCTCAGTAGGAAGCTGCTTTGAAGATGATTAATGGATCATGTCTGAACATGCAGGATCTCCAGGTTAGTAAACTTTCTTATTTTGTACTTCTTTCTTAAGGACTGCTTGTCTCCCATGTCCATATCTCTTGGGTGGACTTCTGGACTATTAGAATTCTCATAAAAATGTTTGATCAGAGATATAGTTGTTACTTTATGTAACTATCATATTTTAATGTAGCAATGACATAAAAAGATAGCTGAAATAGGTAGATCTTCCTTGTACAGTTTCACTTCTAAAGTAGTCCTGAATGCAATGAGTAATAATAAATCAGTGGTACTGGACTGACTGCATTGACTTATTTTGTTCAGGAGGATCCATCCTCAACATACAGAATTATAACTATTCATCTTCAGCAGCAGCATCACTATCTACAGTTTTAGAGTTATCTACTAACGATACTAGTGTTCCACTGAAATTTATGTCACATAGTATATCATGTGTAGCACAAAGAAAAAAAAACCTCCATCATCCAGAAACAAACATAGATCAATTTGTAACAAGAACCAGCAGATTACAGCAAGAGGTAATTGATAAAAATGCTCAGTTTGTTTAAGCAACAAACTCTCCTTTCTGTATGGTTGGGAACACACACTTCATTGGCAATGGTTCAGTCATGACAACAAGGATACAGTCCACCCAACAGAGCAGATAGAGCAGGCAAATTGCTGGATAACTTGTATGAAAAAGAAATTGAACAGTGTGCAGAAAGTCTAGAGGGGAACATTGTTAACCTGAGTTTTGATGGGTGGAACAATGTCCACAATGATCCAGTAGTAAGTGCTTGTGTGATAACAGAAGAAAGGACTGTCTACCTTACCGAGACAATTGATACATCAGGAAATGCATGCACAGCAGAGTACTTACAAGAAGTGGCAGTAAAAGCTATAACAAACTGGAAAAAATGAAAATGTTTAGTATGTAGCTTTGTCACAGACATTGCTGCAAATATATCAAAGATGAGAAGAAATCTAGAAGTGAAGAAAGCCACAAGCTAATGACGTGGCTACAGTGCTCGTTTGATGCACCTCTTAGCCAAATACTTCAGTGCTCACAGGCACCAGTGGAAATAAAGGCTAATGTTGAAATTGCAAAATAATTCCATAACAACTACTTTTCAGGAGCTGCACTGAAAAAAGCAGAAGGAACCAAACTAACTCTCCCACAAGACATGGTATGGAACTCAGTAATGGACTGTTTTGAGCAATGTATTGAGAACTTGTTTAATTTGATAACAATTTGTGAACAAAATTATGACAAAATAGATGGAACCTGTCTTAGCCAAAGTCCTCAACATTGGGTTAAAGAGAAAGGTAGAATGTATGCTGACCATGCTGAAGCCTATTTCTGTAGCCTTGAACAAAGTGCAGGGAAATTGCTGTTTTATTGCTGATACTGTTGAAATTTGGAAGGAATTGAGTAAGACCTTGAAAAGAGAAATATGCAATGACAGAATTAAATTACAGGCATTAAAAACTGAATGGATTAAGCACTATCTCCAACTCATTTTTTGCCAGTATTCACAATACTCAGTACCAGGTACAATCCTTAACTACTGAAGAACAAGAGTTGGTTATGACATGGGCACTGAACAATCATCCCACCATAATACCAACCATAATACATTTCAGGGCTAAGAGTGCACTATTCAAGAAATATGTTTGCTGATGAGGTTATAAAGAAAGTCACACCAGTGAACTGGTGGAAGTCTCTTAAGCACCTGGATTCATCAGAGACTATTGAAGTGATAATCCAGCCTTTAACAGCAGTAGTTTCTTCTGCAGGTATAGAAAAAATATTTTCTTCCTTTGGACTAATTCATTCTAAATGGAAAAATTGCTTGGGAACTGAAAAAGCAGGAAAGATTTTCTTTCTTTTCTAGTCTATGAATAAACAGGAAGAGGAAGGTGAAGATCGAGTTTGCTGCAAAACCCTTTATTTTAATTTTCTCATGTTGACCTGGCTGAAAAATCTTTTTTTTGTTGTTAAAAATTTTTTCACATTTATAACTAAAATGGTTAAACATTTAAAAATACATATGCTCGTTTTGTTAAAGAAAAATATCCAAAATACATAAGCTTGTTCTTGTAGTTAAATAAAACAATTTAAATGTCTGTTGTTTTTGGTGATGGTTGTTGTTGTCCTCCTAATATACCTTAGCAAAAAAATCCTCCAAATATCCATAATTAATCTAGTGAATTGAGATAGTTCACCTCTCAGTTACTTCACAAGTATCTGCTTCAGTTAGCTTAATTCAGTTTTCTGATGTAGCTGCAAAATTAATGTGAAAAAAAATCAAAATAAATCACTGCTTTAAAATGTATAGTGTATATCTTCTAAAAATGAAACCTACATCTATCTCTGAGTTGTGAATAAATTGTATTAAGATGCTACCAAACAACAAGAATTCACTTTTTTGCAGAAAACAATGATTAAATTGAGGTGTCCTGACCAGTGATTTAAACCACGATTTAAATCAATTTGATTTAAATCAAATCCACCCTGGTACAAACAAAGGCAAGATGAGAATGGGGAGTACAGTGACTACCCAAAAGAACAGTGTATAGGGGTGCTGCCTCTATATGAACATTTCCAGAATGCCTCCCTTCCCACACTCATATAGCTCATCACACAAAGCACCAATACCTTGTGCAGTATTCTGAAAACATGCTCCCAAATGCTTTTCAGACTGGATTGCTTCAAAACTAATCATCCTTCCAGTAATGATATATCTATGAGTACTGTATGTAAAAACTTCCACCAGGAATTGAACATCATCAGAACTGGTCAAACTGACTTTGTTTTCCTGAGTCTAATTTGGAGAGAGTCTAATATTCCCTTTCTAAGTAATTTGTTCTGTTCACCTGCCTATATTCTCTGGGGGACCCTCAAAAATTAGATTCAGCATCTGACGGGATTTAATAATATAGATTGAGAGAATGCGATTACGAGCAAGGATGGGATTGATCACATTGCATACATATTTGAAGGGATTTAACAGAAAAAAGGGATGATCTCTTTTCTGTCTCAGAAAGGAAAAGAAAAACAAAGACTCCCACTCTAACACATAGGAGCATTCAGATTAGAGATAAAAATTTGATAGCCAAATGCTTTTGGAAGCATCACCTCAATATCCTTAGAGCTTTTCAGATCAGTCTTAGATACAGCTCGGTAAATCAGGGCTGTTTCTTTTGCAGAACAGATATTATCCCTTCTGGATTTTTTGTTCCAAGGGAGTTATGTACATATATTAGGGGCTAGGGACAAAAATTACACATACGCTGATATAAGTAACTGGAAACAAGTTCAAATCTGTAATGCAACAGAAATTCAGTGCATATAAATTACTTTCAAAATGGCCAAAACTGTTTTAAGATAAACCTGGATGGATCAGGTTATCTGAGTTAACTGATTTAGGTTAAATTGGTTTATTGAATTTCTGACCCAGATTCCCTCCAGATTAAGGTTAACTCAGTCCCCCAGCATCCCAAGATGCTTTGTACCTCCCCCACAACCCATCTCCTGCTGGGAGGAGGGAAGGGGGGTGAGCTAGCCTTGGCCCAAATTTTATGCTCCAGTCAAACAGGGAGTCATGCTCTAGCACCCCCTCCAACTTCTGGCCTGGGCCCCTGAAAACATGTGGCTGCATTTCTGGAATCAAAAGTGAATGTCTGTTCACTTGCTTATCAGTTCAATCTATACAGTTTAGAATAACCTGCAAAGCTTGACTGAATTCAGCCTTGGGCTTTTTGACTGTCTATATGTAAGCAGGGAGAACAGAGTACCACAGTTAGGATCCCCTGAAGGATCTGAGTGGAAATGTTTTTATTTCAAAGAAAGCTCTTCATCTGTGCTTGGGGCTAGAACTAATTGCTATAACGATAAAGGCTGAAGTTGATAGCTCCAAAATAAAGACTGAAACTGTTACAGCACAGATGGGGGTGGGGGCTGTTAGCTTTAGCTGGGGTCTGCAGGGCTGTAAACATTGTAACCCAAGTCCAAGGGCCATCCCCAGTAGTGGAATGGACCTTCCACAAATCTGACTGATCCATTTAGATTTAGGCTTACCATAGATATTGCTGCTGGGAATAAGTTATCCTTCTAAAAGCCAATCACTGGCAGCATTGCTGTCAGTGAGCCAGCCCCACCTCGAACATAGTCTTAAAAACAGTGGTGAGCTGTCTGCACACCAATGGGGCATTCTATTATTTCCTAGTCATTTAATAGTCCCTGTTTTGGTCTCTACAAGGTATCTTGGTACTTACACATTAAGAGGTATGCTACTCCTGGGGTGTGTCTGCTTGTGCATATGCTGCTGGGTGGGTTTATTTCAAAGTAATTTACTCTGGAGTAAACCCACACTGGGCAGGAATCTACTCATTTGAGGATTTGGAAGCAGATTTGCTGCTTCTGGCAGCAATCTGTTCCTGCCCCTTGAGGCTCTGCACCAGCCCCCTGCAGCAGCCAATGGGAGCTAGGGGCTCCGGCTGTACCTGCCTGTGGCCGGTGGCCATGTTTAAAAAACAGCTCTGCACTCTGCTACCTAGCCACCTGCTTTCATGGCCCAGAGCAGAGTGCAGAGCACTATGCGAGCATGCTGAGGCTCTGTCATTGGAGCCTGTGCCCACCATGCAATGGCTGCTCCACCCCAGACCACAGCAGCAACATCCAGTGCCCCATGCTCCTGCTGGACACCCTCGTTGCCCTGCTGTGCCACCGCAGCAATCACTACCTGGGCCAGGTCAATCTCGGCCCTGGCAGTTCCTTTGTGAAGCACAGCCACCTGGCCTGGCTCACTGTGACATCCCAGGCCCGCTGCCACTGCACTGCTGCTGCCTGAACCCCAACAAAGACATGGATAACACACAGCTGGACGCTACCACCAGAGCCATCCATGCACTCCTGGGCCTCCAGCCAGCCAGGACTGGTGTCTAAACATAGGCCAGATGGATGGCTGTCCCCAGGCCCCTGTCCACCATGCACCCTCAGCACCACTCTCACTGTGGACAGTTCTCAGCACAGCAGTTTATTCCCTTCCACAAACACAGATCTGCCCTCCTTCCCAAACAACAGAGCCCTTCCACTTCCCCTCCCTCACAGAGTCCCTCCACCACTCACTCCACCCACCAGCCATAAAACACCCTCTTCCCCGTGCAGACTCTGTCCAGTGTGTGCCCTCCCAGGGTAGGGGGCAGTGGAATGGGGATACCTAAGGGGTGGAGCCCAGGGAAAGAAACCCAGCACGCTGGCCTCTGGCCACACCCCTGTGGGTGCACACACCACAGCGAGGCTAGTGGGTGGGTCAAGCGGTGGTGCTGGGCACAGGTGGGGGGGCTGGGTTGCAGAGGACATGGGATACCAGGGCAGCCTGCTATTCCTGGGCCTCCAGGTGCCTCTCCTTGAGAGCCAAGAACCTGTCCCTGAACTCCTGGTCCACCTGGTCCCTCTGCCAGGCCTTCTCCTCCTCACGTGCAAACTTCTCTTCCTTGTGTACATTCCACTCCCAATCATGGGCCATGTTCTCTGTTCGCCAGGCCCACAAGTCTTCCAGGTGCTCCTTAGCCACCATACCCAGGTCATTCAGGAGCCGGGTCCGGTCCTGGATCCTGTGCTGCTGGAGCTGGTGCATATGCTGGGCTGCGGCCAAAACTGCCAGTGACCCTGAAGGCATATCCCAGCTGCTAACTGTTGCCTCTCCCCCATATGCAGATGCAGGTCCTACAGAGCCAGGAAAAAGGTTGTTTGTGAAAGTTCGCAACATTTCTGAGATAAGATGCTCAATACCATGGGGCTGTGCACTGTCCAGCCTCAGATCAGGGGTCGTGCATGCACGAGTGCCCAGGAATCATGTTAAGTCAGCCAGGCAGGCTCCCTTCCCCCATCCCCCCACCCCGTCCCTGTTTTTTCTTCAGGGGCAGATGGGCCACTGGGTGCTGGCCACAGGCAGCCTGCCTCCCCTTCCCCCTTCCCAGGCTGGGACAGGCCTGGCTGCTGGCAACACCTGCTGATGCAGCTCCAGATCCACTCCCCCTGCTTCTCCTCCTGCAGGTCAGGCTGTCTCCTGTGCTGCTGCCAAGCCTATGGCACTCAGGCTCAGGTGATGATGGGCTCCTGGCTGACTGGGACATGGAGCTGGTGGTGCCCTTGCCCTTCCCCCGGGGCCTCTCCAGAGAGGTGTCCTGGGGCCAGTACCTCCCCATGCTGGCTCTGCGCCACAAGCATGCCCCTGCTGAGTGTGTCCAGGGTGTGCCACAAGGAGCTGTTTATGTGGAATGAGGGGTGCCTGACCCACTATGCCCTACTGCTTATTGCCATGGTGCCCCAGGTGCATCTACAAACTTGGCATGGGACCCTAAGCTTAGACAGTGTGAAGGGCAGCCTGTCCCTGCACCACAACCTCCGCCATTGCCTGGATGGATACCTGTGGCTGCACTATATGACCCTGCCCCAACAGTTGAGGATGACATCACTGCTGGCATCATTGCATTCCTCCACATGAGAGGCCCATGCCAGCCTAGCTGTCAGGGCAGAGGCTCCTCAATAAAGTTTTGCACTGTTTCCCACCTCCCTGCATGCTGGGGAGGTGTGTGTGTGTGGGGGGGCGGATTCCAGGGCCAGGGGTAATGCGGTTGGGCCAGGTGGGGAGGGGGGCAGAAATGGGCCCTCCCCCAAGTGTGGGGCTTACCGGGTGGGCGTGGCAGGAATGCCCAGCAGCCCAAGTCAGTCCCTGCTGATGGTGAGGATGTGTGGCTCTCAGCAGAGTCCTGGGGCACAGAGACCTAGTGCCTTGGTGCCTGGGCAGAGGCCACTTCTGGGAAGGAGCTGAAACTAGTGAGAGCTGGTAGTGCCATGGCTAACCTGGCCTCCTGAGTGGGGCTGTGCACCTGGACCTGGTGGGGCAGGCACTGACCCAGGCTTCTGGAGCTGCTGGAAGAGTCCAGGGGCAGGAAGCACAGCAGGATAGGCTCCTGGTGGCCCTAGGGGCCCTGCCCTTGTGATGCATTGCCATGTGTGTCAAGTCACAGAAGAGGCTTGGGCAGGCAGGGCTCCGGCCAGGGTCCCAGGACAAAAGGATGTCATCTAGCTGCCACATAAAGGGCATGGGATTTCAGGCAGCCCCCAATCAGCAGTTGTGGTTGGTGACAGTGACCCACTGTATCCACAAGGCCTTGACCTTTATGAAGCATTGGCTCACCAACCAGTCATGCCCATGCTCCTGCATGCAGCCTGACAGGCCCTCATAGATGTACATGTTGGAGTGCCTGCTGCGTGCATACTGCCTAAGGACCTTGGCCTCACCCCTCAGCACCATGAGGTCCATGGTCTCCTGCTGGGACCAGCTGCAGCCCCAGGAGGCAGCATGTGGCATCAGGGAGGATGCCAGTGTGGCTCCCTCAATGACTTGCTAAGCCTGCATGTGACAGTCCCAGCGCTGGTGGGCCTGGGCAGGTGCATGCAGTGCCCAACACAGGGGCATGGAATGGGACAGACAGCTGCATAGCGATTCTTTGCCAGGTACCAATGGCAGAGTCCAGAAAGGCTACTGTGGGTGGTCTGGGTCCAGCTGGAGCAGGACCTGGTGGCCAGAGGATGGCTGCAGGTGGCTCAGGATGGTGTCAGGCTTGGCAAGTGCCTGCAGCACCCAGTGCAGCACAACAGTGTGGACCTGGCAGGTGCATGGTGACATAATGCCAGAGGCCAAGACCAGGGCCCAGGCAGTCTGGTGCAGCTGGCCTTAGGGTTCTGCTGAATGACACACAGTAGCTAGAGGCTGGCTGCAGGTGGTCCAGAGCCCTGGCATTCCTGCAAGCCTTTAAGGGTCAGAGGCTGGGGCAGGGAAAGAGCTGCCCCAGCCCTGGGGCTAGAGAAGCTCCCAGTCCCATGGCCCTGGGGCTAGCCTACAGGTGGCCCCCTGGTGGTGGCACTGACTGAAAGCAAATTTCCTCCTGGTCAGCATCTACACATGCACTACTGCTCAGTAACTACTTGCATTGCTGATGTGTTGGAGGTGCACATACACCCCCTGAGATTAGCCATGCCCCCAGGCTGCTGCAGCAGGGGGTAGGGGGACTCTGGGCTCAGAGCCAGCCCAGAACAGAAGACAGGTAGGTAAGGTTTCTTTTTGGGGGGGGAGGGAGATCAAGACCCCCACAGTGCAGAGGGGAGCAGCGTAGGGGCATGGGTGAATAATTCATCCCTACCCCTGCCCCACTCCCTGTTGCACTGTGGAGATTGTCCCACGACCCAACCCAACTGGGGTCCCATTCACTGTGAATGGAGCCCCAGCCAGGCTAGGTTATGGGGCAGTGGGAGCCCAGTGGCTCCCACTGCTGCATGCACTGTGGGGGAGCCGGGGGAGGGGCCGTACATTCCCCCAACCCCTTGGCTCCAATGCACCACAGCTCAGATGAGCCACTGGGCTCTGACTGCCACATGACCCAGCCCAGTCAGGGCCCCATTCATGGTGAATGGAGCCCTGGCTGGGCTGGGTTGTGGGACAAGCAGAGCCCAGTGGCTCCTGCAGAGTTGCAGTGCTGGGGAGCCAAGGGGGACACATGACCCCACCATATTTGCATGGGGTAAGGGTGGGATGTACTTGTGAGGTGAGCTGGGCTCTGCCTGCTCTGTGCCTCACTGCAGTCTTTGAAAGCAGAGTGACACAATGCCATGTACCTCACTCCCCAGTGCACCCAGTGGTGGGACACACATGGTAGTGTGCCGCTTTCAAAGGCTGCATCAAGGCACAGAGCAGGCAGAACCCAGCTCGCCTTGCAGCTGCAGCTTGCCTTTGCCATGTGCAAAGATCGGGGGTGGGGGGGTATGTGCCCCCCCACCCTTGGCTCCCCAGCGCCATGACTCTTCAGGAGCCACTGGGGACCACTTAGGTGGGATGGGGAAGGGGTCCAGGGGTCTTCGTCTTTGGCCTGATGGCACAGCTGAGGCTGGCACTACTCCAGCTCCAGCCCCCCCCCCCCAGTGGTGCAGGGTTGGGGTTGGACCAGGGTCAGTGCAGGGAGGGAGCCAGAGCCAGTGCAGGGCTGGGAAGTGGAGGATGTTGGCGCTGGGCAATGACCCCTGGTGCAGGGGAAGGGGCAGCTGCATGGGTACAATGGATGCTGGCCCTGAGCCCAATCCCTGCCTGGTACCAGCCTCAGCCTCGCTCCCACTCCGCTATGGCCCTTTCCCTTCCCCCGCCCCTTCCCCCAGTTTTAGGAGACACCAGTCACTTGTATTTACAGGTAGCAAATTAACTCCTGAGTAGAGTGATTTACTGCACAGTAAGCATCTGCACATGTAGACAGTGACTCTACTGCACAGTAAAGCGTCTCATGTAGACATGCCCCTGGGTAACTATATTTACAATCCGACCTTCCATCTTTTCCCCCAAAGTTCTGAGTGGCTGCACCACTGCCTTTTAACCTTTTTGGACTCAAGGTACCCGTCACTAGACTTGAAAAATGTCTCTGTTACTTTTGTGAACTGACTGGCACTCAATTAAAACTAATGTATATATTACAGTGTTTACCTCCTTACACAGGGGCTGGGGATAAGCCAGGCAGGGACAAGACCAAGCCTGACTTATCTGCTTACCTTATCTATCACTTCCTTATGCCCCACTTATCTGCTTATACTTTACAACACCCTTCAAAGGAGCTGGCATCACCCAAGGGTGTCCTGGTACCCTAGCTGAGAATAACGAGGCTAATCCTAGATTCTACTCACCCAGAGGAGATTCAAACTTGATGCTCTCTGACTTTTTAGCAGATCATACTAACCACAACCCAGCTCAGCCCTTAGCCAGCTGCTTCTTCAGCATGTCTGTTAAGGCTGGTCCCCTAAGCAATCATCAAAGGGAAGCATAGAGGAGATATACGAGGCAAGGAAGAAAGGAACAAGCTGGAGTTTGTTTGGCTCGTTAAGGTGGCTGGTAGCCTGGAAGGAAAGGAAGGGTATGGGAGATATATAGTAATGAGGAGACATCCACCATATGACTACATATCCCCCAAATACTTTGTTATGGGATAAAGCTTACCAAAAACTGATGTCAATTTGAGAATGTCTGTGAAAGGGTTACCATTGGATTGTGTGATCTCCTGCTTTCTGGGAGGGACAGGGAAGCTGGCAGCTATCTTGTACCAGTGTCTTCATGAAAAAGCTAGCTTGAAGACATACCTCTGGAAATAATTTTTTTTCCACATTCTTCCTTCCAAAAACAAGTTGTGCATTTTATTTGGCGGCAGGTGGTGTGCAAGAAAATATGGTATTCATTATTTCATAGTTTCTAGGGTCAGAAGGGACCTGAGCAGATCATCGAATCCGACCCCCTGCCATAGCAGGAAAGAGTACTGGGGTCAAACGACCCCAGCAAGGTGTACATCTAGCCTCCTCTTAAAGACCCCCAGGGTAGAAGCCAGCACCACTTCTCTTGGAAGTTGGTTCCAGATCCTAGCTGCCCTGACCGTGAAGTAGCCTAAATCTACCCTCCTGATATATAGCCTAAATCTACCCTCTGCCAGCTTCTGACCGTTATTCCTGGTCACTCCTGGTAGTGCTCAGGGGAACAGGGACTCCCCCAATCCCTGCTGGGCCCCTCTGACTAGTTTGTAACAGGCCACTAGATCCCCCCTCAGCCTTCTCTTGTGGAGGCTGA
>NW_017728964.1:2621942-2626360 GCF_001723915.1 Gavialis gangeticus
TCAGCATTTATTGTTTAAATAGTCTTTTGAATTTCCCAAGTTCCCCTCTCAGGCTATATTTTGAGTAAGTATATCTTTCTAATGGAATCTCAGCTATAGAATACAAAGTATTTATGAGCCAGATGACAGTTTCATTTTGCCCATTTTCTTACTACAGGACATATTTCGCAAATGCACTCTGAAATCATGCCCAATTTCTTGAAGGGAATTCGAAGAAAGGAAGAAATTATCTGTTTTCTGCCTCAGAAAGGAAAACAGGCATTTTACCTCACCTAATTCAAATTGGAATAGATCCACTAATTTATACAAAGTGAAAATCTAGTCTATTATGTCTAAATTACCTGTACCTTAGCTCTATATTCTGCTTGTGAAAATGCAGTTCTGGTGTCAGAAATCAATTCTTCAACCACTTGACAGGATGGATGACTACCCCATGGGAAAGTGGCCTCATTTGAACACTAAAATTAAACATTCATAGATTCATAGATGTTAGGGTTGGAAGGGACCTCAGTAGGTCATCGAGTCTGACCCCTGCCCTGGAAAGGAAAGACTGCTGAGGTCAGACGACCCCAGCTAGGTGCTTGTTCAGTCTCCTCTTGAAGACACCCAGGGTAGGGGAGAGCACCACCTCCCTTGGAAGCCCATTTCAGATTCTGGCAACCATTACTGTGAAGAAGTTCTTTCTAATGTCCAACCTAAATCTGCCGTCCATCAATTTGTGGCCATTGTTCCTAGTTACTCCAGGGGGTGCCCTAGTAAATAGAGCACCTCCAATTCCCTGCTGCCCTTCCCTGATGACTTTTATAATGTAAATATTGCATTAGAACAATGGACCAGGAAATGGCAAGGGTTAATTGGTTTCTAAAATTCTAGTTTGTGACAAAGTTTCACATTCTCAGCCTTTTAATAGTCCCTATGTCTTAAGGTAGGAGACAAACAGACTGGGAAACTGAAAATATGTCCTGAAAACCCATGACAAAGATAAGGACCTACAGAATTGGCATCAGGTCACAATGACGAGCTGTAAAGCCACTGGGGTTTCTAGTTTTGGTGGACTGACCAAATTAGGAGGCCAGGAATGCCCAAATTAAGGTACCAACAAATGACCAAATTAAGATGTATGCATGTGATCAGTTTGTGGGGACAAAAAATTATGCTGACAGAACAGAACATGGACAGTATGATGACCACGGGGAAACCAATCAACGATGCCTGGAAATAAACAGCCATCAGAAGAATACAAAAGGAGGGATTTTAGAGCATCGGGGGGTATGTGCAGGGGAATCCTGATGCCACCATGGGAGGAGGCCACACCACTGGCCCATCTCACCCACCCCACGGGGGGGTGTGGATTGGGCCTCTTCCCTCAACCTCCAAGACTGCTGACATTCAAGCAAAGAACCATAGGGTGGTTCTCAAGTACTGGCCAGGCATACTGTTCTCTTTGTGAAATCTTATGACTGGTAGTTAAGTAGGATTGGGGGGGGGGGGGTTATTTGCTTGCCTGCATTACTCATATCTACCAGCACTATGTATCAATAACATTTGCCTGTTACTGAATGGAGGTGTCATGGGTAGTCTGAGGGTTTGGGTCTGCCTAGAATCAGGTATCAGGACTGGGTCATAAATCCATTGCCAACAGCATAGATTCCATGAGTCAGGGGTGTAGCTTGTAGTCATGTTGGTCTAAGGACATAGGCAGACACAGTTCTTTGGGTAAATCTGATATCTTTGGTCTAATAAAAGATATTGGATTTAAACAAAGAATCTTGTCTGCCTAGGTTCCATGAGAGCAATTGATGCACTGCATGCAGTATACTACATTATGGGATAGATATGTGTAGGAAAAGAAATTTAGCATACAACTTACTTTATAAAACTATTCACCACCATTATGCAGTTTTGTATTAGCTGCACACATGAATTAAATTCAAATGCACAAGCTTAGTGGCTTGTACAACCCACAGATAAGTATGTATCATAAAAACATAAGAAATGCCACATTTAGTTAGACTGCAAGTCATATTGAGTCAGATTGCAGATCCATCTAGCCCAGTATCTGCTATCTTTCAGGATATGGACATATGAATCTTTGAGACCTTCTAAAAGTGGAATGTTTCAAAAGGGAAGCCACATGTATAGGCCCCACTTATGCAGCCGCCTGTGAACAGCACTGCAAAAGTTTAAATGGGTGTAGCAGGATGGCCATACAAGTGTCTAGCTGACTGGGTCATCTGCTATCCATGCTCTGTGCTCTTCCAAGATGATGGGTAAACATCTTTCAAGCTACTGGTAGCAGCAATAAAAAGGAAGCTCACTGATACACCTCCAACATTACAGAAAATATTATTTCAATTGTTGTTGTATGATGTAAGATTAGACTATAAACCAGGAAAAGAATTAGTGGTGGTGGCTATCCTATCTCAGCATTTCCCAACCTTTTTCACCACACAACACACTTACATGGCTTCTCCCATCCCATGGCACACCAGCCAAATGCACAGGTGGGGGGAGGGGTGGTGAGAAGCCAAACATGGAGCAAGGGGGGGAGTATGGTAAGTGGTGAGCAGCTGGAAGTGGTGTGGGGGAGGAGGGTGGTGCACAGCTAAACACAGAGCAGTGGAGAGTGGGTGGTGTGGCATTTGTATCACTGGCTGGAGCCACGCTCCCCATCTAGCTGGCCGGGGGCATGGTAGGGGTGTGGTTCCAGCCAAGTGGGGGGCATGGTTCCAGCCCAAAATGCCACGGCACACCTGGACACGCCTAACAGCACATCAGTGTGCTGCTGCACACCAGTTGGTAAATGCTGATCATCTTCAACTTTTGAATGAACAGAAATAGAACCAAACCCACAGTTAGACACTATGCACATCAATCTGTTAAAGAAAATGTACCCGCTTTCAGATAAAATGTGGACTACTCTTGTACTACAAGCCATTAATCCAGGATGGCCTGAAAGGTACATACTTAGTCCATATCACCAGTTTGAAACAGAACTGTCAGTAATAGATGTCTGCTTGTTTAGAAATTACAGACTTATTGGACATCTTTACATGTGTTCTGGGGTTGGGGTGGGGGGGTGCTTTAATTGGACTGGCTCTCGGGAGCTGCTGTAATAAAAGTGCCCACAGAACCTTATATATTCAGTGTCCCATGCTTCAAAATGGGAGCACTTTATTTAGGTGGTGGGGGCACTTTAACTACAGCTCGTTAAACAAACTTTAGTTAAAGCGCCCCTGCCACCATTTTGAAGCATGGGGATGTTGAATATAAAAGACTCCAAGGCTGCTGGAGCATGCTAATTAGCACACTCCAGCAGACTCAATTAATTAGTCAGAATATATTATATCAGGGTATGTTACAGAGGATACATGGAGGACACTTGGATACAGAAAAATGCAAAAGAAGAGCTAAAAAACTCTGTACTGGCCACAAATGAATATGGACATAGAAAAGTATATTAAGGCATGTTCAACCTGTCAAAAATGCAGAGATAGTCAATGATAGTGATTCTGGAAGAATTAGCCCCATTGTCCAAAGTAGTCATAGATCTCTTCATCCATGCTGGGAAAAAAACTATGTATTGGTTTTAGAGTATCACTCACACTATCTGGAAACCGTGAGACTTAAGAACACGACTGCAGAGGATGTAATAGCACACATAAAATCTATCTTTACCAAACATGGCATAGCAGTTGTGGACAATAGGAAAATAATTTGATGGGTATGAGTTCAAGTACTTTGCAAAGGAATATGGATTTACTTATATTGGCTGTATTCCCACAAACAGGAATATGTGGTTTGTGGCACCTTGAAGCCTTCTGAAGGCACCACAATGTGGATGTGACACTTGTAAAACTGTTTCCTGTGTTGCATTTTTGCAGCACAGTGGCAAAATTAGATACCAGGAAATCTTGGTAATTAAAAAAAACACAGCAGAAAAAAGTGGGGCGGTGTTTGGGGCTGAAGCATGCACCACCAGAAACCAGAGCCTGGCCACCCAGAGCTGCACTCTGGGTGCCAGCCAAATTCTGCACACCCAGATCACTGCTGCTGTTACCCCAGGAGGCCCTAGGTGGCTTGTGAATGCTGCAGTGGTGGGGCAGATGGAGTGTGGGGCGCCCCCCCGCATGCTTGGCAGTGAACCTGGAAGTGGACCAGAAGTACTTCCAGCCCACTTCTGGGTCTGCTGGGGAGAGTGTTGGGCCCCCCCTGCACCCCCCCCCAGCTCAGCAATCAGCCACGGGGGGACCCCGGGTGCTCCCCCAGATGCAGGAGGCACCAGTTTAGTGGGGTGCCGGTGGGGGGCCGGGCAGCGTGCTCTCTGGCAGACCCAGAAGTGGACCAGAAGCGCTTCTGATCCACTTCTGGGTCTGCTGCTGAGCGCACTGCCCCCCCCCCCCCCCCCCCCCCGTGGG
>NW_017728964.1:2631360-2634165 GCF_001723915.1 Gavialis gangeticus
CTGTGATCACAGCATTCACAAGCTTTCTGGTACCTTAAGATATGTAGAAAAAACACTGAAAGCTGTGTCTATGTCCAAATCATCAAATCTTTCCAAATCTCTCCGAATCGATTTGGAAGGTTCCGATATTATTCGAAATAATTAAAGGGTCTCCTGATTCGATTCAGCTTCGGGGATTCAGCCACTGAATCAGGCCGAATCGCTGCCAAATCGAATCAGGAACCAAAGCTTCTCACAGCCCTAACAGACACTGCTTAGGACTAAATGGAAAATAGCTCCTCCTCTTGTGGGTTTCAAAACTAATTGTTCCAAAAAACAGTCATTTATGGAGTCTAGAAATCTGGTCTTTGCATCCCACTCTTAAATTAGATTTATCAAATCCACATAAGGATAACTGAAGTCACTAAGTAATATTGTGTTCTCTGCTTTTGCAGCTTTCTGCTCTCCCACAGAAGTCCAGGTTTTCTGCTAGAATCCTAATAAAGTGCTCAATAGTACAACTCCAAAAGACAACTCTTTCTATTTAAACATGGTGGATGGATTTCAATTTCCCTTTGCACAACTCAGTGGTAACTTTCTGGATATAAGTGGCATTTTTGGCACTTATGCACAGGTAGCAATTCTATTTCCCTTGCAGTGTGGACATGCGAATGCAAACACCCAAACTGATAATAAGCAGGAGGCTATGCGTGGACTGGGAAGACGTGCCCATTCTATAAAATCATAAAAAGCAGGGCTTAAAAGAACTTCAAGGAAGATCATCTAGTCCAATGCCTTGCTCAAGCCAGGGTCATGACTGTCCAAATCATCCTTCACCAGTATTTGTCTAACCCTGGGTTTGGCAACCTAGAGCCCATGAGCCAGATCTGCCTCATGGAGCTTTTAGATATAACCTGTGGACCATGACTTTAGTAACATTCAGAGGGAGGGGAACTTTACCCATGTTGCACCTCAGTCAGGTGGCATCAACTCTGGTAGAGAGGGCTCTCCCTGGGCAGCAAGCAGAAGCACAGTTGTGGCAATCAGGTTTTACTGCTGGACCACCTCAGGCCTGAGCTGGTCAATTTCAGCCCAGTGTTGCAAAATATTGCCCAACACTGTTCCAAATCATTCATTAATACATTAAATAGAACCAGATCCACAAAAGACTCTGGGGGTTCCCACTTGATACCTCCTCCCAATTAGGTATCAAGCAATTGATGATCACTGTTTAAGCAAGATGATCCAAGTAGTTACGTATTTACTTATTGCAGTTCTAGCTAGATTTTGTTTCCTGAGCTTACTAATGAGAATGTAATGAGAAACTGTGTAAAAAAAAAATTCTTGCTAAAGTCAAGATATATCACATATACTGGTTTCCCCCTTGTGCAGGGCCCATCACTTTGTCACAGAAGGAAATCAGGTTGGTCAGGCATGACTTGCTCTTGATGAATTCAAGTTGGTTATTACTGATCATCATTGTCTCCAGGTGCTTAGAAATAGATTTCTTGATGATATGTTCCATGATCTTTCCAGGTATCAAGTAAATTCCTGGATATAATTCCCTGAATGCTCCTTTTTCCCTTTCCAAAAAAATGGGTGCCGTATTTCCCCCTTTTCAGTCTTTCAGGATCTCTTTCAATCTCTGTTAGTTCTCAAAAAAACAAAATGCCATTGGTTCTGAAATTAGCTCAGCAAATTCCTTGAATACTCTAGGCCTGTTAACTTCAAAACACTCAGCTTCTCTAGGTATTCTCTAATCTTTTCTCCCACTACTCCAGGCTGCTAATATCTTCCCATATCCTTGAGGTCAAATGTACACATCAGCTGGTAGCAGGCCTTATATTTGAACACTGAAGTAAAAAAACACTAAATATTTCAGCCTTCTCTGGAATATCCATTATTAGATTGCCCTCCCCATCCAGTCAAAGACCAACACTTCCCTTCGTCTTCTTCCTTCTGACAGATTTGAAAAGTGTTTTCTCGTTGCTGTTGTTGCCTTTTACATCCCTTGCTAACTGCATTTCACATCATGCCTTAGCTTTCCCTGTTTTTCTCCCTGAACATGACACTCTTTTACTCATCCATGGGAACACGGCAAAAACAGTCAAACATTTAGAGCAGCCCTCTACAGTTGAATCATATAACAGAATGGGTTGGATTGGTACATGAAGGAGGACACAGATTGAGGAAGTCTTACTAGTTATTTTCCTTCAGACAAAGGGGTATCTGGGCAGCTCTATACCCTGGGATGCAGCAGACCACAGAGTAGGGGTAGTGGCCATATTGTCATCACCACCAGTAGCACTGGGTTGGCAGTGGTGGCAACTGCTATTTTTGCTTCCAACCCAGGTCATCGGCTGGAGCTGGTACCTCCTCAACCCTCTTAGCAATGCTACTGCTTTCAGAGGGATGCACTTCAATAAACCAAGCAAAAGCACTCCCAGAGTGGAAAGGCAGACGTAATCAAATTGGGACAAAGTTACAGAGGTTGGGGAGACTGATCACCAGGGATCCTGGTTTTCTCTGATTAAAAATCACAAATTCTCTTGATTGAAAACCCCAAATCTGTGATTAAAATTAAAGGCCCCCCACAGTCCCCCTCAGCACTGCTGGTGCCCCTCACTCCCCCCACAGCCTCCTCAGCCCTCGTGATGCCTTTAACTCCCCCACAACAGCCCCCCAGCCCCACACACACAGGCACAGAGACACATGAGCAGATATGCAGACACACATGAATGCAGATACTGACATCCACCCCAGGAGGTAAGTGTGTATGGGGGGGGGAAGGGGTATGGCAGGGGGGGGGAAAGAGAAGGTGCTGGG
>NW_017728964.1:2634338-2652473 GCF_001723915.1 Gavialis gangeticus
GGGGAAAGAGAAGGTGCTGGGGGGTGGGGGGCAGACCAAGAAGAGGGAAGCATGCCCCTGTGCCCACTTCCAGGAGCAGGGCCAGGGGTGAGGGCAGGTATGAGGCCAGTGGAGGTGGGGGGGTTCACACACAGTGGCTGCTACCGCAACTCTGCTGCTGCATCCCATGCTGCCTTCCTGTGGTTGGCCTCACAGCTTTGCAGGCAAGACATGCAGGGCATGGCAGCAGTGGTATGGTGTCAGCCACCCCGTGTGGGCCACACAGATGCTGCCCAGCTGGCTAGCCACTGGGGGAGGGATTGGGGGGGCTTGCATGTGGTGGCTGCCACTGCACTGCCATTTGTGCCCCACAGCCAGCTGCATGGCTCTGCAGTGGTCCAGGGTGGTGGCTGTGGCAACTACGAGCTGGCTGGGGTACGGGGGGGGGGGCATGCACACAACGGTCGCCATCGCTGCTGCTTGCTTCTGGAGCCGTGCCTGCGCAAGCCCCTCGTCCATGATCATGGCTCTGAAGACAAGCAGCAGTGACGGTGTGAGGTGGTGGTAAACTGTGTGTGAAACCCCCCCACCTTCATTGGCTGGCTGGGAGGCACACAGCTGCCACCACCACCATCCCATGCAACTACTGCCACTTGTCTTAGGAGCCATACTTGCAGATGGGGGGGCTCACATGCAGCTGCCACAGCCACTACCACACTGCTGCTGCCACCCCATGGCCAACTGCCCAGCTCTGTGGGCACAGCTCCAATGCAGCAGTGGTGGTGCGGGGTGGTGGCAGTGGTGGCTGCATGCTGGCCAGTGGTGTGTGTGTGGGGGGGAGGTTTTGCACACAACAGCTGCCACTGTGGGCACAGCTCCACAGGCAAGCAGCAGCAGTGGCGGCTACCACGTACAAGTCCCCCCCAGGCCCCCTAGCCAATACACAACTGCCATAATTACCATCCCCTGCTGCTGCTGCTGCTGCCAGGGAGCTGTGCCTGTGGAGGCATGCCCATGGAGCCGTGTGGCCACCCACAGGGCAGCAGTGGTGGTGCAGCAGCAGCCACTGCATGCAAGCCACCCCCTCCCCCTCCACTGGCCAGCCAGCCAAGCGGCACGTATGTGGCCCACATGCAGCAGCCACCATCACGCCACCAATGCCATAGCCCACGCCACTTGCCCGCAAAGCCATGCAGCTGGCTGCACAATGGCAGCATGGGGTGCAGCAGTGGTTGTGCACTAGAGGCCACTGTGTGCAAACCACCCCATCTGGCTAGAGCTGTGTTGCACGCAGAAGGGTACTTCTGCCCTCATGCCCTGGCCCTGCTCCTGAGAGTGTGCTGAGGTTAGGGGTAGGGAGGCACTGTGGTGTGCTGCCTGGGGCTGGTGGTGCTCGGTACACCCCCCCATTCCCTCAGCCCCCAGCCATCTTCCCCCCCAGCCCTGCCCTACAACCCCCAAGACCTAGGCTCCAGAGGTGAAGGGTGAAGGGTGATGGGCAAACCTGAGACTGAGCCTCTAAGTCAGCCAAGGCTGGGCTCATCAGGGATCCACGGATTCTCCACTTTTGCAAAGAGCTCTTGCACGCTTGCACAGTTCCAGCCTGCAACAGCTGCTTGCAGAAAGGGCAGGAAAACCCAAGGCCTGCCCAGAGGGAGAGGGGGAAGGGCGGGGCCTGAGCCTCTAAGTTAGCCAAGGCTAGGCTCAAGCTCAGACTCAGGCCCCACCCTTCCCCCTCTTCCTCTGGGCAGGCCTTGGGTTTTCCCACCCTTTCTGCAAGCAGCTTTTGCAGGCTGGAACTGTACGAGCCTGCAAGAGCTCTTTGCAAATGTGGAGAATCTGTGGATTTCTCTGCTAAAAGGAGAAATCCATGTTTTCTCCAATAGAAACAGGGAATCCATGATTTTCTCTGTTTTTCCATGGGTTACAGAAAACCTTGAAAGGGACCCTTGAAAACCTTGAAAGGGACCAGAAGGGACCCTTCTGATCCCTAGTTATTTTGTTGAGAAATTCAATTTAGAGATCAGGTTTCTCATGAAGTACTCTAAGAATATCTTTGCTTCTGAAATCTAAACACTTCTATTGCAAATGCTGTAAAGAAAACGTAATTTTTTTAAAACCTCATAATAGATCTGAGGTACAGGTCATTTTGATTATGGGGCAGCGAGTTTGAGTAAATCATCACAAAATAATATTCTACCCTTAATACCAGTGCCTTAATGTTAGCTAAGCAAGCCTTTCCTAACTAAATCTTGATCTCCTTCTTTCCTCCCCTTTCAGAAGTTTGTTGAATATTCTCACTGCATACATACAACTAGACCAGAGGTTAATAAATCTATGGCCCAAAGGCTGGATCCAGCCCATAAAGAGACTGGATGGCAGCTCACTGAAGTCACAGCAGCAGAGGAGGCAACCCCAGGGTCCTATTACCTGCCATGTTCAGTTTATTCTCTACTGCAGCAGTTGAGGCATCCCCAGAGTCCTAGGACCTCCCTTTTACTATCCCTCCACATCATCTGCTGACTGCTAGGGAGATGAGGGGTTGCCATGGTGGCAAAACTGACAACCTCTGAACTTGACAAAAACAATTAGTTTAATGTAATCACTTCCCTCAGTTTCACAAATGACACCAGCTGCTATGTGTGCAATTTCTTTATTACATTCTCACCCTACACATAGTTACATATTAACCTCCATAAGTGTCTCCACATCCAATTTGAATGTTGACTGTCTGGCATGTTGTATCCCTGCTTCTTTGGCCTTATGGTAGAATTTGAAGCCCTGCAATAGTTGACACGATGCTCTTGTAAAGTCCAGAAAGAGAACTGACATCTTTCAAGTGATCTCAAAATATCAGCACTGAGGCAGACACCAGTCTTTCATCTCATTCCCTTCTACTCTTATTTTCTGGCATAGGCATTAGAAAAGGACAGCAACTCTACTAATACTTTTTACATGCTTTTCCTGAAATTCAATGACACCTGAAAAGGAGGGTGATATAACCTAGCACTGAAAAGATGCATCCAAATGTTCGCTGCTAAACAAGGTTATGGTAATGCAGATGATCCCCAGAACCAGATATCCACAGGAAAAAAAACAGCATTTTATCATTTCTAAATGAATGTGATGCTGTAGGTGCCCCCAGACAAAATGCATTTGCTGTACTGCTGAGGAGCACTCCAATTATTTTCAAGTACAATGCTCTTACAACACTCCAAATATGCTTGGGTGGGGGAGCAATACCCTGCAAGACCCCAACGTGCTATGGAGCACTCTGCACATGTCTAAGTAGAATGCAACTACCATGCTTCCTCACATTTCAGGACAGTTAAATGGAAAGTCCTCCAGTTACTGTCTTCTGAGTGCTACTGGGCAGTCCAGGGGAATTTACCTATTTAGTTTGTTACAACACAGAAATTAATAGCTCAGTGACTGTGGGTGAGAAGGTAGAAATTAAACATGGATTGCAAAGAATGCTTTATTAGCCTCTAAAATGCTTTTTACCATATTTTCTTGCATATCATATGCACCGGTTTCCCAAAAATCAGCTTCTGGGAATTGGGGTGTGCATGTTGAGCAAGGAAATATAGTAAAAGTATCTCCTGCAGCTTGAGCCTCTGAGGGAAGGGGGAGGAGGGAAGAGAAAGTAATGCTGCATGTGCTGCACAGGGAGCAATACAATGAGCACCCAGAGATCCCTAATTCTGGGATGGACAACTATTTTTGTGGGAGGACCACTTAATGAGTTTTGGTGTCCTCTCAAGGGCCATGTGAGTTTTGCTCTCTTCTGGATGGCCACATCTTTCTCTCTCTCTCTCTCTCTCTTCCCTGGCTGCAACCCCCCCCCCCCGTCCAGAGCTGTAGTACGCCCTGATTCTCATCCACAGTCTGAAACCTGGTGGCCCTGTCTGCAGCATAGATGACAGGGCTGTGTGAAACACTATCATTTCATTTTGATGTCCATTTCACCATTTCAATGAGACAGTGTTTCATTTCAACATTTTGCTTCATTTCGAAGCACTGTCCTGCTTCGTTTTGTCAAAAGTGTTTCTCTGTTTTGATGCATTTTGCCCATAGGTTATAATGGGGAATCATGAAAATGCCTAAAATGTTTTCATTTGTTGCCTGATTCAGGTGAAAGTTTCAGGGACGGTAGCCCTTTCTGAGGGCATGAAGCCTGCCAAGTTTCAAGGAGATAGATGCAAAGGTTTCTCGGAAAGTGCACCTCAAAGTCTGGAAAGCAAAACTCATGACACCTGCCGGCAGCGGCAGCATCTTGTCATCCGGCGCAGATCCAGGGACCTGCACCCCTGGGAGGGCTGTGGGACTGTAGCAGACTCCTCCCAGGGGTACAGGCCCCCAGATCTGTGCAGCATTACTTTCTCCATGGAGCTCAGCCCAGTGGTGGGAGCCAGAGTGTAGCCCTGACTCTGCTTCCCTCCTGCCACTGGGCTGCACTCCAATCAGCTCTGCCAGCCCCACGGAGCATAGCCTAGTGGCAGAAGGCAGGCAGAGCCGAGGCTATGCTTTGCCTCCCACCACTGGGCTGAACTCCATGGGGCTGCAGAGATGCTCAGAGCACAGCCTGGCAGTGGGAGGCAGGGAGAGCCATGGCTGCACTCTGCCTCCCATTGCTGGGGTGATCTCCATGGAGCCCCACAACCCATGGAGCACAGCCCAGTGGTGGGAGGCAGGCAGAGCCAGGGTTGTGCTCTGATCAGCTCCACCAGTCCCATGGAGTGCAGCCCAGCAGCAGAAAGTGGGCAGAGCCAGGGCTGCACTCCACCTCCCGCCACCAGGCTGAGCTCCATGGGGCTGTGGAGTTGCTTGGAGTGTAACCCTGGCTCTCCCCTGCCTCCCATCACTGGGCTGCTTTGAAACTTGAAACATTTCAAAACTTTCAAAATGTTTTGAGTGCCCTCATTTTGCTTCAAAGCTGTTTCTAAGCTTTTTGTTTCATTTTGATTTTGCTGTTTCATGCTTGAAACATATCAAAACAGCTTTGAAATTAAGCACTTGGTGAAATTTTGCACAGCCCTAATAGATTACATGTAAGTCCTGACAGTAGGGGACACAATTCCGTGCTGCCACCACTGTCCCTTCTGCTGTCAGGTGCCGGGTCCAGCCAGTCTGCAGCCCCATGCCCTGCCATCATTGCAGAAATCACACTGCCACTGCCCCTCCCTGCTGCTGTGCCCTGGCATTGGCCAGGCTGCAGCCCTGTGCCCCACCATTGGTGCAAAAATCTTTGGGAGCACATGCCCATACCTCCCCATGTGTTTCCTATGGTCTGCAGTTTATGCTACCACCTGCCGAGCATGGATGCACCTGCCCTATAGATGCTACCACCTGCCCTGTGGATGCACCTGGCAGGTTCCAGGTAGGGATTGGGGCATCTGCCTGGGTTCACAGCTGATGCTTCTGCATCAGTTCAGGGCAGAAACTTCCCTGGCTGCCTGACACTACACAGCAGCCAGAGCTGCAGCCTCCAGCTGCCCATAAGCCAGATCCCATGAGTTGGTGGCCACCTGCCTGTGGGCCACATACAATCAGTTGTCAGGCCAGATCTGGCCCAGGGGCCATATTTTGCCCACCCTTGGCCTAATTGCTGGCTGTGGACACTAGGATTCCTGCATGCTCACTGCACTGCCCATGTGCAGCATTACTTTCTCTATTCCCTGGCAGAAGCTAGTGCTGCAGAAGCTGCTACTGACTCAGCAGGAGACTTTGTTCCAGCACCCATGGCTTGGATCCTCTGTCTGTCCTTGCTTGCCAGCAACATAAATAGGGGTAGCTTCAGTAGGGGGAGAAACAGCCAGTGGCTGCCCTGTTAACCTTCTAGCTGTTGGCTGACTGTGGACCATTTCTCCTTCCAAAGCAGCAGTCTAGCAGCAGCAGCTGGAGAGTGTCCCTTCAGCACATGGTGACTGGTACCTCCTGAGTCTGGTGGGGGGTACCAAATCACTGACCAGGGGGTGGGGAGCAGCAGCCGATTGCAGACTGGAGGGAGCTGCTAGCGGCGGATCACTGAGCCTGAAATCACCAGCGGCAAAACTGGAAGCGCACTTCCACCAGCACTTCCAGTTTCACAGCTGGCATTTCCAGAGGGTGCACAGCCAATCTCACGGGGTACACATGCATCCATGTGCACCCCCTACATGTCACCAATGCTTCAGCATGCACAATGTTAGTTTCCCCTTCTCCCTGTTCTCTCCTGTGCCCTCCCTTTTTACTTTATTAAAGGAACACCCTCAAGCTACTTTTGGGCAGACCTGCTAATGATGAGGAAGAAATTGTCCGCAACCAGGAACTGGGGTGAGGGAGGGTAACACAGCAGAAAAGGCAGAGAAGTTGTGGTTCCATGCTACTGCAGTTGCCCCAATTAATGTTTCTGGCAAGAAAAATCTTTTTTCTTCACTCTACCTTCTGAAAACAGAGTGCATGTCTTGGGCAGGGTGGAGAGACGTGGCATAAAAGTAAATACAGGAAGCACCAGCTAAGCAAGGAAACACAGGTTCTCAGTGAACTAGGAAGAAGGGGGCATGAGGTTGAGTTTGGTGCTAGGGAGTCTTTTGTGTGAACAACAGGCTCCACATCAAGCAACAAGGAAGCAGACTGCTATCAAAGAGACTGCAGATACTTGGATGCTGACATAAAGCATCATCTGGGAAAAGAAAACAAGTATAATAAAGAGCACTCAAATAGGCAGTAGGAAAGGAATCAGTGGGAGGGAAATATGTGGCCAGCAGTACAGGACAGGATGAAACTCACAGTGCATCTGAAGAAAGGACAGACTGAGGTTTAATAAAATGTTAGATCTTCATAAAAATAGGCACACTGGGTCCATCTACATGTGCCATTAAGGTGACATGATAAACTCCAGTTTCTCACAGCACCTCACTGGCACGTGTAGATGCTTAAACTGCTGCAGTCCAGGGTACACATACAAATGCTGTACCCAGGACCACAGTAGTTTGAGCTCAGACAAGGCAGCTCTGGGCTGGCAGGGAGCCCAGGGGGTCAGCCCCAGGCTGTGGGAGGTGTCATCAGGTGGCAGAGGGGCTGGCTGGTAGGGATGTGAAAGGTTAAATAATTAATTGTTTAACTGATAAGTGCATTGATAACCAATTAGTTTACCACCTTACCATTTAGCTCTGACTGGGCTCAGTCTGGTGGGGAAGGGAAGCAATGCATATTCCCCAGCAGGAATGGGAAGGCATCAGGGCAGGCAGGAGGGGAGGAGGAGGGACAAGGGGAACTAGTACCCATAGGCTAGGAGAAAAAGATCAAGCAGCCTAATGACACATCAATTCAGCAAATAGCTGCTAGTTCACAGGTGGCCCACCCCACAGCAGGGGTCTTCACCTGTGATACGTTGTCCGGCTGGGCTTGTCTCCTCCCCACCCTCTCCCCAGCCAAAGGGCAGGGGGAGCAGCTCCCAGTAGAAGCTGTGTCCAAGCTGCTATGTCAGTTAATGGTTTAACCAATATAATTAGAGGACGTTAAATTAATATTTTTTTAAACAATACTTACATCCCTACTGGTCGGGGCATGAGATTGCCCCTGCATGTAGAGCCTGGGGCTAGGCAGCAGGCAGGGGTCTGGCCTTCTGCTGCCTGGGCTGACTGGATGCAATGCATGCCTGGGTCAGTGTTTACATGTGCTTTTAAGCACAGTTATTTTCACCACCAGAAGATAATACTGTCCCTGACAGTACTATCTTATGGTGGCAAACATTAGTTTGCTGCACTCTAATAGTGTTGCAGGCGTAGACTCTGCTTTATGCCACAGTAAATTTGTCTACTGTGCAGTTAAGTGCACATATAGATGCACCCATTATTAAGAATAAAAACTATTTTTCTGAATTATACAATACATCTGTGGGAGGGGACAGACATGCACATAAACAAGGAAGGTACAGCATCATAAGAAACATGAAAGATAAGCCACTATTTTATATATATAGGATACTACACATGCATCTCTACACGTGCAATTAATATGGACCAGTAAACTCTACAGTTTATCAGAGTTTTTTGCTCCTGGGTGCATAATTTGAATGTGCGCCAGCGAGCAAATTGCTCCAAAGTTTATTGATGTGCACTACGTGGAGCCCAGTCAGAGCAGTCTGGGCCAGCAGGGGACCCAGGGAATCATCCTGCCAGCCCAGGGATGCTCTAACCAGGCTCCATGTGCTATTTCATGTTCTGCTCCCAGTAGGCAACCCCTGCACTGAAGCACCCTGCACCCCAGCCAGCCATGGAGTGGCATGTGGAAGCTGGGAAACAGTCAGCCCAGGGCTGCTCCCTCATCTCCACATGGCCCCAGCCAACTGTAGAGTGTGCCTCAGCACAGAAGCTCCACAGTGCATGGAGAAGGGGGAGCAGTGAGCCCTGGGCTAGCTGCTTCCCCATCTCTGTGTGCTTCAACAGGGGTTCTGCAGTGCACAAAGATGGGGCAGCAGCAAGCCCAGGCCTGGCTGCTCCACCATCTCCACACACTGCAGAGCCCCCACTGAGCTGCTCCTCCATCTCCAGGCGCTGTTCCATAGCTGGCTGGGGTGCAGCGTGCCTCAGTGCAAGGCCTGCCCCATGATGAAGCACTCTGTGCCCCAGCCAGGAAAGCATCTACATATGTGCTACTGTGCATGAAAAACTCTGCAGTAGGGTGGTACTTGTGTTTTACAAGACTACCCTGCTGTGGAGTTAATTAGTTTCACATGCCCTAATAGGGATGCACATATAGATGCCAAGATGTTGACTGCATAATTAATTCATCAGCTGCACAGTAAATGTCTCATGTAGATGTGCCCACTGATGCCCAAATGATCTTATTCAGGGTGGGAACTGCAGTGTTCCTGTGCTAGTTTGCTACCAGAATGCACAGAGACAGACTGTTGCTATACCACCTTCCATGCACTCTGTGGTAAAAGCCTCTAGCAAACTGCTGAGCATTTCAGAAATGGCCTCATGCTACTGTGCTTTAACGTAGATAACAAAAGAATGATAGCAACAGCAGATTCACTGAAAGAGGGGCAGTGCCTTAAATTAAAGGGGGTGGAGGTGGTTGTTAATGCTTCATACTTCAGCTTGTTTATAACATACTCAAGCTTACAGAGGGGGAAAAAAAAACATTTTAAAACCAGCTTCTTCCTTCCCCCTCACCAACCTGTGCGCTCCCTCATCACAGTTGGCAACATTCCTTGAGAAAAGCAAGAATTTGCATGGAATGCTGCTTCTTACGTGGTGGAGGGGTAAGCAATATGGTCTATGTTCAGACGTTATATTTGTAGCACTATATGTGGCCTTGTCTCCATATGCTACTCTGTGGCTGGCTGTGGTTCAGCATGCCTCAGTGCAGGGGCTACCAACCAGGAGCAGCCACATATAGAGTGGTCAGAAGTGCATTCTACCTGTATTGCTACAAAAATTTCCCAAGCACTATAGATACGGCAAAAAATGTTAAAGAAACATTCCTGGGTGAAACAGAAACTTCTTCTAGCATTATGTTTTCCAGGGCCAAATACAACAACTTAAGTTACACTTAGTACTAAAGGGGTCTCTCAGTTTCCCAGAATCCCAAAAGTGATCTACTGTCCTTCCTCTCTCTCTAAGGTAGGGAGAGAGAGAGAGCAACTGTAGCGGGCTCAATGACAGGCTGCCGCTCCCAAATCCAGCTATCAGTGACTATGTCTACATGAGATACTGACTGCACAGTCATTACTGCACAGTTATTTAGTATTTGCTTATACAAGTATAACTTTTGTATAAACTTATATGCACATAAACATAGTACTTGTGTATAAACAAGTGCTAAATGACTGCGTAATAACCTGCATTACTGCACAGTAGCGCCAACAAACTACTCCTTTGTGACACTGACTGCACAGTAGCCTTAGACTAGTGCACAGTAGCCTTAGACTAATGCACAGTAGCATCACAGCATGCTTTTTGTCACATGACCCTACTGGGCAATAGTCTCAGGCTACTACTCAGTCAATGTCTCATGTTGACACAGCCAGTGAGTCTGGACCAGGACCAGGACCAGGTTCACCCATAGTGAGCAGAGTTGCAGCCCAGCCAGGATGGGAGGCTGCATCTCTGTTTTGTCAGCCGGCAGTGATGGTGGTGGTGTTATGGCCAGGACTATCAAAGCAAGGGCTGGTGCTGCCCTTGGGACAGGTAGGCTGCCTTGAGGCTGCCTTCCTTCGTTATTGCTAACAGCCTGCCCAGTACCCACTCTCGTGAAGGAGGGCAGGGAGACTGTCAGTGACGGGGCTCATGGACAATCTTCTCTCCCCCAGGGGGAGCCTGAGGAGCAGCCCTCTATTGCTCCCTTGCTGGAAAACATGCCTTTGTCCTGGCTTTGTAGGACTCTGGCCAGGGTGACCCTGAATGTGTGAACAGTCTTCATAGCAATATATTTTGTAACATTTCAGAGTTCTGTGTTATTTGTAGCACTATAAATGCACATCTGGATCTGGCTAAGGTTTCTGGAGGAGTACTTAACCTTTGGCTTGGAATGTCATTTATTATAACAGCTATATGGAAGCGCTGCACGTGAGCTCAGCTTCACACACCTGGTGTGGCAGACAGCCCTGAAAAAATTAAGGTTCCAAATTACAGTTAACTGTCACCTTTTACTGGGAAACAGCTAGTTAAGGCCAAACAGCCTCAGTGCCCTGTGTAAATGGCCCTCTCCAAACACCAGGTGGATCTGGCAATTCTCTTAGCTGCTCTGAAGCTTTGATTTAGAGAAAACAAGTTTCAGGGTTGTCAGCATGTTTCATTTTCTCTTTTTCTAGTTGTCCTTTATCTGCCTTGCCAGTTTACGTGTCTTACCCTCACTGGTGTACAGCAGCACACGCCCATTAAAATGAATGTAAAGGCTAGAAGACTAGAAGAGCACCCAGAAATATTGTATATCCTGATTTCAAAACTTTTAATGAATAACACAGGAATGATTTGAAATTAATTTGATTTCAAATCAATGTATGTTAGATGTTTAGATCCTTCAGAAAATCTCCGTAAGTGTCTATATGTATCTTTAGGCATCTAAATATTTATAAAATGCTGGCTGTTTATGCTTCTAACTCCTCTTCTTCCTCTTCCTCTTTTTCTCATGTCCTGTCAGCATATTCAAATTTGGGTCCAAAATGGGCACATATTAACTCACTTGGGAGTATGTTAAAATGTTACCCCAAATCTAGCTCTTTCCTTATTATGTTTGGCACATTTTTCCCTATACCCTCCTGGCTTTGCCATGTTGGTGACACTGACCAAGTCCCTATGCTCTATTGCTAATAAAATGATAATGATTAGTGATGATAGTGATAATGATTTTGACCTCCATTGTTAATGTTTCCCTATTTTCCATGCATATCATCTTTTTCCCTAAGTGGGGGTTTTCAGCACATCCATTTCTCTTGGTCACTGACTGTTTAGATGTCCTCATTCTATTTTGCACTAGTCTGTTATCACTGCCCCCTTTATTTCACTGGCCTTTGTATTTTAATTTATCAAATTCTTGTTCCTTTGCTCCCTCTCCAGATTTTTTTTCCATTTTTTTCTTCCATTTATAATGATTTGTGTCTCAATTTCACATGAAAGCACAGGATAGACATCCTCATTGGTTTCCCTTTCATCTCCATTTTTTAGCAGCCTTTTCTGTTTATGGCCCCTTTCTACTGTGCTTTTCCTGCAACGCATCTGGGTTTTCTTGCCCTTGTTTTTGTGCCATGCTATGTAGCTCTCTCAACCTTTCCGCCAGCAGGCCTATGGCTCTTCTGGGACCACAAGCACACTACTACTGTGTACCTGCCATTTTTTGTCTACTTCACAACTGAGAATATGACAGATACCAATCTAGCACAATGAAACATCCTACCCTTTCAAAATGTTATTCCATAGGCTGAAACCACAGAAGGATATGGCTATGATCCTGCATAACTTAGAGGGGTTTGTCACAAATTACACTTAGAACATGCTAATTTTAATTTGTGTAAAGATTAGCACACGCTTTGAGCAGTCGCACATTAAGGTTGAACACCCCGTGCATTGCTCTGACCTTCCCTTAGAGGGCTAGCAAGTAGAGGCAGGGCTAGTGGCCAAGTTGGCTTTGTGCCTGCCCAGCTCACCTGCTCTCAGGGGCAGGGTAGGTGGCCCAGATCGTGGCTAGCCAGGGGCTGGTAGGGTCAGTCCCACTGGGCATGACAGCCCCTGCCTGACCTGACAGGGTCCCTGCTGCCCCCTGCACTCCTGGATCTAACCCAGCATTTCCCAACCAATGTGCTGCAGCACACTGGTGTGATGTCAGGCACATCCAGGTGTATTGTGGCGTTTGGGGCTGAAGCCACACCCCCCGCCTGCTGCTGCTGCACTAGAGAATGTTATGAATATTAGGCATGTGCAAATAGGGAAGTATTCAATTCAGATTCAGCCAATTCCGAGGACAGTGATTCGATTAGGAGATTCAGATCACTGCCCTGAATTGATTTGGCAGAATCAGCTTCAGAAGTTTTGGTGCTGATTCGGAGTGATTCGATGATTTGGATCAGCTGGGGAGAGGCAGGCACAGGTTCTCCTGCAGCTCCTCCAGCTTCCCTCTTTTTCAGACCCGGAAATATGATAGCCCTAATTAACGCCTGGAACTAGTTTCAGGAAGCCTACAATTATGCCACCCCAGGCTAGGTTTGTCTCTGATCTATTACCTAGGTCATGTTACACTAATGGGTAGCCACTCTAGGCTACATGTTAGTGTGAACACCCCACCTACCACCAATCCCTCACTGGCTCAGATTGGCCCCCTCTACCTTGTGGCTGCCCATGCTGCCGGCCCCCAGCAACCAGGCAGGGAAGGTTTAACCTGCCTCCCTGCCACCACTGGTACTGTTGCTGCTTTCTGTCTCAGCCCAGAGAAGACCATCAGTAGTGGTGGGGGCCAGGCAGCCATATTTCCCTGCCTGCTACCTTGGGGCAGACAGCATGGGTAGCCACAAGTAAGTCTGGGCTGGGGGAGGGGGAAGCCTGAGGGGCAGGGGTGGAAGCGTGGGAGCCCTCTGGAGGATGGGGGGAGGGCTGGGGGCAAGCCTGGAACGGAAAGAGGTGGGAGATTCTTATCTTTCAGTCCTCTAGGCCCAGTGGCAGCATATGGGGTGGACCCCCTGAGAGCACCGGTGCAGCCCGTCAGGCCATGCTCCCTGTTTAGCCGGCAGGCAGGGGGACAGGTGGAAGCACCAGTGCCCACCCTGTGAGCACTGGCCGGGGAGTGAGGCTGCCAGCAAAAGTGTCTGTGCTGCTTCCGGATGTGGCTGTGAAAGTTCTGGAAGTGGCACAGCTGCTTTTACAGTGAGTGATATTGGCCATGGGCCCCCTCCTCCCCCTTCCCAGGTCAGTGGGACCAGCCGCTGAGGGACCCTCCTGACCAGCAGGATCAGCTGCTGGGGGACCCCTGCCCCTCCCCAGCTCAAGAGGCACCAGACACCCATGTCTAGGCCCATAGTACCCTGAAGCATGACAGCACCAAACTGGAGATAGCACTAACACCAATCAGCATGTGACCATTTCACAGTGTAACATGTGACAAGGCCCTTAGACTAAAACATGAGGGCCCTCCTTCCCTCCCCACCATGGGTTTTTTCTGGGTAGAATTTTGTGACTAATGCACATCCAGCAAACATGTATATATATGTATATATAGCTGTGCACCTGCCAGGCCATTGCATATCTTACTGAGCATATCTAATAGCTGATGATCAGGGATCCGGGTTTTCCATTCACCACAGAAGAAAAAATGGTAAAAGCTGGATTTTCTCATTTTAAGGAGAAAAACCCAGCCCAACCCCACCACTTGTCTGCCTGTCTCATGATGTGCCCCAATGCTGGGTGCTGCAGGTACTTGCCTCAGCCCAGGATGCCTGGAAACTTGTGGATAGTCCCTGAGGGCCATTGAGGGAGCCACACTGCATTGAGAGAACCACACTGGCATCATCCCCAATGCCACACACTGCCTACTGGGGGTGGAACTGGTCCCAGGAGAAGATCATAGATGTTGTGGTGCTCTGGGGTGAGGCCAAGGTACTAAGCCAATTTGCTCACAGTGGGTACACCAATGAATGTATATATAAGGACCTGTACCCCTCCAAGTGGCGGTGAACATTTCAGGGAAGTGCAGGCTTGGCCACAGCAACTTCAAAGCCCAGTGTTCCCTGCCAGGTTCTCAGGTGCACTTGGGTGATCATCATCAGCAGAGTAGTGGGTTGGGCACCCCTCAGTCCATGCAAACAGTTCCTCATGGTGCACCCAGGACACTTTCAGCAGGGGCACACTCAGGGTACAGGCCATGCACGTGGGGGGTGGGTGGCCCTGGGGCACCTCTCTGCATAGGCCCCTTGTGGGGAGGACAGAGGTACCATTAGTTCTGTGTCTTGGTAGACTGGGAGCCCCTTGCATCCCAAGCCCAGGCTCCATGGGCCTGGAAGCAATGGAACAGACAGCCTGGCCTTAAGGAGAAGAATAAGGGGAGTGGGTCTGAAGCAGTGGTATCAAGTACAGCCAGGAGGTAGGCATGTCCCATCCTGGGAAGGGGGTAGGGAAGGCAGGCTGCTTGCAACAAGCACCCAGCAGCCCACCAGTCCTGTGGAGTAAGTGGGGATGGGGGCTCAGCCAGTGGCCACCTGTGCCAGGGCCTGCCTGGCTGACTTACCATGGTTTCTGGGCACCTGTGCATGAATAACCCCTGATCTGAGGCCAGGCAGCACACAGCCCCCTGGTATACTGCATGTAGTCTCTAAAATGTTACAGACTCTCAGAAAGAGCCTCTTTCTCCTGGCTCTGTAGGTCAAGCAGCTGCACACATGGGAGAGGCACCAGCTACATGCAAGGATGCACCTTCAGGGTCACCACCAGTTTTGGCTGGTATCCTCCATGTGCACTGGCTCCAGCAGCGGTGGGCCCAGCACCAGACCCAGCTGCTGGACTGGCTGGTTACTGTGGCATAAGAGTGGCTGGGGGGTCTCACGGGCCTGGCACATGGAGGACATCATGTGTGAGTGGGAAGAGGTCCAGGCAGAACAGGCATTCCAGAAGAGGCTCCTAGCCTTTGAGGAGAGGCACTTCACCCTCCTTGAGAGAATGGTGGAAGCTTAGGAGTGGCAGGCCACTGTGGATGCCAGGGCAGTGGAAGCCACAGAAGAGGACCACCAGGTGTTGGGCACCATCCTGGCCCTGGTGGTCACTTTCATGCCACCCGCTGATCTGTCCCTAGACCTAGCCCTGCCTGCCCCCTGGCAACTATCTGCCACCCAGCAGCAAGCCTCCAAGTGGGCTTGGGCTTAGGTGCAGTGGCACCTCCAATGGCCAGGTCCCCCTGCCCTGCCATCCGCTCCAGGGCCCCATCAGCAAGCTTCCTGCCTGGGTCTACCCTCGCCACTTGCCCCGGTTCTATGCAGCACTGGAGCAGGAGCTGCCTGCAGCATGACCAGCACCACATGTGGGCCCTGATAGCCCTAGCCACTGGCTGCAGGAGGGAGTGCTGGCCGCTCTGGAAGAGCAGCAGCTGCCCTCATCCCCAGGTGAGTCCTCTGGCTGCAGGCCTCATCACAGCATGTGCAGCTGAGGTGGTGCAGTCAGAGCCCAGGGTGCTAGGCACCTGGCTCCAGGATCTTCTCCCTAGGCACCCCCACCCCACTTTCCCCCACCCTGGGAGGGCACAGAGAGCACAATGTACATGGTCTGTATGGGGAAGACGGTGTTTTATTTGTTGGGTGGGGTGGTTTGTGGAAGGGGTCTGTGGGTTGGGCGAGAGGGGAGATGAGGACTGTTGTGGTGGCAGGAGAGGGGAAGGGATCTGTTGTTGGGAAGTAAGGGAGGATGGGGGTCTGTATTTGTGGAGGGGAATAAAGTGCTTTTCTGAAAACTGTCCACAATGAACATTGTGCTAGGAGTGCGTGGTGGAGCTGGGGTCTGGGCTAGCTATCCAGGTGGCCTACAGGGAGGAGTGCAGGATACAGGGGGGTCCAGGGGAAAGGACTTGGTTGTGGGGGTCTATTACAGACCTCCTCATCAGGATGATAAGCTAGACCTGGTCTCTCAGAGGCCGTTTAGGAGAGAAAGGTGTTAGTCATGCGGGACCTAAATTACCCAGACATCTCCTGGGAGGAGCAGATGGCCAAAACAAACCGTTCATGTAGGTTCTTCAACTGCATGCAGGACTTCCACCTAACCCAGGAGGTGTCCAGTCCCACCAGGGGTAACGCCTTGCTAGACCTGGTCTTAGCAACAGGGGATGATCTCATGGGTAACCTGCGAGTGCACAGAAAACTGGGAGATAGTGATCATCATTTGGTCAAATTCACAATCTGGTGAAGGGTGGGAAAAGTAACCAGCAACGCTAAAGTGTTAGACTTCAGAAGGGCCAATTTTAGTAAACTCAGAAGGCTAGTTAGTGAGGTGGATGAAATCAAGAGCATCCAGCAAATGGGGGTCCAGGAGGGTTGGCAGTTTTTCAAGGGAGTGATCCTTGGGGCAGAAAAGGAGACTATTTCATTACAGAGGAAAGGGGGCAAAGGGACAAAAAAGCCCCCCTTGGCTGAACAGGGAACTCCAGAAAAGACTTGGGGCAAAAAAAGAGATTTCTAGGCAGTGGAAGTGGGGGGCAGCCACCAAGACGGAATATATCTCCCTGGCACACTATTGCAGGGAACCAGTTAGGCAGCCCAAGGCAGGCCTGGAGCTTAGGCTGGCTACAACAATGAAGGAAAATAAAAATTCCTTCTACAGATACACAGCGAGCAAAAGGAAGGCTCAGAGTAACATAAGGCCCTGCAGGACAAATTAGGACAGTTGGTGGCTGACACAGGGAAAAAGGCGGAGCTCTTCAATGAGTTCTTCACTCAGTATTTCCAAAAGCCACCAGAACACCAAAGGTTAGTGCTGACTTAGTTAAGGAGCACTTGGAAGGGCAGGATGGGTACAAGTCAGTCGGCACGGATGACCTCCATCCACAGGTGCTGAAGGAACTGGCCAGTGTCACAGCTGAGCCACTGGCATGGCTGTTTGAGTACTCACGGAGCTCTGGCCAGGTCCCTGAGGACTGGAAAAGGGCCAATGTGGTGCCAATTTTAAGAAGGGGAGAAGGGATGAGCTGGGTAACTTTAGGCCAGTCAGTCTTACTTCTATCCTTGGGAAAATACTGGAAAAAATCATCACAGAGTGCATTTATGAAGGCCCATCAGGGGAAATGATGCTGAAAGGAAACCAGCATGGGTTCGTCACAGGTAGATCCTGCCTGACAAACCTTATAGCCTTTTATGACCAGGTCACACATTGTTTTGACACAGGAGCTGAGGCTGACATCATCTACCTGGATTTTAAGAAGGCCTTCGACACAGTTTCACATCCTATTCTCAAAAGGAAGCTGTGGAGTGGATACTTACACAGTCATGTGGGTAGCCAACTGGCTTAGGGACTGCACCCAGGGTTGTTCTTGACCTGGAAGGAGGTGGGCAGTGGGGTCCTACAGGGTTCAGTCCTTGGACTGGCCACATCAGCGATTTGGATGAGTATGTGGAGAGCACCCTGTCCAAGTTCGCAGATGACACCAAGTTATGGGGCAAAGTTAACACACTGGAGGACAGGGAGCAGATACAGGCCGATCTGGACAGGTTGGATCAATGGGCAGACCAAAACAGGATGCAATTCAACAAAGACAAATGCAAGGTACTGCACCTAGGGAGGAGGAATCCCCAACACACCTATAGGTTGGGGGATGACCTCCTCAGCAGCTCAGTGGCTGAAAGGGATCTTGGAGTCATAGTTGACTCCAAGATGAACATGAGCCAGCAATGTAATGAAGCCATCAACAAAGCCAATCACACCTTATCGTGCATTAGCAGATGCATGACCAACAGATTGAGGGAGGTGATGCTCCCCCTCTCTGCAGCATTGATCAGGCCACAGTTGGAGTACTGTGCCCAGTTTTGGGCGCCATACTTCAAGAGAGATGCAGAGAACCTGGAGAGGGTCCAGAGGAGAGCCACTCATATTATTAGTGGCCTTTGTGCAAGACCCTATGAGGGGAGGTTGAGGGATCTGGACCTCTTCAGCCTTTACAAGAGATATCTGAGGGGAGACCTTGTAGCAGCCTATAAGTTTATCA
>NW_017728964.1:2883844-2899496 GCF_001723915.1 Gavialis gangeticus
AAAAAAAAAAAAAAAAAAGCCAGAAGTGGGATGTGCAGAACCTTGGTGGATCAGCTCCTTCCTAGCTGTTAACCTATACCCCCAGTTTGTTCTTGGATACTTGCTTATCTGGTTTTCCAAAACTGCAGAGGTTGACTTTTCCTTATTAACCAATGATAAATACTGAAAATATTTAAATTGATCCTTAATTTAGATTCTGTATACAGTCTGAAGGCAATTGACAGCTTATACGATTTACGCTATATCTAAGCATCTTTTATGGAAAAAATTCTAATTAGTGAAGCTCAGCAATGGCGAGCCACTCCCTAAGCAGCAATTTATACAGCAGCAAAAAAAAAATGTTGCATATGTTAGCTGCTATATTGAGCATATCTAGTTAACGCAAAACTAAGATAAACATACAAGTGCTTTAAAAAATTAAGGCTAATGGAAAAACCTAACACAAGCACCAGGAAACTTAAATACACTAATTGAACACTGGAGAATATGTGTTAAGGGGCACTTAATTTTACAAGGCCTGCAGCCTTCCATGAATGCGAGTAGACCACTTAAGAAGGAAGACAACTAAATACTTTGAAAATAAGGTATTGAGAAAAGTTATTTATGCCAATAAAGAGAAAAATGTGTGCAGGAAAGGAATAGCGAGAGGTCTGAGAATCAAGTGTAATAAATACGAAATAATTTCAATAATTTCAAAGGGATGGCTACATGAATATATGCTTCCAATTCTCCATTTCTGATACCAAGTACAAGATAGCTGGATAATCTCCATGCATATCACAAATGCCTTTAGGACCCTTCAGGAAGTAAGAACATACCTATACTGTGAAGATGGGGAAACCAAAGCAAAGCAAAGCTGAATGACTCCCCCCCAGGATAAAAAAGTACCTCTTGAAGCTGGAGTATTTCTGCTTCAAGACTCTTCAGCTTCTTTTCGTTCTCTTTGGATTGAGCAAAGATTTCATCTCTGGATGCACGGGCTTCCTCCAGTTCCCGCTGGTAGTCTTTCATCTGAGCCTGGAATGTCAGAGGAGAAATACTACCCTTTGTTAGAGAATAACTATAAAGAACTGTTAAAAAACCCCAAACCTTAAGAGTTTTGTATTTGTTAGCAACTTTATTAACTAGGTATTAACATATACTGAAAAGCAGACAAGCAACACTGATATAATGGTGGGGATTTATTATAGGCCCATCAAATCAGGAAGAGGAAGTGGATGAGGCACTTTTCAAGCAGTTAGCCAAAAATTATCCAAAAGCTATGGGATGGCATGGATGGGAGACTCAGTTCCAGACATCTACTATAAGAACAACATGGCCAAATGGAAAATCTTGAGCCTGTTTCCAACCTGTGGGTAGGACAACTTTCTGGGTGCCTGAAGATGTGAGGGGATGCTGCTCCAACGCACCGTAATTACAGCATGTCGAAGCAAGGACTTGATTAATCGAGTCTGCTGGAGTCTTGCCTACCTCCTATGACTCAATAAATAGACTGCCAAGGGCTCCAAGATCTCCTCTGCGACTTCCTTCAGTACCCCGGGATGAAGTTTCTCAGGTTCTGCTGACTTGAATTCATTCAGACTCATGAAAAGCTCTGACTGTCTTGTTATCTCCTTTCTCAGTTTGTCCCCTTAATCTAGATAATCCTTATTAGGCGTCTGGCTCCACCTTAATTTTTTTTGTGAAGACTGAGGCAAATTATCTGTTAAGCAGCTCCCCCCGCTTCTTTACATCTTCTGTTAAGAATTCCCCCAGGTTGTTTAATAGATGACCCACAACTTCCTTTGTGTTTCTTTTCTGGACAACATACTTAACAGAATTGCTTCTTGTTGTTTTTAACCTCCCTTGCCAGGTGCAGCTCATTCTTTACCTTTGCTTTCCTGATTTTGTCCCTTCATGTTCTTGCTATTTTCTGGTATGCTTCCTTGGTGACCTGCCCATTTTCCCATTGCTTGTATGCTTTCCTTTTGCATTTGAGGCCTCCTAGAAACTCTTGTGCAGCCACATGGATCTCTTGCCACTTTTCCTGTACTTCCATTGTGTTAAAACAGTTCCTTGTTGGATTTCCAATACTGTGCCCCTTAGAAGCTCCCAACTCTTCCAGGTGCCTTGACCCTTCACAGTCTGTCTTCCCATGGCACCCACGTCTATTAAGTGCCCTCTTGAAATCTAGTGTCCTAGTTTGGTTGACCTCATACTTTCCCTGTTTCAGGATATGGAAATCTATTCTATTGTGATCACTGCCTCCCAAGCTGCCCATCAACTTCAGGTCTTCCATCAATTCTTCCCTACTAGTCAGGTCAAGAGCCAAAATAAATTCTCTTTTTGTTGCATCCTCAACCTTTTGGAACAGAGGGTGTCTTTATACGTGCTCAGGGGGAAGGAGGGGGCAAGCTTTAATTAGAGTGGCTCCAAGAGCTGCTCTAATTAAAGTGCCTCCAATGCCTGCTGTATTCAGTGCCTCGTGCTTCAAAAATGCCTGTGGGGGCGCTTTAACTAACAAGCTTTAGTTGACGTGCCCTCACCACCATTTTGAAGCATGGGGTCACTTGGAGGTCCCTGGCTAAAGGCCTTGTTCCTCTGCTCATGGTCATACTAATCACCATATTTTATGTCAGGAAAGAATTTTACCCCATGGTAAAACTGGCATGTGTTTTTTTTGCCCTCTAGTGAGGGGTGGAGACCTCTTCCTGGTAGCTCTTGAGCAAATATTAACCTTTCCAGCAGTAGGATGTTGACTTCCATAATATCCCCTGCCTTCCTGTGCCAGGTTAGGGAGTTGTGTTGATTCTGAGTTAGGTTGACTATATTTTTGCTAAGAGGTTAGAGAATAGATTTGTAGAGGATGGTTTAGATAGGGATGATCCTGCCTCAGGCATAGCTGGACTAGATGACCTCTTGGGGTCCCTTCTAGCCCTATTCCTTTATGAGTCTATGAGCATACTGACTTAATTCTCTTAACCTGGCTTGACTCAGGCAAAATTAACAACAGCATTTATATTTGTTCCAGTTTTGAATGCTATATTTGTTCCAGTTTTGAATGCTAAAATGTGAGCAAGACACAAGAACACCAACAAACAAGTGAACAAACAAAAACTGTGCACTTCCACTCACTATTTCATGTTTATAGCTTTCCATAACTTAGATTTATGTGCTGTCCTTCCCAAAAAAAAAGAGCTTATGACAATTTAACAAAGCACAAGAAAATTACAGAAAGAATAAGATATTGAAACAGATTATCAACCCAACATTTAAAAGCAAGCCACCCTTCATCCACTCCCGTGCTTCAGGCAGAACAACACTTCTTCACTAAACCCTACCTGTCTTCCCAATCTATATTCAATCCCTCTGTAAAAAAACCCCAACAAATCTCTACCCCTGCCATCCTCTGTCCTGGTCCTATCCTCTCCCACTCCTCTGCCCCGGACCAAGGGGAATCCCCCACTCTTTCTACTGTGCTTCCCAAAATCATGCCTCCCTCTCTCAAAAGGGATGCCACAGCTGTCTCCAAAACTGTTCTTCACTCCCTCCATCCCTTCCCCCACCCCCAAGGAAATATATTGTTTTGGTTAAAAAAGATAGAAGTAGTAATGCAGTAAGACACTCGATTTCCCTTCCTCTCTCCCCGTCAAATGGCAGTGCCTTTTGATGGTGCATAACCCACAGTGACCTGTAGTGCTGGGTAAGCCCATCCCTTTCCAGCTCAGCTGGCCATAGTATTTGACTGTTCACTCTTAGACCTTCCCTTAATTCCAGGCTCAGCCTCCAGAGTGGCAGCAGGATGTTACTATCCCCTATCATGCTGAGGGCTACTGCTGTCCATGGGAGGCTGAAGGGCCACAAGAGGAGCAGTCTTTAGCTCAGGGCAGCTTGCAGTTCTTTTTAAAGCTCACAGCTGAGTAGACACTTCCCAGTACAGCTTGGCTGGTCATGTGGTTAAGGTATGGAGCTGCACAGTTGGCCTGTGCTACTAATTTGAGTGCAACATTTAAGCTGTGGAGATATGAAGGTGTGAATTTATGTACCCAAACCTTGAGGCACCCACATGTGAACAGTTGTGCCCTAATGCAAACCTTAGTTTGAACTTTGCGTCTTCAGTATACCAGAATCACTCTAGTGCTTAGTTAGCTATTAAGGGCATGCCTATACCACTCACACTGCTTTAGACAGCACTGTGCTGAAAAAACTGCGTGTAAGCACAACCACCTGAACTGGAAGTAGTGGGCCTCTTAACAGTTGAGAAAACTTCAGCCTACCCACTGAGGTCTGCTCCAACAGGTGAGCACAGAAAACAGACCCTTACTTAAAATGTTAAGTCTCAAATAACCATAATAGGAGGAGCACCAACCCTGCCTATAACATGCAGTCTCAAATCAGTCTTTACTAATCGGTTACTTCAAGTAGACCCTGCTACTTGAAGAAAGCCCCTATTTAGATTAATAAATGCAGAAAACGGTATAGCTTTTACAACAATTTCAATTAACTTCTTCATGAAAAACATTGAATAAAAAGGAAAAAGAACCTTAGAATAATTGTGTGTTGATTTTAACTTTCTTGTTAAAAAAAAAACCAGATGAAAGTGAAATTACACAAAATGTTTCAACATACTAAAATCAAGAGGTCATCCTTAGGAGGAAAAGTAAAAGTTTTTGCAAGGTACACCAAGCAAATGTACATTAAAAAAAAGAAAAAGAGAGCACTCCCACAAATGCAATGCAAAGACGAGACAAAATGAAGCAGTGAATGAGTTATACAGACCTGAAGCTTGCGGAGCTGTTTGATTGCTTCATCTCGAGCTTTGTTTGCAGCTTCAATCTGACCCTCAAGGTCTTTCATATCCATCTCCATTTTCTTCTTGGAAGCTACTGCAAGAGCCCGCTGTTTGCGCTCATCCTCCAATTCGGCCTCAAGCTCCCGCACCTGAGAAATTACATTTTGAGAAGCTGTTACAGAAACGAATAGACTGGAAAGGCACAAGAACTCAGAAGGAATCCAAGAGACTAAGAATGAAAAAAGCTTTGATGGAGAAGTAGAGGCGTAAGTAGGACAAACCTGTTTAACCAGCATCCTCTTCTTCTCTTCATTTTGCTCATCTCTGGCTTGGAGGTCTCTCTCAAACTGGGCCTTCATAGCCTGCATGTTCACTTCTAGACGAAGTTTAGCATCTTCTGTGGCCTGAAGCTCATCTTCAAGTTCTTCTAGCTGTGTCCTCATTTCTTCCACCTGCTGCTCCAAGGTTCGTTTTGATTTTTCCAGCTCATGGACCTAAACCACAAGTATTAAATGAAGCTATCGTTACAGATGGCAAAGTAGGAGATTAAGAGAAGAATAAGATATTGGGCCCTTTGTTACTCTGCAACTATCTTACATTACAATCAGAATGATTAAGACTGCAGACACATAAATAGAAATTCAAAAGGTTGAAGCATAAGCCTTGGAGCACACTGCACTGTGACAGCTGCATACAGAGGCAAAATGTTTGTTCAAAAGTGCAAGAATCAAACAGGCTACACTTTGAAAGATGACAAACATTTGAAACATGACAAATTTGGTCCTGAATAGTCCCATTAATTTTCCCACAGTTAGGGCCGGGCTTTTAGGGGTTGGCACCATATGTTGGCAGTTTTGAAATACAAGACCTTGACTTATCATAGACATTCCTGGACTATGGCACCTCACTTCTAGAACTGTATTAACCCAAATCAGAAGTATGCAGAAATATAATTATAGCTGTCTAATGCTAGTAGGAATCAAAGCCTGATGAAGGAAGCAGAGTTGGTAAGATGCCAAATTTTAAGAAAGTGTAAGGACAGAAATCAATCGCAATCACAATCTGCACACCTACTCAGTATGGCTATGGACAGGCAGTCAATTCCAGCACTGCAAATTTCCAGGACATTTGCAGCACTGGAATATATGGCAAGGGGACTACATGGGTGTTCTAGCTCCCTAGTCAGAGAGCAAAGTTCTTATCCTTGAACCCCGTGGCAGACAAGCTAGGACAGGTCCAGCTACATGGAAATGCCCTCCCACACTGCAGAAAGGGTCACCCAAGCTGTGCACAGGGGTGGGAAGCAGATATGCTGCAGCTTGAAACCTTTCTAGAGTTTTGGGATGGTTCCAGCTGTGAGAAAGTGCTCCCACCAGTCCACTCAGTGGGACTGTGCAGGGGGTGGGGGAAGCATTCTCCACAAGATTTAACCCCTTCAGGGACACTCAGTATAGATCCACTTGTGGGGAAATGCCTCCCCCACCTTACCCTTGCACAGACCTAGGGGGCAGTGTCTTCACAGTGCTCCCTTACAGCTTGCTCCAAGATGGGCAATCAGGTAACCAATGCTCTCCTCTGGAGAGAGGGAGAGCAGAGGATGGTGGAATACTAGTAGTTCTTAAAATAAGTGTACAGCTGTTCAAGCTGGCATAGGAGGAAAAAAAAAAAAAAAGAGATCTTCCTGGTTGAAAGCACTCATTTTCTCATGGAAGAGCCAGTTCTCTTCCGTGAAGACCCCTTCAATGGCTGTATGCTCTTTCGTGCTGGCTAAATGACTTCTGTCCAGGCACAAATGTAACACCTTTCCATAAGCTATGCTCGCATCTGTGTAGAGATGCTTCTTACTAGTAAATAACAAATTAATTTCCAGCATTTTTATAGTTAAATTCTTCAGGTGCTTTTGTCTTACCTTCTACAAATCAAGGATTCAAACTTGGAAGTTTTCCTACCTGGCAAGTTGTTTGTAATTTGTCAAATAATTTCTCTGTCCAAACAAACAAATGAGCCACATTGCATTTTCCCATCATGCAATGCAGTGCAGTACAGTACAGAGCGTGAAAAATTACTTACATTTTTGCCCACATCATCTTTGGAGCTCATTAAGTCCTCCATGTCTGCACGCAACTGTTTATTCTGCCTCTCAAATTCTTCCTTAGCCTCCAATGCTTCTTCCAAAGCTCGAGCCAGAGAAAGTGCCTTAGTTTCCTTCTCTCTAGCTTCTGCTTCTGCACGGTCTCGTTCTTCTGCATATCGAGCAGAAATGTTTTTCTCTTCTGCCAGCATCTGGATATTCAATTCCAGAACAAAACAAAAATCTGTGAGAAAATCTGTTAGAAGGATACTAAACTGCTAACACTTAAATGAACGAGAGCCACTCCATCAGGATCCTCACAGAAAAGAGTTAAGGTGAAACTTCAGCTTGGCTATAAACTCATGAATAGGTGTCAGCTCTTAAACACAGCTTGTCATATCATAATGGAAGGCACCATCATTGCCCACTGAAGCAAATAAAAAAGTTGTCATTTGTAAATAGCTTGGCCTCCACTGAACAGGTTACAGTACATTTACAAGTGCATTCATTTAAAACACTATTTAATCAGATTATTTTTAACAATTTTTGGAGCAATTAATATAATGACTGAGGATTTACATGTTGCCACTAATTAGAGTAGAAGAAAGATGTGAAAAATTTTCAGGGTAGGTCAGCATAAATCTAAACACACACACAACAACAACAACAACAACAAGAAGGAACTAACTACCTGATCAAACTTCTTCTGTTTTTTCTCCAAGTTGGACACAATCTGGCGCTGGTGATCTAGGTCAACCATCAAGTCATCCAGCTCCTGCTGCAGACGATTCTTTGTTTTTTCCAGTTTGTCGTAAGCTATTGCCTTCTCCTCAAGACGCTGGCTCAGAGCTTCCATATCTTTCAAGAGTTTCTTTTTGTTTTCTTCCAAACCTTCAATGGTTCCCAAATCATCATCTACCTTCTTTTTGGCATCGGCCAACTAAAGTTTTATAATAAGAAATTTTGTTATAAATTCTTACTGGCCACAAAATATCAAGCAGGAAACAAATACAAGTATAGCTACATCATGCAAATAACATTGAGGACCCCATCAGAAAAAAGGCAGTTCTAATATTAGTTAAGTAAAGTGTAAACAAATTACCCATAACACAAAATCCTATAAAATGTGACAATTCATAACACCTTTCATATTCATGGTTACTGAGGTCTCACTGCTGTTTTAACACTTCAGTGGAAAAAGAGCAGAGCCAGTTATTTGACAGCTAAGTAAGAATTCCTTCATCTGTAACAAATATGCTTTGGCACAAAAGCTTTGACTCATTTATCACACAATTAAGTGCCATGCTACTGGCCTACCATTTTCAATATTTTACCTGTGACTGCAGAACTACAATCTGTTTTTCCAAGTTCTTCCTAGCCTCTTCCTCTTCCTCTTGCTGCTCCTGTAGGTTGTTCTTCTCTTCTTCCAGCTGCCTAATCCGACTACTCAGGTTCAGTTTCTGGCGGGTCTCCTCCTGAAGAAGCTCCTGTTCCATTAAAGTAAAGACTATTGGCAAAAGTGAAATTTGAGCATTTACTTTAGCTTTTCACTGTTGCCAGCCAGAATCTTATTTAACAATCCTTTTGCTTCCCCAGGAATGGGGTGGAAAGGAAACCAGAAAGATAATGTTGCTATAAAATACTCACACTACCACTAAAAAGGTATGCAAACACATACGGTTGTATGCACGTACAAGCAACATCCTAAGAAGTTCATTAAAAGCTAGTATGGCCATGAGGTCTCAAAGAGATGCAGTTTAATTGGAGAAACTGACAGATGCAGCTAAGCCACTAAGCCAATAGTGAAAGTTGTAAGAGAGAAGACGTGAAATCCAGTTTCAGGCTTGAGGTGCATCATTGCACCCCAATGCTAGCAAATGCTGCTTACCTCTGGTCTAACAAACATTAAAGTGCAGTGGCTCACCTGAATGGCATAGCGACCATTTAATTAAGCCAAGGTTTTGTGGCCCACAAAGGAAAGTTACTGATGAGAAAGGAAGGAGAGGAGTGAGTGATCAGCAACATAATTCACTCAAAAAGCTAAGTAAGTGTGGGTTTCCGTTGGAAAAAGTTTAAAAACCTGAATGAAGGGGTATTTTTAGTCCCATAATTTAACTTTTATATTGATAAAGTCAATATTACACATTCATGCAGCAATTGCATATGCACCTGTGTATCTTGAAGCTGAGACTCCAGACTGGCAGCATCTTTGGCAAACTTAATGCCTTTCTTCTCTGCCTCTTCCAGAAAACTTGAGACGTTGTCCAACTCATTCTACAAACAAAGAAATCTAAAAGGTTACCTTTACAAGGTAAATTTGAATGTTAATACTGAATATAAACAGTCCCATTCTAAAGCACCTATACTCTAATACATCCATTAATTATCTTTAGTCATGCTTGAAATATTCATATTGGCAATTTAAATGCTATTTTAAGTAAACAGAGGACCATCTTATTGGCTCTATCCCTCTCCATGTATTACCAAGGTGACAGGTGGATCCAGAAGCTGCAATCTTTCCTGTCAGATATGATCACTACCAGTGGTCAACACTTACTCATTTTAAATTGGGCTATTGTAATGTTTTCTATTTGGGCTACTTTGGATGACTGCTTAAATGCTTCCATTAATAACATGAAGGGGAAAATTCACTCGAGACAGTTTATATTATATTAAGCATAAATAACCTTATAATTGCTATGAAACACTTTGGAGTGCTAGTTTTTGTTCAAAAAGCCATAATGGCATTAACCTTCTCTTTCAAATGACTCTTCTTTGCCATACTTGATCCTTGTAATGAGCCAGAATAGAAAGTTTAGCAGCTAGCTGCACACCTTTCATCTCTAAAAGCTGGTTTGTCATCTTGTGGACACCAAATAGATGTGCAAGTTCAAAACTAACTTAGTATTTATTTTACCTCAAAGAGAAGTTGCATCCTTTCAATATTTTGAAGCTAAATTATTTATAAAGCTTTCTTGGTTGGTTCAGTTTTTGCATACTTTTCTTTGTAACCTGTATACAAGGCTCACACTTTGTATTTTTCTTTTTAGTGAAATGGGCTGAAATTTAGGAGGAATACCCTAACTATATGAAATCAAATGAATAAAGAATCTTACAAAAATACAAATTTTACAATATATTAACAGTGTTAATACATGAGTCTGACCAAAAAGGAATCATTGTCCGAGTTCATGCACCATCCAGACAGAATTCTATATTTATCCTGAGATTTTTTTTAACTGAATACCATATGCAGTTATAAGACTGAGAATGTAGAACATACAGGGTTAAGTCACCTGGGGAACTAGTGACTGGTCACCCTCACCTTAATACTCAGGAAGTTATTGGATCATATTATAAGAAAGTCCATTTGCAAGCATTCAGCAAAGGAAAGGTTGATCATGAGCAGCCAGTGTTGAGTTACTAAGAACAAATCATGCCAACAAGCTTGACATCCTCCTTCAACAAAGTTAACTACCTGGGTGGATGAAAGAAATGCTGTGGCTATACTGTATCTGGACTTTGTCAAGTCCTACATGATCTTCTCGTTAAAAAAAAAAAATTAAAAAATAAAAATAAAAATGGAGAAATACAGGCTGGACAAAAATGGAGAAATACAGGCTGGACAAAACTACAAAGCTGAACCAACAACTGGCTCAATAGCTGCAAGCAAAGGATATTTATAAATGGATCCACGTCAGGATGGCAGGTGGTTTCAAGTGCAGTCCCACAAGGGTCTGTTCTGGGCTCACTGCTGGTCATTTATTAAATGATTTGGAGGCTGGACGAGTTTTCTGATCAAATTCACAGATGATAAAAAAAAACTGGGAAGGACAAACACACTGAAGGACGAGAGCAGAATTCATAAGAATCTTGACAGATCGGAAAGCCTGGCTGGAGCCAACAGGATGAAGTTCACTGTTGACAAATGTGAGGTGCTATGTCCTGGGAATAATAATAATAATAATAAGACCAAATACAGTAAAAGCCCTGTTATCTGGCATTTTACTAACTGGAACACTCTATTAACTGGAATTTCCAGCTGGCCAGCCAGGTGTCACTGTACAAAATGGGTGACACCTGGCTGGATGAGAGCACCAGGGAGAAGGATCTGGGAGCCTTGATAGATTACAGACTCAAAACGAGTCTGCAGTTTGATGCAACTGTACAAAAGGCAAGTGAGGTTTTGGGATGCATCAATAGAAGACTTCACGAAAACCTTTTTTATTGTCAGCACAACAACGCAGCAGAATCAACTGCCTAGGCAAGTTGTAGGGTCTGCATCATTGGAAGCGTTTTAGAGGAGGTTGGACAAGCACTGGTCAGGGATGACTTACGTTCTACTGTGGGTAATTTCCCATGCTTCAGGGGCTTTGCTTGTTGCCTTGTGGGGCTGGGAAGGTATTTTTCCCCTTGTGCTGCTGTGCATGTCAGTGCTTTCCCCACATCCCCACCTTCCTGAGAAGCATTGAGGTTTGGCTGAAGCCAAGGCTGTGGATTCTGACGAGTGTGCCAAAGCTTCTGACTTAAACCCAGAGTTTTCTGGCTAAATGGTCTTTACCCCCTGCTCAGGGTCAGACAGATCACCATATCTGAGGCCATGAAGGAATTTCCCCCCCCCGGTCAGATTGGTAAGGGTTTTTGCCTTCCTTTCTAGCAGAGGTGTAGTTCTCTTCCTTAGATCTTGAGTGTATTTTAAGAGCCTTTGCAGCAGCAGAACATTAGCCACTTGCAGTTTCCCTGCTTTACTTGCGGCGGGTTAGGATGTTTTGTCTTGTGGTCAGGTCAGGGTTACCTGTGTAGTTTTACTAACAGGTTGGATAGTGGATTTGTATAGGATAGTTTGGAAAGGGATGATCCTGCTTCTAGTGGGGTGTTGCACTAGATGACCTGTGGAGGTCCCTTCCAGCCCTACTTTTCTTTTATTCAAAGCCACTAAGTGTTTTGAAAAATCTACCACCAAGTAGTAATCACAGTTAAAATGAGCTGGAAAAAAAGTTTAGGTCCATTTGAATCTTACCTGCAGTTTGTTAGCCTTCTCTGCTAGCTCTGACCTCAGCCTCTCCCCTTCTGCAACCTTGGCAGTTAGCTCCTGTACCTGAGCATCAAGCTTCTTCCTCTTATGTTCAGATTCTGATTTGACCTGCTGCAATACTTTCACTTCACATGCTAGCTCCTTGTTGTCAGACTCTAGCCCTTGTTTGTTCTTTTCAAGATTTGCTTTGAACTAGGAAAAGGCACAAAATAAAAGCACATCATTAGATTACAGAACTTCATATGTTTGTGTCTGGCCCAAAATATCACTACAAATAAAGTGTTCTAGTCTAACATCTCTCTTCCCTTCTCTCTCTCCCTCCCCAGCCTTTATCTCACCTACTGATTCAATTTACGTCTTCACTGATTGTCCGTCTTGCAAGCATACCAGCCCAGCCTCTGGAGTCTTTACTATTCATTCCATCCAGGAAGAGCACACACCAACAGCAGAGGCTTCCTCAGCCTGAGGAACGGTTTTTAAACCCGAAAGCTTGCTAAGAAATTTCTTTTCCAATTATTTAAGTTGGTCTAATAAAAGATATTAGATTCACCCAAAGAACCTTGTCTGCCTAGTCTACCATCAAATTTTTCAAGAATGAAGATGTGATTTCACCAGATACTTCTGTTAAAATGTGCAAGACACTTTCTTCACCTTGATACTTGTATGCATTTGCACTTTCTAAAATTCTTTGGATTAATGAGATGGGCTGGGTCTACATGAGATGCTTACTGTACAGTAGCTCATTACTACTGCGCAGCACCATCACTGGGCATGAACCATGACATGATGCTACTGTGCAGTAAGCATCACTAGGAACTGGCTGGGATGTTACTGCGCAGTAATGCTGGTTACTGTGTAGTCATTTAGTACTTGGTTATAAAAATACTAAATGACTGCATCTAGTAAATGAAACATCTAGTAAAGTTGCTTTGATTTTACTCAGGATAGCAGTCTAAAGATGACAAATGAAGCACTTCTCACCAATAATCTGAAAATTTCACTATACCGCCCCCCCCCCCAAAACCAAACAAACCCCACAAATGAGGAGTTTGAAAGCAATCTGGGGTATCAGCCATACCCAAGGGCAACACCTTCAGATAAGGTCCCTAACACTGATGTAGCATGAAAAGCTGTTTTCCCATTCTTTATATTTGCTTAACAAGAAGCTTTATATTCTACGTTGTATTCAGTTAAACTGATCAGATGGATACACTATTTCCATGAGTCTTAACATAAACTACTCCATGAGTCTTAACAAACTATTTTGCCTAAGCAAAAGTCAGCGCAAAATTGTCCATATTTAACATAGAAAATGCCATAGAAATGCCAACAATACAGAAAATGTTCACAATTTGCAAAGGTATACATGAGTGATTACGACTGCAGTTTAACAGACTTAAGGTTACTATGCCTGGCAGTGTTTAGAAAAAAAGTAATTTTGAAACAACATAGTGGAGCAGTCAGTGTTCCTTGGTGCCCATACACTGCTATTCAAATGTTACCAGCCTCATCTGGGCTGTTAAGGTAACAGCTATCACAGAAGTCATAATACCACTGTACAGCTTGATAATTTCTACAAATGTTATGTAGGAGTAGAACAGTGAAAATGGAAGTCTTAATTTGTACGCACCAGAGCTGTATGGGAAAACTTCTACAGTATCTAAATTTAGGCAGTTGTAACTATTTTTCATGAACCAGTAAATTCTAACTGTGGTTTGAAACATTATGCAATTCCCAAATTCTGCAGAGTACTTTTTTTTTTTTTTTTATAGTATAAGCTTGTAGAATTATCTGACTGATTTGTAAAATACCTGGTACAATGCTTCCAGAAGTATCTCCATATTGGTCAAAGATTTTTCATAGATATACCAAGAAGGTCCTATAGTAACTGCATTTGGTTGGTCAAAATAAGGCATTAAAGTCATAGTAGTGGCTTCCTGGTCAGTTTGTTGTAGATATGAACAAACCAGGAAGGCTCAGTTTCTCACCATGTGCAAACATGAGAAAAGAGGCAGGATTGATAGTATTACTTTGTAGAACAGAAAAGAATTCCAAAGCAAGACAGCTTCAATTATCACCTTAAGTAATTTGCACTTCCCACTCACCCTTTTGGCCTGTTCAAGTTGTTCAGAGAGCTCTTCCAGGGCAGTAGCATGTCTTTGCCTTATTTCCTGGATTTGAGCTTCATGATTCTTTGTTTCTTCTTCAATAGCTTTCTTCAGTTCAGCCACTTCCTGCTCACGTTTTGTCCTGAAGGAGCCATAACAGGTTATTTAAGCTAATTTTTTATACTGTATGGTACTTTTAATATTTTAAGTAAAGTTTGCACTTCCATTGTTTTTACAATAGCATAATGCAATACTGTTTAAGGAAAAAGGAGTGGGATAGAGAATAGTCTTGCAGTTGATGACCTGGGAAATGGGACAAAACGCATTCCTATTTCTCTCAGATTTATTACAGAAATTTGGATAAGTTACTGTGTCCACACCAGCCTCCCATCTGTAAACTCGTATCTTTTTTCCCCCCAAAGACACCAATACTTAATTTATTTTGATAAATTATATGCAAATTGAGAGGAAAGGAGCTAAATCTCTTTAAATAAAACTCATTTCATATTAGGGTTTCATGGAAATACACTTACAGAGCAACTGTTTTTCCTCTTTAAATTAAATATGAACTTTTATGGTGTCTGCTTAAGTGCACTGGTCACCTCACCTTAATTCCTGCTGTGCTGCAGTGGTATCCAGTGTATCTTCTAGTTCAGTCTTCAGTGCCTCCAGCTCCTCACTTAGGTCTCTCTTCTGTTTTTCAGCTTTGTTACGTGATGCCTTCTCAGATTCAAGGTCTTCTTGAAGTTCTGCAATCTGAGCTTGCAACTCTCGTATTAGCTTTAGCGCATTATTCTTTTGAACTGCTTCATCATCACCTCTGTTAAACAGGGATATAAAGTCACAAATAAGTAAATTTAAAAGGTTTACAGAACATACATTTTATAGCTTTATGGACTGCTCTTATAATATTGCAGCATCTTTCTGTACCTAATCTAAAGAAGGATCAGTTATTAAAAATAAATCCATTGTTTTATAATAGAATGAGTAAATGGAACAAGAAACAGGTTTCACTTAAAAATTCGAAAGTCAAAATTCACCATTTAAACAACCATACGTTTACTGTCTTTTTGAGACATACTGCATCCCATTTATTCCAGACACACAGAGTTGCAAGGCTGTAGGCAAGACTGGACCTGATAGATATAGATATATAGATATGAGTAAGCAACACAGACTGCTTGCAGACATTAAAAAACAAACAAAAAACCCACACACTTTACCGGAAGCAGCAGCACATTACTTTGGACCAGCTCTGTAGCATCTGTATAGATTGGGTACTTCAGCAGGGCTTTTTGGCACTTTTATTTAACGCCAAGTCAAAGCAAAAAAGCCCCACTAAAGTGCCCAACCTATACGGACATTGGGTAAGCAAGGTTCAACTAACACGCTGCCTCTTCTGGGCATGCACTGGGCTCAGCACAGAAACGCACAGAGTTTAAAGTAAAGCGCTGGGTTTTTTTTTCTTTTTAACGTCTGCAAGCAGCCATAGTGAGATCAAGTTACAGATTTTTGTAAGAAAGGTCAAAAGAGCAACAAAATAACGGCCTCAGTTTTTAAATGCAAGGCAGTATGCAGAAACAAAAAACTGACTTTAAACACCTCAAAGCTACAAAGATGTATTTTCTAACTTTAATACCTTAGCAACTGAAGATGGAGTAGAGAGG
>NW_017728964.1:2904496-2905694 GCF_001723915.1 Gavialis gangeticus
AGCTACAAAGCTGTATTTTCTAACTTTAATACCTTAGCAACTGAAGATGGAGTAGAGAGGAGAAGAGATGAGCAAAGTATAAAAATGAAAGACCTTTAAACAAAACAAAAACTTTTGCCAAAAGTACACTGATAGTCTCACAAGTTTTAAAATACAAATATTTTACCATGTGAAACAAAAATGTTAGAGCCACAAGTTTGGACCAAGCAAAGATTAATAAACAACCCTCTTTTCCCCAGTCCAGTTTCTTTCCATGCTGTTCTCTAAGTGGTTGGTGTAAAACAAAAAATGCAAAATTCTTGAGCCTTTACAAAAATTGAAAACCCTGCTGAGAATGCTCCTTTGATACTGAATTATATCCCAAAAGCAATCAGTCTGAAAAACTGAACAAAATGAAATGCTTGGTAGTGGAAAGGCTCTTTCAATGCAGAGTGACATTAACCTTGTGAAACCCCTTCTTTTAAGCAGTTTAACAATTAAACACTACATACTTAAAGACCTCACCGTGAGGAACCTGGCCATTTCCATGACCCGCAGCCTTTCCTGACTTGTCCCACTATGGGCAGGGCATTTTAAAATGCCAGATCATAGGGAGCAACAGGGAGCTGGGTTGTGCACACAGTTTCTAGACTTCCCAGCATACCAGGATGTTTTAAAACTGCACATTTTTCATGAACCTCATCAGCTGGGGACAACAATCAGCGAACTGTCAACACTGACATGCAACAGCCTTGGGTCCCAGCCCAATCATCTGGCATGGAAAGAGGTGCAGTGTTTGGGATGGGACATAGAATTTCTCCAATCCCAATCATGGCATTACTTTAACATCTGCCAGCTTCCTACAAGGTAAAAAACCAGCTGTTACCAAATTTTCTCACACAGAATGAGCATTCCAATTTCAAGCAGCTGGTGGGGGATGAGGCCAGGTGGGCCTTGTGGGGGGGGTGGTAGCCCCTGCAGGGGCCATTTTGCCCCCACTGGGGGGCTATACCCCTTGTGTGGGGGTTGAACCCCCTGTCATAGTACCAAACCCCCTGTTGGGGTCTGAACCCCTTTGGGGGGCTGAACCCCCTGTTGAGGGTGTACCCTTGTGTGGGGGATGAACCCTGTGTTGGGGGGCCGTAGCCCTGTGGGAGGGCAGCAAAATATGTATTCATGAATTCATTAAACATGTATTTAGAGTTCACTTTATTATTAT
>NW_017728964.1:2910694-2917568 GCF_001723915.1 Gavialis gangeticus
TGTAAGAAAAGTATAAAGCAGCAATTGATATTATATCAACTTCTACTTACAACTGGAACCAGCAACATCTTTGCAAACATGTAGTTTTTATGTATAAATAAAACCCAACCAAGTTCATCTAACCAAAACCCCACCAGGCTCTGACCTGGCAAGCGCAGCCTGCAGTTCCTCTTCTTTCTTGGCTAGTTGGATTTTTAGCTCTTCAATCTGGGCTTGCAGCTCAGCTATTTGGTCCTGTAGATCTGTTGTTTCTCCATCAAGCTTTCTTTTAGCTTTTTCCAGTTCTTGACGGGTTTTCTCTTCCTTTTTCAAACGCTCTTTCAAAGAACAAGACGACATTAGATCAAAGTTTTTCAGCATGCTGCTTGTAAGGATGGCAAAAATACTGCAGCTAGCACTTATATTTGTAAGAATAACTGAATGACAAATCAGTAATTTTTTTTTATATCAGTAGAGGATTATTGTAATCTTCTTTTCTTGAAAGTTTGCTTTGCGTGACTAAGTTAGATAGCACATGAGTCTCTCCCTCCCTTCTGCAAGTCAGATTGATCTCTGAAAGGCATCAGGATACTCTATCCAAACTAGGAAGTGGAGATGAGTTATTTTTGATTGGAAGGACTCAGTTAGCCTAATCTACCCACCAACTATGGAAGAATATATCCTTTTGAGACCACACCCAAATTCCTCTTTGTTTGAAGGATGTTTTATTTTAATCCATGCAGAGAAAGCAAGTTTTCAAGTAAACAGGATTAAAATGTGCCCTTGCAAAAGTCTACTGAAGCCAAACACTTGAACCTAGACTGTAGTATTCCATGGGATACCCAGGGAGAAAAGGAACATACATCAGGGTCCTAGCAGTCAGTCATACAAGAGGCTATCGAGAAGCTTTTCTTCCCTTTGTTCACCTCTCTCCCCTACTCCCAAGATTGTACAGGCAAATGCTTCATCACCCAAAGCCTGTTTGGAGAAGGCAATCAAAATGCATCCAAGATTCAGAAGTCAAGGTCACTAAGTGACTAAGTCAAAAGATGGCTTGTGTAGCTTTTGAAGAACTAGGCCAGGGCTCCAAAGGTTTACTGGAGAATGTTACTATTTTAAGATACCCAAGGTAAAGCTTTCACAAGTCCCTATGTCATTTAGGGATCCAAATCAATAAAGACTTGGAATGTCTGCAATGAGCAAGGCAGAATCATGTTCAGACCCCTGCCTTATGTGCAACTGGCTCCCAATCTAAAAAAAATGTAGCTGTGTTACAGGTTGAGAAGCAGAGTTGGTTGCCATGCCTCCAATACCACACTAACACAGCAATATTTTTTCCAGTGTGGGAGCCAACACAGAGCATCTCACAATACACAGAGCCTTACACAATAGAGGTAGACCCTTAATGACTTCAGCAGTTTGAAATCCAACTGCTGGAAACTAGGGGGCTGTAAAGTCCTTCATAAGAATGTAATAACATCATGCTGAATCAGACCAATGATCTAACCCAGTATCCTGGTATCCAACAGTGTCAGTAGGCTTGTGCAAAGTACTTACCTTGGATTTGGATTTGGCCGATTCAGAGGGACAGCAATTCAATTTGGTGATTTGAATCGCTGTCCCGATTCGATTTGGCCGATTCAGATCTGGAGATTCAGTGCTGATTTGGAGGTTTAGCCATAAACTAAACAGGCATCAGTCTTGGACCACGCTGGACACAGCTGCCTCCAGCTGGAAAGTCTGTTGTGGTGGGTGGAGCGGGGAGAGCAGGGGTTGCGGGGTAGGCAGATCAATGCCCCCACAGCAAGGGAAGGATTGGGGCTGGGACAGGCTGCCCAGCTGGGGCGAGGGAGCGTGGGACTCAGGGAGGGGGGCTCCCACCACTGCATGCCGCCATTCCGGGAGCTGCTTTTCCAGTGGCTCCTCCGGCGGGTCTCACTGCCAGTCCAGAAGGGCATGGGAGTGGGCATGTGCCCCCAGATCTCTGCAGGGCAGGCTGGCCTGGGCTGGGCTGCGCTCTGGGAGGCTAGCCCCAGCTGTCTGCCATTGGGCTGTGCTCTGTGGGGCAGGTGGAGCCAGGGCGGTGCTCCAGACAGTTAGCCCCAGCTGCAACTGGGAGCGCTGCCCTGGTTCTGCCTGCCCTGCAGAACCTAGTGGAGCTGCAGCCACCCTAAAATCCCCCATAGCCCCTGCTGCCAGCCCCACCCCAAGTGCACTAGCCCACCCCCAAGCCCTGCCACTGCTCGCCCAGCCGGGGTGAAGCCACAGCTTGTCCAGGAGGCTGAAGCGGCTTCCACCACTGCATGCCGCTTGTCTGAGGCAGTGCAGTACTGTCCCGCTCCTCCCCACCCTGGCTGGGCAAGCGGCGGGTGGCATGGCCCTCACTCCCAGCACCATCTGCCTGGAGCTAGTCATGCCTGCATCGTGCCACGCCTCCCCAGCTGGGAAAGCAGCAGCAGGGCATAGCCCCCCGCTCCCAGTGCCTTAAACTGCTCATCCAGAGTGCAGCCCAGCAGCCCACGCCCACTCCCATGCCCTCCCGGACTGGAAGCAAGAGCCGCTGGAGGAGCCACTGGAAGAGCAGCTCCCAGACCAGGGGCACATAGCGGCGGGAGCCCCCCTCCCCAAGTCCCATACCCCCCCACCCCCACCCCAGCTGGGCAGCTTGTCCCAGCCCCAATCCCTCCCTTGCTGTGGGGGCGTTGATCTGCTCCCTCCCTCACCACACCCTTTTCCTTCCCCCTCCGCCCACCACATCAGACTTACCAGCTGGAGGCAGCTGTGTCCAGTGTGGTTGAGGACTGTTGCCTGTTTAGTCTATGGCAGAATCTCCAAATAGGTGCCAAATCGATTTGGAGGCTTCTGAATCGATCTGCACCTTTTAACGGGTCTCCCGATTCAATTTGTATATGCGGCCACCAAATCGGGCTGAATCCCCTCTGAACTGAATCACATTGCACAGCCCTAGTCAGAAGTGGATGCTTTTGGAAGAGCACTCAACTGGATACATCTAGAATGATCTATCCCCTATTCACTACCCACCCTGGCATCTACCATCATTGGTTTAGAGAGGCCAGAGGAAACACCTCTGATCATTCTGTTCAACAGCTATTAATAGATCTGTCATCCATTAATTACTCGAATCCCTTTTTGAACCTGGCTATATTATTGGTCTCTATAACACCCTGAGGCAATGAATTCCACAAATTAACTATGCACAGCTTAAAAAAGTACTCTCTTATTAGCTTTAAGCCTGTCTTACTAATTTCAGTGGGTGCCCCCTAGTTCTAGCAATCTGGGACTTGGTGAATAACAGCTTCCTGTTAACTTTGTCCACGCACTTCAAAGGTCTCTTTTCTGAATTTTAACAGCTGGTTCAGAACCCAACCCTGTGCATGTATAGTTTAGCTTATTTCTCCCCATGTGTGTTAACTTGCACTTGTCAACACTGAAGTTCATCTGCCAGTTTTCTGTTCACTCATTCAGCTTGGTGAGATCTTTCTGCAGTTCCTCTCCATTAGTTTGCAATTTAACTACCCAGAATAATTTAGTAACATCTGCAATACTTGGAATTTCAGTGCTCACCTCCATTCAACCCACAGGTCACTGATGAAAATGTTCAAAAGCAAGCCAAGAACAGATCCCTGCAGGACCCCACTTTTGATCTCATTCAATCCTGAACAGTGAATATTTAGGCCTATCCTTTGCTTGGTATCTTTTAATTAGCTCCCAATCTGTGAAACAACCTTCCTTCTAATCCTGTGGCAACTCAATTTTTAAAAAGCTTTTGGGGAGAGACCTTGTCAAAAGCATTTTTGAAAATCCCCCAAATTTAAATCAGCTGGATCTTCTTTGTCCACGTGCTCATTAAGACCTATAAATAACTCCAGCAAATTGGTGAAGCAGCATTTCCCTTTACAAACACCATGCTCTCTTCCCCAGCAGGTCATATTTGTCTCTGGTCCCCTCTATGCATTACATTTGTGCTGCACTGAATGTATTAATTGCAGCATAAGATGGGAGGCTGGGAGCAAGGTGCTGGGGGGTGGGCGGACGACACATGACGGAGTGGAGAGAGGAAGGGGGACTTCCTGATCTAATCCCTGCATGTCCAAGCAATATTCTTATACTCCTCCCTAGTTGTTTGTCCAAGTTTCCACTTCTTCTAAGCTTCCATTTTGTGTTTTAGCTCACTGAAGAATTCATTACTAAGCCAAGCAGCCTTTCTGCTATACTTGCTAGTCTTCCTGCACACTGGGAACATTCACTGGTGCAGGCTCCAGACTGACTGGCTAAGCAGCAGCTCTGCAGAAAAGCACCTAGGGGTTACAGTAGACCATAAGCTGAATAGGAGCCAGCAGTGTGCCCTTGTTGTGAAGAAGGCTGACAACATACTGGGCTCCATTAGTAGGAGTGTTGTCAGCACATCAAGGGATGCGATTCTTCCCTTCTATTCAACACTGGTTAGCCAACATCTGGAGTACTGTGTCCAGTTTTGGGCCCCTCACTATAGAAAAGATGTAGACAAATTGGAGAGTCCAGCAGAGGCCAATGAAAACTGTTCAGGGGCTGGGGCACATGACTTATGAAGAGAGACTGAGGGAACTGGGCTTATTTAGTCTGGAGAAGAGAAGACAGATGGGATTTAATAGAAGCCTTCAACTACCTGGAGAGTGGTTTCAAGGAGGATGGAGCTAGACTGTTCTCAGCGGTGGCAGATGACAGAGCAAGGAGCAATGGTCTCAAGTTGCAGCAAGGGAAGTTTAGGTTAGATATTAAGAAAAAATTCTCTCACTAGGAGGGTAGTAAAACACTGGAACAGGTTACCCAGAGAGGCTGTGGAAATGTCCATCCTTGGACAGAATGTTGGCTGGGATGATCTAGTTGAGGTTGGTCCTGCTTTGAGCATGGGGTTAGACTAGATGACCTCCTGTGGTCCTTTCAACCCTAATTTTCTCTGATTATGTTTCTACTTAGAAGCAGTTCTTCTCAAGCCTCAGATGTCCTAACATACTGCATTTAAGGAGAGACTTAGGTGTCCTCAAGTTGTTTCCCTGCTGCTAAATTCTTCAGGACCAGGGACTGAAACTGGGGGGCAAAGAGAACTTGTTTGTGGAAAATGCCAAAATCTTTAAAATCAGTTTGTTCATTGATCCTAAGCCAGAAATTATTTTTTAGAATAAAATTTAATAGGGGATTACATACAATGTTTAGTTTGCAAATGGCTGCATATCAAACATTTTGCAGTATTTCTAACAATACATATATAAAATCTGAAACAGTGCAAAGAATAGAAGGGGGAACTAAAGATAAGCAGAGCACTGGGAAAAGCAAAATAATAAAACTGTTTCAGATGAGAAGAAAGAAATCCAGGGTGTGTTCTATAACAGATCCAGTCACAGGATTAGAAATAATGGAAACAAATAAAAAGTGGTGAAGTGACAGGGACCTGGTTACCAGGGAAACTAAAAATTAGTTATCTGCAGTATGTCTTTCTTAACAAATACAGCCTGGAAGCCATTTATGAAGCTATTCATAAGAGGACATATTGTTATATTTTCACAAGGGAATACAGCATACCGCCTATGAACTTTAGCTTCCATTTTCTAGATAATCCTAGCAATACTCATTAACTACCAGTTATTGAGGCAGCTGAGCAATGCTAAAGCTGATGTAGGCATAGGGTTCAACAAGCATTCTTTTCCAGTGAGTAACTAAATTCACTTATGCTCATCTTAAGGCCTCTGAATAAAAGTAAAACAAAAGCTACAGAAGTCAGCTGCTACCCTTATTAATTCAATTTTTTGCTCAACTGGAGAAGATTCAAAAAAACGTATTTTTGCATAATAAAGTCAGTTATAAAATACGTAGCAAGATTGGTCCTAGTAGAGTAGGTGACAAATAATTTTCTAAATTAGGGTATAACAAGTAGCACCAAATTATTCTGCATAACACTTAGCTAACTGCTAAGTCAGAGTTTTATAACAAGCATTTTACACCCAGAAGTCATTTTGTTATCAATCAAATTTAAGATGGGGTTACATACAATATTGGCCTGACAAATGGCTACATATCAAACATTTTGCAGTATTTCTTATAAATATATAAAATCTGAAACAAGTATAAAAACCAGAAGAGGGCACTACTTAAGATAAACAAAAGCATTGGGAAAAGCAAAATAATTCAGAATTGTTTATTCGAGAATTTTGTTAGCCAAAATAAAAAAAAGTTAGCCAGTGACATTCTTTTTTTAAAAAAATGCCATTTTATTGTATTTAACATACAGAAGTGCAATTACTATTCCCAAGGACCTTTTGCTCTCCCCCTAAAGGATGCATCTAGTACCTTAATCTTTTTTTTTTTTTTTTTTTTTTTTTTTTTTTTTTTTTTTTTTTTTTTTTTAGGAGAGTTGGTAAATGAATGAGTTTATTAAAAATGAAGAATGAACAAATTAGTAAAAAATGGTACTATGCTGGTGCAGCCAGAAGCTACATCAGATTTTTGTTATTTTGCTGTAATTGGGACTTCAAGGTTAGAAACAGACACTGTTGATGGAGTGCAAATAGTTGCACCATGATATGCCATGGCACAGCTGGTTGCACAACATCTACAGATGTCCCCAGTTGCCACATCCCAACTTGGGGCACATCTGTAAGTGGGGAAACCCCCCACTTGCAGATGTGTCCCCTGTATTGGGGAGGAGACCCCTGTGGGAGTTTCCCTTCTCTGTGCTTGTGGGGGCAGATGAAAAACCTCATACATACATGTCTGCAAGTGCAGAGGGGAGAACTCCCACAGGAGACCCCCACTGTTTTTACAAGTGGGTACAGGGAAATCCCTTTGCAAGAAAGTTCCCTGTGTGTGTCTGCAAGTGCAGGGTGGGGAGGGGGGGAGG
>NW_017728964.1:2917731-2961800 GCF_001723915.1 Gavialis gangeticus
GGGAGGGAGGGTGGGTGGAGGAGGTGCTCCCATACTCCTGTCAGAAACGCATGTCAGGTGGTCAAGTGTTTCTGGAAGCAGCACGGGGCTGCAAAAGCAGAGTGGGGATGTGCCCCATGGGAACTTCCCCTGCTCCACACTTGCAGGGCACATGGGGAAATCCCCTGCAGATGAACACCCCTGCTTGCAGATAGGCACTTCAAAGCTCCAAACTCCTCTGATTACCCATCACATCCCAGGGTGTGTAGGACTGGACCCCTCTTGTCCAAGGAGCCCCTGCCCAAGCTCTTCCACCATTAGCAAACAAACAGACATGGGCTGCAATAAAGCAGCCCAATTTATTATTACCCTGTGTCAGGGCCCCAAATTTGAGCATTTCTGGCACAACATAAAGGTATAGATGTCTGTTTGCTTTCACTTTGTGCCACCATAGAAGTGTTTATGGTGGTACAAAGGTGACGTCCATTTCTACCCTTTGTTATACAGGTTGAATATAGCTGTTATTGAGATATATCTACTCTCGCAAAAGATGCTCATTTGTGGCAGTGTTGTAAGTGACCTAGTATTTTCAAATCAGTTACCAAGATTTTAGGAATCAGATTTACAAAAAAAGGCCTAACCTTCTAAATCCGTGATCATCATTTCCTGCTTGTTCTTGAGTTTAGCCAAATTTTTGGCCTTTTCTTCTTCTTCAGCTAGCTGAGAGGTACATTCGGCAATCCTGTCTTCCATCAATTTCTTTTCCTAGTGGGGAAAGAAGATTGACTGTTAGAATGTGAATGAAGTGCCTAGAAACACCCAAAACTAGTGAATGTAGAACATCTTTTACTTCAGTAAAAGGCAATCAACTGGCTGCAGTTTAGAATTAATGATAATTTTGATTACTACCAAAATATTAAGGGCTTCAATTTCAAAAGCAGCTGGTGATTTGGAATGTCTCAGATTTCAAATTGTACATGCTGCACTCTTTCAGAAAGTCACTAGACATCTGACAATTCAGGTCTAAAAGCATACCTGCATACTATTTCTTATTGAGCAATGCACAGAAATCACAGAAATTAAGGGCTGGAAGGGACCTTGCAAGATCAAATCCAACTCCCCTCCTTTGGGCAAGAATACTGTTGAGATCAAATGATCCCAGCAAGGTGTCTGCCCAGTCTCCTCTTGGAAGACTAAAAAGTAACTGTAGTAAAATGATCTTGAGGACTCTTAGCCTGTTAATTTGGAAAGCCTATGGGCTGCACATAGCCCACTAGGGGTTAAAAGTTGCGGCCCTCAGGCTCCTGACCAGCTGCAACTCCCCTTATCGTTCTGGCTGTGCCAGCAGCCAGAGGCTCCAGTCTCCCTCATCTCTCTCTAGCTTCTACATTCTGTACTCACCCCAGAGGGCAGTGTAGTGTGGCGTGGCATGGCACAACATGTGGCGCTCAGGGTGAGCCCCAGGCTGGGTAAGCATCCATGTCACATGCAGCCAAGGGGCTTGTCAGGCCTACTGGTGTCTCACTGGATGTGCAGCTCATTGAGTGTGTGGCACCTGGCCACTTAAATGTTGGATAACCCTAATTTAGACCACCATATGAAGCCTGCTGAGTTTATGACAAATGCATCTTGTAAAGTCAGCAAACTCCTTACAGAACCAGTTTTTAGAAAGCCATAGTGCTTCAGCAAGATCAGAAACTAAACGTAATGTGGAGAAGTAGTCTCAGTCCTTTAAAGATAAGGAAAAAATATGGTGATTTGGGCAGGGGAAAGAATGAAGATCTTTACTGAAACCCACCACCTCACATATGTTCTTCTAATGGAGATTTAACTAGCAACATCAACTGGTTTCCTACCTTCAAAAATTTGGAATTTTGGTCCTCTAAAAGCAGGATCTCTTCTTCCATCTTCTTGATTTTAGCTTCAGCCGTTACCTTTTCAAGTTGCAACTTCTGTCGAGCTCCTTCTTCCTCATCAAGTTGCTCTTCTAGATCCTAAGAAAGTGGATAAACAAGGAATATTCTATCTCCAAGTACATATACACTTCTTTATTTTAAGAGGCCCTTCACTTTCTATATTAATACACTGAAATAGGGCTTCACCTGTACACAAGACCAGCATAATGCAGCCTGACACTAAGAATTCCTGATTCTCTGTGCTATATTAATGCAAAGTTGTTATAGAGTTCAGTTATAGTATAAGTCAGGAAATTCAAATCTATTGTTTCCAAAGCAGCTAACCCTGCCATGTCGCACACATCGCAGATCTTGTATTATTGTATATCATATCATGTCTGTACTTCATTCCTTCCAAGAATAGTACATTCACTGCATAAACCTTCAACTCCCTGAATTTGCTAAATAGCAGCTCTAATTCTGAATGGTTTTTCATCCATTCCTTCAGGTCCCACTTTTGTTTGACTATGGTTAGTGAACTGAGCTTCACAATAACATCAAAGACCATTACATTCGAATGAATCAAAACGCAGAAGTTCTCATATCTGGGGAACAGCAAAGGCCCCTGCACTGTACGTTGAAATATTTAAATGTGTAAGCAAGAACTAGAGAACTGAGGAAATGGATATAATAATGAAGAGTTTTCTAGTTTTTAATACAAATCTATATCCAAAAAGTGGAGGGGGGCGGGGTATCCAAGTTGGCCTGGATATCCAAATATATATGCATAGGGAAGCTGATAAACAGCAGCATGGTAACAATGCACTGTATTATGATCTTTTTTTAAAAAAAATAATATTTGCCAAATTCCAAACCACTAAAATTTGAGAGAATAATTTTTATTCAGAACCAAAAGGTGAGATTTTCAAGACTGGTCAAGGGATTTAGGAACACAGGTCTCTGGCTTTCAAAAAAGCTCAAAGCAGCTTAAAATAAAACCAGACAAAATAAAACAATAATACTTGTGTTCTTTTAACTATAGGTATTTTTTAATCTCTACATGCTCAAAGGGAAATATTCTGGCTAAATATTCTAATGTGCAATGATGGTGTGCAGAAAAAAAAAAAAAAAATCAGCAATTTAGAGTGGATATAGCCCTGGATGCCTGCTCTGGGAAAAAAACAAAGACAAAAAATGAACAATACATATTCTCCAAAACATTTGAAATTTATTTGTGTCAAGAATATGCATGAAACTTTTCATTCCCAAGTGAGAGAACTTCATGGATCTCATTTTACAGTGAAGTACATTCTACAGTAAAACATATTTTGAGAAGTGAGATATTACAAATGATAGCTCTTTTCTCTCACTTCTTTCATTCCCTCTAGAGGAAAGTTTTAGGGTACTGTAAATTGCCCCCTATAGTTAACAGAATTTTGTATGCTTCCTTTCATTTCAATAGTGCTGAGAGGAATACCTGAATATGTCCTTGCATCTTTTTCTTTTCATTCTGGAGTATTTGGTTCCTTTCCTCTTCCTCCTCAACCCTGGACTCTAGATCATGTAGAATTTCTTCTAACTCCTGCTTCTTGGCAGCTAGGCGGGCTCTCATCTCCTCAGCTTCAGCAAAGAGCTCTGTCTCAGCCTGGAGCTGTTCCGCAAGAATATTCTTTTCTTCTAAAAGCTACAAATATTATAGAAAGTGAAACATCAAAACTTCACCATCATTGATGTCAAAGCTCTTCAAATGAGATGAGACATGAGTTACAGAAGCTGAAAGCTTGCTCTCTTCCAAAAATAGAAAGAAAGAAATTAAAATACAGGATGGGCTCTTTGTTCATCTAATCCAGGAGTGGCCAACCTGCAGCATGAGTGCCACAAGTGACACAGACAGCCTCTGTGTGTGCCATGTGGTAGATCAGGGAAGGGAGAGGCAGCACAGCATCAGATGGAGTAAGGAGAATAAATCAGAGCAAGAGATTGGGCAGGGAGCAGAAAGCAAAGCAGTGGATCAGGCAGAAGAGGATTGCAGTGGCACTCAGAAAAGGAGCAGGGTGAATTTGTGACATGCCTACCAAAAAAGTTGGCCCCCGCTGATCTAATCCATTCTCTGCCTCAGACGCTCCTAGTGACAACATAAGTATTTTTCAAAAATTTGTCTAGTTGGTTTTAGACTATTTGGGTGATGGGGCTTCCTACACCACTTCTTTTGAGGGGGCTACACAGGGGTGTCCACTACTGTCTGATGTAGGTTATTTGGCCTACTTTTCCCTATTCATAGCTTCTATTTTACTTTCTCTTGTTGCCATACGTTCTCTTTCTTTGACATGCACACCCTCTTGATAGCTGTAGAAACAAGTTTTACTCTCATCATTATTTACAACTACTTAAGTATTCAATCTTCGCCACAATTTCTGCAACCAATCTCTTCCCCCTGGCTCTTTAAACGAAACTATTCTCTAATTAACCTGATAATCACTTCTTAAGTGTAATCCTAAAAATTTATTATTTCCTACTCTATGCTTTGCAAGTTTTTTTCCTGTGAATATTTTAAAATGATCAGACTTAATACACCAATCACTAGGCTAATCACAAGCTTTCCTTAACATGACAATTGCTCTGACAACACAACACAACTTCAGTCAGCTTTCTGTTAATATACTAGTTATTGGTCAGTATAAATCCATTTTTAATTTCGCTTGCAGGAAAAAGTGTGCGTTGGGGAGGGGGAGCAGGAAAAGGGAGGGAAGACATGCATGTGCACTGTTTACGTAGAACTTTTCTTGATCTAAAAAATGCATCTCAAAATAAAAAAGTGGCATAGCTTATGAAAAGTTGTTAACTGTATGACAGACTGTCTAAATGTGTATTATTTAAAAAATGTTTTATTTCTGGATTAACTTGCCATCCATTTCTCAAAAACTCAAGGTACTGCCCATTAGGGAGATGGAATCAAGTCAAATCCAAAGCAGTTTCCTCCATAGTCTCTTTCTCTTTATACTCTGTTGCATTCTTTCCTCAGAACTGCCAGTACGGTCAAGTATAGTTCTGCACAGAAGTATGCAGGCTATTATACATGGGACTTCAGAGTAAAGATTGACCTTATACAAAACAAACCTGTTGATGTTTTCTCTCCATCTCCTCAAGTTCTGCTTCCACTTTTGTCTGTTTCTCTCTCACCTTCATCAACTCCTCATCTTTAGCCTGAAGTTCTTCCTCCTGTCGAGTAACCTGCAGAAGTGGCTTCACCTGTAAGGAAATTAGAAAATCTGTGTGTGAAAGGGCAAGAAAATGTGGTAGCGTCACACAATCAAAAGTGTTAGTAAAAGAAATAGCCAACCTTTGTGAAAACTCTCCACCACTGCCAGTGCCTTAGTTTTAAATATGCTGCACAATTCCTTTGCAGGATTTTTAAAGCACTCAACTGCTGCTGTTTCTTTGCAAAAGCCCTGAGAACAGAAAAATAAACCATTTTCCATATTATATACAGCCAAGTGTAAAGTATGTTTAATAGTTAGATTATCCATTCTAGAATGCTTCTAAGCTATAACAAGACTACAGTTGAGTATCCATGGCTAGTTCGATTTATGAGCAACAGAATTCTAGAGTCCTTATTCCTCATATAGAGAGAGCAAGATGTTGTAAGAACTGATCTTCTATGCTAGCAGTATTAAAAAGGCAAATGACTAAATAGTGCAATCTCTCTGAACATTTCCCCTATTTCCAGAAAGCAACCCTCCACAGAAAGTTTGAGAAACATGTGGTTCAGAAGAAATTTTCATAGATAGCCATGATATAAATAAAAAGATTTTTCTTGATGAGTAGCATCTAATCAGCAATTTAAAAATAGCACTGAAAACATACTCTACCGTTTCATATGAACTTTCTAAATAATGATTACTGACAGTTATGCAATTTATCATATAACACCTTTCTGTGGGTTTAGCCAGTCTTTCTAGCTCTTATCTAAAAACTTAAGTTTACATTTAGATATTAAGAAAAAATGACTGCATAACCAGCCCACTTATTAGAAGGTCCTTTACTTTCTTGCCAGATATCCTCTGCAGACTGCTTGGAAGAAAATAATGATGTCTGTAATCTTCAGGTCCCGTTCTTCTTCCAAATGTGCCAAGACACCAGCTCGAAAAAAAATCTTGCTCTGTCCAATTCTGTATAAGTTCGGGTCCAACTCCAAAGCTCTGATCTATGATGCAGGCATATTAATATTTGTAAAACAGTAAGACAAAATACTTTCAGCTTCAAGGTTTAAAATATGTTGCATCTGAATTTTCTAAACACGTACCATTCGTTCACAAGCCTGTTTGCCATCCATAAAACCTTTAGGTATGGCATTGGGAGTAAGTATCTCATATCTGTAAATTAAGCCAAAAGTAAGCCATTAGACCTTACAATAATTTACCACAGAATTATACTCATGAACATTAACTTTCCCTTTATTTCTCAACTAAGCTTGAAACTTTCCTGTCAAGAGAAGCAGGGAAGAATAAGCCAGTAGTCTTAATGTTTTAACCAGAAACAAACCAAAAGACCATTGCTTAATCCAGTAGTCAGTACAAGAATATTTGGAATTCTTGAAAAACAAAATTTCTACGTGATTTATATCTATAAATAAAGACCCCTGCAAGTGTTTCAGGGCAGAAGTATCTTTATGAAATTATATACCTTTTTCAACACAAAAATTAACATAAGGAGATGTGGGAAGTCTTCCCCAAGAGAAAAAATGCATCTAAAATTCTTCATTTTGGAACCAGGACTGTTAAGATAAAATAAGCTGTTTTATCCTAGAAAGCTCTGCATATTCAAAAATCACTCTCTGGATGCAAGCAGGCCACAGGGGAGTGTCCCCAAGCCATTTTTTTCCAAGTGGTTAAATTCAACCAAGAACAAAAAGTTGCATTTTCATAATTAACCTTGGTATCAAAATGCTTATGACAACTTCGAAAAAGGGGCGTCAGCCTTAAAAAAATTTAAATACAAGATGTAGAGGTTTGCTTTAGAGCCATTGTGGCAAGACAAAAGAAATAGCAGTAGGACAGGGGAAAAAAGCAGCAGCATGTAACCCCTTTAAGCTCAAGTCATCTATATTATAAAATAAAAACATTCACACACACAAAAACCTGAACTGTTTTCTCTAGTACCTCTGTCTAAATTCCTGGAACACGATCCTGTTTGGAAATCCTTGCCGACAAATCCTTATTCCTTCCAGAACGCCATTACAACGTAGCTGATCTAGGACCAGGTGAGGATCTAGCTTTCCAGCCTGTACACATGAAGAAAGATCATCTTTATTCTTTGAAAGTGTAGACAGGAAATACAGTTATTACAGACTTCAGGACTTCATCTATGTCTCCCTCTGCTGTGAAACAAAAAATGATTCAGTGCATGAGTTGCTACAATGCTTGTGAAGTACATACCCTTTTCTCATGGTTTGGAATAATGCAGCGAACAAAATTTGGATTAGTGTTTCGAAGAGTTGCCATCAGTTTGGTGAGAGATTCCTTGTACAGCTGCCCCACTGTACGAAACATGCCCTTCTTGGTCTTGTATGCAGAGCCAAAAGCCGTCTCTGTCATACCAGTGACTTGATCCAGACCCACAATACGGTCCACTAAAAAAAAAAAAAAGGACAAGAAAAATAAATTAAAAGGCAGGCCTTAAAATTAACAGGATACAAAAAAATACAGTACAGAGGAGCAACAAAGCAGCAGCAAAAGCTTTGTGAAACAAATGATAGAAAATGCCATCTGTAGGCAAGGCAGTCAGCATGTATTAGGGAAACTGTGCAGAAGCAGTGGATTTGAAAGCCACAAACTCATATGTCTAAATACTATAGCTTTGACAAATACACACTAAAAAACATCAAGCTCTTTTTATTTTGCAGTTCTAATTACACCAATAAAAGCCACTGTCTCTATTTCAGTGAACTTCGGACTGATAAGCCACAGAAGTGCTTGAAAACTGCCGACCATGTATGATGTGAAAATGCTTAAGGTAAATAATTCCAGAGACTGAAACTTTGAACTGCACGGAGCTGCTTAAATAAGAAGTTGCATATTAATATAATTAAATGAAAATCCTGATTAATTTTAAGATTTTATAGACATTTCCTTTCACTGATCATATAAGTTATTGTTGTGCAAAAAAAACGAACGTACCAGTTCTCCCAAACCAAAGGTACTTTGAAAAACTGTAAAGACTACTCAGCCAAAAGTATAATTCGAAGTATGAAAACTGTACAACAAAATTCCAAGAGTTTCAAAGCTTCAACAGAGCATCAGGATAGAAAGACTTCAGAAATAATTAAAAAGTGCAGTCAGGTAGATCTTTCTATAATTTGTCCCTGATCAAACAAATGGAATGCTAATATCAAAAGAAAATGCTTAGACCTAGAGAGTAAATGCAACTTAAACTAGATTTCTTAAAGAAATAAAAAAAAGGGTGTGTGTGTGCGTGCGTGTGCGCGCACACGCGCAGGGCAGCTGTGCAGCTGCACCCAGCATTTGATTCCTTTAAACCCAAACTTTAAAAACAACTGCCAGAAAGAGAAAGTGGCATTTCTACTCCAGGCAGCCAAATGATTTCATATAATGTAATTTCTCCTAACCTCTCTTTACTTTGCCAGACGTTAACAACTCTTTCTCCTTTATAATGATCTTGATGCTCCACTATTCAAGCTATCCTTCCTTTTACAATTTTGTTTTCTGTTAGCCATTCCTGGCAATGTCTCTCTTGTATTTCACAACCATGCAGACTGTTTTTAGCTCTAGATAAAAGCTTTAATTCAGGTGTGGCAATATTAATTCAGGTATAGAAATGACCGACACCAAAGTACCAGAGGCACTGTCACAACACTTAAGACGACTAGATTTTGTTTCATGAATCTGAATAAGAGATATACATTTATCTATAATAGCTACAAAACTAATAAAACAATTATCTTTTGCTTTTTTTTGCCTAGTTTGTTTAAGCTTAATATTTTTAAGAAATTAGTGCACATAACAATAAAGTTATATTTGTTTTTGCTTTGCTCAAGCTGAATAATGTAGTGCTAGCTCCCTAGCATATTAGTAAAGTAAGGCTTGTAGCTTCTCCTTAACTGGAGAAAAATATTTCTTGCGTTACATGCAATCATGTGCCACACCATCTTGCATTCCCCTTTTCTGAACCCTAGATCCATTCATGCTTATATAGTATGTACTGACTTGTCATAAGGTTCAAACAAATAGCAGGAAACACAAGCTGTATTAGGATTAGAAATGAAACTCCTAGGGCATGTCTCTATGGAGTGCGCACATGCAATCTGTGGTGCCACAAACCCATCTGCGGCTCTGCAACCTGCATGTGCCACATGTGCACGTGTTTGCCTCACTGCTAATTTGCAGCTCTGACACTGGGAGACTGCAGTGTAAAAGAAAAAAAGCGGTGTGGTGCACGTGGCTGCAGCATGCATCACCCGAAACCATAGCCTGGCTGGCCAGAGCCGCACTCCAACTGCCCACCAGGCTCCACGCACCTGGACTGTCATCACTGTAGCCCTGAGAAGCCCCTAGGACTCCAGGTAAGGCTGCTCTGGCCCCAGCCTCTCCTACCCTACCTGGGGCAAGTTGCTGCATGCCAGAGTGCATGTGCAGGTGTGCTTAGGGACAACTAGCAGCAGCACAAATTAGTGCCACTGCTATTTGTCTTCAGGGAAATGCACATTTCCACTCATGGGGATGCACCCCTATAAACTAAAATTCAGAAAAGGTTTATTTAATCATCAAAACAAAACAAAGGCTTTGGGTTCTGCACATACTTACTAAACAACTTTTTATTTCAGATTTGTACACAATTCCTACTTTCATAATTCCACTACTCAAGTGGAGATTAAAAAACCTGAACATATCTGCAAGTAGTGTTCAGTGAGAAATGAACAATATGGAGTGTAAAGCCCACAGCATCTTATAGATACTAAACTCTATTAGTATAGTTGTCATATATGTATATATCTATCTATATATGCTTCATTTAAGGCCATGGATAGGTGTTCATTCTAGCTCCATGGCAAGTTCTCCAGCCATGAGCCACTTGACAGCTGCTCTCTGGGCAATCCCCACCCCTAATTGACTGCTTGCCCTCCCCGGTGCCTGGGAAAGGGGCAGGTGGTCGACTGGCAGTGGGCAGCTGCTGAAAACAGCAGATGCTACAGACAGCCCAGGGTTCCAGCACTGGGAAAATGTTCACCTGCCCATTCCACCAAACAGCTGATTGGCAGTATGGGGTAGAGGTTGGCAGGAAGGAACATTCTCCCATGATGGGAACCCTCCCAAAAACACTTCTGCTCTGTGCACTCTTCTGGGCTGACCCAGAGGATCACAGGGGAGGCAGATGCTTTCTCCCACAGTGGAAAGGTTTCAGGAGCCTTGATGCCATAGCACAGCCTGTATCCCCCACAATACTCCTCTGGGTTAACTTGGATGACTGGGTGGGGAGGGAAGTGGTGGGTAGCCAGGGGCTATTCTCCTTAACTGCAACCATGCTGGGGGCGCAGAAGAATTCCCTACAGAAAAATGCCCCCTCCACTCCCACCAGGAAGGCAACTGGCAGGATAGAGGGACCATTTTCCTGCAGCAGGACCCTGATCCAAGAGGGTTTCACCATGGGAGAGAGGAAGGGAGGGAGAGCAGAGGACTGAGTCCTTCAGTGTCTGTCCTGTGTGAAGTGTACAGCTGCTCAAGTTAGCTCAGGAGGAGAAGGGACATCTTCCTAGTAGGTATCCAATCTACCTTGTTGCAGAAGAGCCAGTTCTCTTCCACAATAAATCCCTTGAATGACTGCATGCTTTTTTTGTACACGGAGAAAGGCTTTTCTCTCAGTACAACTGTAACACCTTTCCATGGTCTAACCATCTGACTAGGTCCATTGTTATGTACTTAAAATAAAACATGTACTAAAGCATTTGTAGGATCATGTCCCAAATGTTTAATTGAAAGCAGAGGTACTATTCTGAACTAACAAGTTGCTTAAAAGCTGCCTTTGAATCCATGTTACAGAACATGGAACAAACCAGCGGTTTTCAAATATTAAAAGACATTGTCTATAAAAATGAAGACAACAGTAACAGCTAAAAGCTCATCGCTGAAGTTCCCTTTTACATCCAAGATTGCTGACCCATTTAATTGTGCACATTTACCCATGTCACTCTCGCATCTGGTTGAATAATTAAAAAAAAATAGAGAAATGTTTAACAATGTAAATGCTCCTTTTTAAAGAAAGGTAAACATACATTTTCCTTAGACTGCTCCAGTAGTACTATAGGGCTTTGTTTTAAATGCATGAAAATGGAGTCAGTCAGGTGCTTAGGGATGACCACATGTTTAAAGCCCCCTGGCTGAAGTGCAACAAAGGCATGTTCTCCAGCCAGGGGGCACTTCCACACCTTCCCTCCTCTTCCCCACACTGTGAGCCCAGGTCCTGGGCAAAAAAAAGTCAGCTGGAATTGGTTTGGGGCTACCCAGAAGCCTTTCAAAGCTCCTAATGTTTAATGTGCTACTGGTGCTTGAGCAATTAGTAGCCACTTAAGAAGTTTCCAGGGTGCAGACAGCCGTACCACCCTTGCTGCCAGGGGGCTCACTGTGAGCCTCCAATTAAGGCAGAGGCCTACAGGTTCTCCAGCCCTACCAGCTGCTGACTCTCCTACTTGCACAGAGGTACAGGTCAGGGGTTGAGCAGGGGGTTGCTCCCTACACGCAGTAATGGGAGGTGATCAGGGAGCACAGGCCCCCTACCCCCATCCACCCCTGCTTGCAGGGTGACCCCTCACACTTGCCATCCAACTGCCGGGTAGGATGGAACTCTGTTCTCTACCCTGTTGGGACCAGAGCTGCTCCTAGTGCCTGCCAAGGCACTGGAGACTTTGAAGGGTATATTGGCAGCCTGGGACCTGGGCTCCCTCACACCATTTAAAAGTCTTGGTACACCTGCAGGACCTTGATGGTTCACAGCTCCAGCCTAAAACCATGGCACACTGGCCACTGGTTTTCCCAGCCCCCAGGAAGAAGGTACATTGGGACCTTTCAAGGGCAAGCAGGCAAATCAAAATAGAACCCTAGTTTCTCCAGCCTGGCAAGCCCTGCCAGCAGCAGCCCTGTCTTAGTTATGGCCAGCTGGCAACAGGGGCAGGATGGACTGCAAACCTCTATGACAGAAGGTGGGGAGAAAGAACAGAGCACTGTGGGATAGTGATGGTCTCATTACTTGGCCAGATGTTAAATTTGTCCCAGTTGAAAAAGCAACTTTTATCATGGATCTGCTATTTTTCTGGCAGATTGTCCCAAGATAAAAATGGACAAATTCCTTCAACATCTGACATACTGTAATTCGCTGTGGGAAGCTTGTGTATATCCTGGGACAAATGCAACATCTGGAGAAGCATTAAAGAACAATGGTGGACACTGAAAGAGTGGTACCTAGGAAAGCTATTAGTTACCTTCATTAAACTGAACAAGAACACATTAAAGATTAAAATGATCTTGAGTTATTTTGTAAATCAATAGAAATAGTGATGGCTTATAGACATACCTGATATATGGCAGGTTGCAAAGATAACCAATTTTCAATTATTTAAAAAAACTGAGGAGTTAGGATAGAATATTTCAAGTGTCACAGAAGACTTTTTTGCAATCGAAAGCATAAAATATTTACTCAGTTGCTCACAAAAAAGAGTTATGGCAGTTTTACAGAAACATCAGTATTAACATTAGAGTTTTTTAATAAAAGCACAGCTCAACGGAGTTGGAAAGAAGCCCATTGCAAATCACTGGTTAACTAAACCAGTATCATTCACCAACTCATATACATTAAGTATTTCTTTTCAAGGTACCTACATGTTCTTAATATTTTTTAATGTTTTTAAAGAGTTGGGATATTGAACATAAATATAAAGATACTGAGAAGCCTATAAGTTATCTAAAAGTCTTTAACTAGAATATATTACCTATTTGAAAAGCAATTCTGTATCATCTAAAAACACAAGCAAGGAAGCAATAAACCTTTCCATCTACAAAAAACGCAGTGCATAAAATACAGATGCTATATGTATGCAGCAGCAACTGAATAGGTATGCACTCAAAAACACTTGCCTTGTGGAGGTGTATCTAAAATTTAGCATGGAATGAAAGGTTCATGCAAGCCTACGAGCAAAAATGGTTTTCCTGTAGACACAGTCCTGCCTTTAGGAGACCTATAGTTTTTATATACATTCACCTGGTGCATCATGAAGACCAGTAATATTGTCATAGAAAGAGGCTCTCTGAATATTCTGAATCTCTAAGGCAGAGAAACAGCAAAAACAAAGACAGAAGAGCAGATATACAAGACACTTTAGTTAGTATACAGAACATGTTTAAAAACTGCAAGCAAACTTTAAGATTGTGCTACAAAAACAATTATGCTAGAACATATTCCATGCACATATCAAACATCTGAGGATCCAGATTTTGACTATATGGACTGACATTTGTTTGCAGAGCAAACAGATTTACTTGAAAGAAAAAAAATAAAACGACAGATTACAGGCTAAAACAAGTTTTATATATGTACACACAAAAAACTTGCTCTCTGCAGCTGAATCTAATCACTGGGATATTCCTTAGCCTGTAAGTAAATAGTAAACTCAGCATTAACATATTGCTTGGATATAGCTATATCATGAAACAAATGGGCTAGGTACAGACACTCAAAAATCCTGAGGCAGAATTGATCCAAGTTAGGTGGTTTTCTGTAAGTGATATAGTTGAAATCAGTAGCAAACATAACGTACGTTTGTCCTCGGGGGGGGAGGGGGGGGAATGTATGTGCAAATTTTAGACCAGGTTCTGCCATTTTTAAATCAGTCCATGTGTGCCAAACTTCTGTTCTGTTATGGGTATAGACTGTGCTCCTTTAATTACTTTGGTGGACAAGAGAAATCATATGCAGCTAGTTTAGCTGATGTGTAGATAATTAGCTAAATGTCAATGTGGAGTCCAATAAAAACAATATTGCATTAAGGAGTTTTAAATGTGTTATGCTGTAAACACCAGTATAACTTATTCTGGTTTGAAGAGACAGACTTTCTAGGATATTGGCTTCCCATTTGTTATGGTGAGCAAATAATCATGTTCTTGTTTTCACAAAATGCAAATCTTGGTTAGCAACAGCACCACCACAACTGATGCTTATACCTAACTCTAAGGGACTCACTCCAGTATAGGGTTTCATCTAGAAATTGAGACTTCCGTGCATGGCAATGAGTTCTACAAGCTGTAAGTGATCAAATAGTTTAAGAAATGGACGTGAAAAGCAACTCATTAGAGATGGTACATGTGCAAAGAACCAGATTCATACTATGGAAGAAACTGGATCCCCTGCTTGTACTTTTGGCTGTGAACATTTTATCCATGCCAACAGATAGAAAGAAACTAATGATCTGAAGGTCTGAAAAGCATGAAAACATAAAACACCTTTCAAACAAGATGCATCTCATTATATAAATTGTTGTGCACCCAGACTACGCTCTTACCATCCTTCCAAAGCTCTGCAACAAATTTGTCAGAAGACTGGTGCAGGAGTGTAGCCACATTATCATTCAGAGGGTCCATATTCTTCATGAGCCACTCATCTGCCTTGTAGTCTACCTATAAAGAAGCAAGCAAAATTACACCTGGACAGTTTAGTGGACACTGCTGGCTTGAGGTTTTAAATTAAACTAGCCTTTAAAAAAATTTACAATAAGATGTCCTTTTTTCTTAATCTTTCTCCTTTATACCTTTTAAAAGGTTTTACACCTCCATTCTCTTATTAAGGTTTGTATGACTCTAAGAGTTAGTATATTTCTCCTTACTAACAAAAAAAGTACCGTAAAACATTTTAAATTAAAAATATATATTGTGCAATTTTAACAGTCTTTGTTCTTTTAACAATGAAATCACAACTTTTTTCAGATAAAGCCTCAGTACGACATAATGCCCATTATGGAGATGTCAAAAGAACCCCAATGCGGTAAGACTTTAAATGACTGCACTTAAATTACAAAAGGTAAAATTAACAGTTTAGTACAAACAGATACTTTTAGCTTGATGACTATAATAATTACACAACACATTGTTATTTAAGTATACAAAAAATAAACAAAGCTTCTATCTTGACAGCATACATATTTTAGGTTGGAAATCTTCCAATTTTTTTTTCCTGTATAGAATGGTATTGCTCAAAAAAAAAGAAAAGAAAAAAAAAATCAGTTTTCATAGTCTTTTGTGACGTCTCTTAGCTTAAGTGCACAGAATGCCTATTTTCTTATTTGTGATCTCTTAACTTCCCTATTGCAACTATGGAAGAAATTGCTGACATTAAGATACAGGGAGTTCTGTCTCAAAGCTACTTAGCAGCTAGGAACAAGAACCAAGCAGCAGCCAAAACCCAGAAGCATCCAGGTCTCTGAAAACTACACAGACCAAAGTTTCTCCACCTGTTAACTGCAGGTAAGGCAGCTAACAAGATAAGTATTAACTCTGCCACCAGTTGAGCACTTCTAGAGCTTCAGTCTTCTCTGCCTTCAGATCATATGATTGATTGAGGACAGCCACCGACATCTACCAAAACAATACTCTTGGCTCATACTCTAAAATGCAGTTAAGATGCTGTCACCTTGACTTACACTCCCATACCATCACATCTGGAAGACGATAGGGGAAGTGTTATGTACAGAACAAGTGACACAGAGGTCATATCAAACCCTCAGTACTGGGGAAAGCAGAAGTTGCAGACAGTTTGATACCGAGGAGGTTGGGAAGGCAGCATATGGACAGGTTGTATGAGGAACAGAAATGTATACAGACATTAACATATGCAATGAGCTCAACAGCACCTATAGAAGCTAGCTAAATGGTTGTACATGCGGCAAAGGGGGAATGCAATTTAAATCTTTTTGTCAATGGAGATTTCCTTCTGTCAAGCATGAAAGTAAAATCCACTCAGAAGCTGATTGCAGCTATTTCACACACACCATATATATCAGCATAACAAATGCTGATTTTTGACAATGAGGGGGTGGGGGGAACCACCTACCAGAATAACATTATTTACAGAAAAGGAAGTGTTCATGTAACCCTGGAAGCCCAAGGAGAAAAGAATTCTAGAACAAACAGAAAAATTCAATGGCAACAAGTCATATCTGGCCTACGTAACAGGGGTGTGCAAAACAGGCCATATTAGATTTGGATTTGGCCCAAAATTGGGGACAGTGATTCAAATCACTGATTCAGATCACTGTCCCCAATTCGATTTGACTGAATCCAAATCTGAAGACTTGATGCCGATTTGGAGAATCAGCAATTCGGCCATAGACACAGCTTTAAAATGTTTTTCCTACATTCCTCGAGGTACCAGGTGCAGCTCATGAATGCTGCCATGCTGGGGTGGATGGAGCATCCCACAGGAGTGGGGGTGGGGGGGGAGGTCCCCTGCATGCTCAGTGGACCTGGAAGTGGACTGGAAGTACTTCCAGTGAACCTGGAAGTGGACTGGAAGTGCTTCTGGTTCACTTCTGGGTCCGCTGGGGAGCACGTGGCGGGCATGCTTGGCTCGGTGATTGGCCATGGGGGGACCCTGGGTGCCCCCAGGAGACACCAGTCACTGAGTCAAAGGGGTCACCGGGGTGGAGGGGGGGGAAAGGGGGGAGCTTGTGGCCACCACACTCTCCCTGGCAGACCCATAAGTGGACCAGAAGTACCAAGCACACTGGGGAGCACCCAGCAGTCCTGTGAGACACTCCATTCGCCCCAGCATTGCAGTGTTCACGAGCCGCCTGGTACCTGGAGGTATGTAGAAAATACATTTAACACTGTGTCTATGTCCGAATCATCGAATCTCTCCGAACCAATTCAGAGGCCTCTGATTCGATTCGGAGAGATTAAAAGGGTCTCCTGATTCGATTTGGAGATTTGGCCACTGAATCAGGCTGAATCTCTGCCGAATTGAATCAGGGACTGAAGCTTCGCACAGCCCTACTAGATAGATGATATAAGTACTAAACACTGGCAATAGTTACAGACTTAAAGTGAGCCATTTCATCATGGTAAGTTGCCTTTTCACAACTGGGGTCCAAGTCCAGTCAGTCCCAATAGCAAACAAAGACTGAAAGAGTAATGAAGACCAAAATACATTTTTAGCCCTAAATGGGATTCTTCACACACCTGCACTTAGAAAGAGAAGCATAAAGATGGGAAAAAGTAAAAAGCTGGTATTGTCACTAACCTGTCTGTTCAAAACACAGGACTTCGAACTCAAGAGCCATTAAATCTACAATCTTAAGAATGCCAATTTCAAAGCAACTAAATTCCTTTCAACAGAAACCCTTATAAAAAATCCAGCTGCCATGCAAAACAGCGTCAAATAGAATAAGTATTTTTCCAATAACTAATACTTGGTGAATATAGTCATTGAACTAAATAAACCATTTTAGTCTATTTTTAAATCTTATATTTCTTCTATGTTTATTTAACATCCTCTAACAGTTTTAACACTTTACAGTATGGTTCAGTAGTATGAATGTAATTCCCAAATGCTTTAAGAAAGAAGCTAAACTCTTCTTACATTTGAGCCATATGTCTAAATATCATATTTTCTTGCATATAACCTGCACATTTTCCCCCAAAAACCAGCTGGGGAAAATTAAAAGTACTCATTTTATGCGAGGAAAAGGTCTCCCCATGGGTCTGAACATTTGGCAGGGGCAGTGGGGGACAAAGCAGTGCAGTGCTAATTGCTGCAGCTTCCTTCCCTCCCTTGCCAAGTTTCTGGATCTGTACAGGGTTGGACCCAGAGCACTTGAGTCTGGGACTGTGCACTGGCTTTGTAACTGTTGCTGATGTGCCCATATCAGACCTAGACACAAGATCCCAGACCCAGTGCCAGCACAGCTTCCAGCCCTAGCATGTGGCTCCCAATCCCTAAGCTCCGAGTCCTGGCACGTAGTCCCCAACCCTGTAGACCTCAGAGCTCAAATACTTAACCAAACTCTAAGGTAAGATCTTTTTTCCTTCTTGGAGCCTTCTCAAAAGGAGATGCATGTTATATTTGGGATGTTATAAATCAGAAAAAAGATGATAATATAGCTAAACCTTTAAGAAAAATCTTCTATTTACAACAGATCAGTCATTTTCTGAACAAATGGTTTACCATGCAACCCTTACCTTCCCTGCATAATGAATAATGCAGAAATCAGCCTTGTCCTTTAGTTGCCTTGGTTTTTGGAATTTAGAGTGGGATCCTTGTTCTTGAACCAATTTTTCCACAAAGGTCTTGTCAGTAGCTTTAGGGAACCAGCACTCTTCATCAAGTAAAGCCAATACACCAGGAGGGTTTGCCTAAGAAAGAGGTATTGGATATTGAAGTAAGCTTTTACACCAACACGTTTTAAAAAAAAAAAAATCTGCATTGACTGTTAAAACCATTGTTGAGACCTGATTTAGTAAATTTTAGTTTTATTTACACGCAGAAAATTGAGAGAGAGAGAGAATTCTTTGGACAGATACATATATTATAAATCCTGCAGAACATCCTCACTTACAGGGCAGATCCATGCCTTTTAAAGTACAACTGTAGAAGCCCTAGGTTACAGAATTCAAATGGTTTTCATTAAAAAAAAAAAAGTCTTGAGAAACGCAAAATCTTTACCCCACTTATATATACAGGTGTTTTTTTTCTTTTTTAAAAAAGGTGTTACCCCATACCATAAGGTCCAAGCACCTCACAATCTTAATGTATTGATCTTCAAGGCCTAGATAAGATAGGGAACAATAATTATCCTGAATTTGCAGGTGAGGATATGTTGTATGTCATTATCTTTTCAAGGGGAAGCAGATTCTTGCTAGTCTTGTATGCAAGAAAATACAAGAAATTAATTTATGAAATTTTACACATTAAAACAAGTTGCTGTTAATTTGCCTGTTCACACAATTTGTAAGATATGGCTGCATGAACGGCACATGGCCCCTGTGGCAGCAAGCGGGGGAAGCTCCCGCAGATGCTGCTGGGGGGTGAGGAGTGCTGACCAAGGGTCAGCAACCGCTCAACAGCGTCGGCAGTGGCCAGCGGGGGAGGGCAAGCGGCAACCACCCACAGGTGCCACCGACAGTTTCAGCAGCGCCTTTTTGTAGGGGTTGCATTGCCATGCTGAGGGGGTACACATGCACCCCCTATGCGTCACCCCTGTATGGCTGTATGAGGCAACTGTACATATCGTGTAACCATACAACTTAATTTACAGGAATATTAAAGAGGAAATAACAGCTGGCTCTTAATTTCTTGAGAATTTTTTGAACATTCATGCTAAACATCCAGATACTGAAAACATCCACAATTCTCCCCTCAGGTTTTTTAGCAGAATAAAAGTTGTTGCTTCCAAAGAGGCAAAGCCCTCCAAAGTGATAACTGAAATAAGATTTCCCCTTGATAATCTTAAAGAAAGAAAGAAAAAAAGGTTTATTGGACCTTGATGCTATTGGTAAAAGTAGACCATTTTTAGGAAGAAAAGTGTAAAGTTTACTTTAGAATACAAATGGCTGAATATGAAGCGCTAGTAAAAGCAAAATAGCTCAAATGTAAAAAGATACGAGAAGACTGACTTAGAGCTTGAAATGCTGGTCACAGGAAGTTACGTCACCAATCCTTGTTTGTATGGACTGTTAGCATGCAAGCATGCAGTGCCAGGTTATGACTAAAGAATTTCTCAGGGTGCTGTTGCAGGTTACCTTTAAAACACTTAAAAACTGTAGAACGTTATAAGTCATAAAGCTAAGAACAGTTTCAGAGCAGCCGCAGGTTAAGGTTTAATGCCATCTCAGACTGCACAACAGACTTTCCATTAGAGGGCCTGGTGAGCGGGAGCATGGACAAGAGCCAGGACTTTTCCTGGGAGAGGAGAGTGTGGCACATAGCTCAGATGTGGAAAAACCACCATGGTGACTGTGGCTTCCCTCACTTTGCAGCCTGGAGGAGGTGGGGGCAGGACCAAAACACATTTGAAGTGAATGGACAGGGGAGAGAAGTAAAGAGACAGGGGGGAGAAGTAAAGAGAAAATCTTGCATGTGTTTCACTGAATTAAGATGGGGGAGTGGAGGTTGGTAGTGGTGGCGAGGGCTGAGCCGAAACTCACACCAGGACAGAGCCGAAACTTAGCAGGCTTATTGCATGCATGACACTGAAATAGAGCTGAGAACCAGTTTGCGGCCTACCTGGTGGTTTCCATTCTCTGGTCTATATTTTTAATGGAGATAGGTAGTAGGGCCATGCAAAGCTTCAGTCCCCGATTTGATTTAGCAGAGATTTGGCCTAATTTAGCAGCCGAATCTCTGAATCTGAATCAAATTGAGGACCTTTTAAATCTTTCTGAATCAAATTGGAACCCTCCGAATTGATTTGGAGATAGACCCAGATTTAAATGTTTTTTCTACATACCTCAAGGTACCAGGCAGCTCGTGAATGCTGCAATGCTGGGGCAAATGGCAGGGGTGACAAGTAGGTGTGCATGCGGGTGCACGTGCACCCCAAGCATGGTGGTGCACCCCCTGCAAAAAGGTGTCACTGACATAGTTGGCGGCACTTGTGGGGGGTCCGCAATTCTTGTTGACCACTGCTGCTGGTGGCTGGTTGCTGACCCTTGATTAGTGCTCACCACTCTCCCCCCCTCCCCTGGCGTCTCTGGGAGCTCCCCCGCTTACTGCCACCACCTTGCCCCCCCAGCCACCAGGGGTATGTGTCATTCATGGCTAATGGAGCGTCCTGCAGGAGCACGGGGGGCTCCCCAGCGCGCTCGGCAGTTGACCCGGAAGTGGACCACAAGCACTTCTGGGTCTGCCAGGGGGCCCCCCTATGCCCCCCAGCTTGGCGACTGGTGCCTCCTGTGTCCAGGGGTGAGGGGGCACCTGGGGTCCCCCCATGGCTGATCTCTGAATCGGCATCAAATCTTCAGATTCAGCCAAATCAAATCAGAGACAGTGATCCAAATCAACGAATCAAATCACTGTCCCCACTTAAGGCCGAACCTGAATCGGATAGGGTCCACTCTGCACACCCCTAATAGGTAGTAGGATTGCTATTGTTTGCATGGGGGTGCTAAAGGAAGCAGCAAACTGGTGAACTGCACCTGGGTGCTCAGAGTGGTCAGGGTATGCTGCAGCTGCATCCACTCGGGGCAAGAGGGGGTTTGGCTTGGGGCCATCACCACCCACTTTGGCAATAGAGTTCAGGAGGGTTGAAAGTTTGCCTACGGAACAAAGGCAGACAAGGTTCTTTGGGTAAATCCAATATATTTTATTAGATCAACTAAAGTATGGAACAAAGGAGTGGAAAGGGCTGGGATTGGTACATGCTAGGATGTTGTAGGAACAAAAATGGAACAGTTTATCTTATTGGAGGAGACTAACAATACCCAGGAATGACTTAGATAAAATGGATCAAAAGATACCTCCCACCAGAAGTGGCATAAGTAAAATGGTTAGAGCAGCTGTTTCCAACATGGTGCCCACAGGTACTGTGGTGCCCCCTGAGGTTTATTCAGGTGCCCACATGCATTTTCACAAGCAGTAAAAATCATTATTCCAACAAAAAATGCTGTTATAAATTGGTGCCCGTTGCTTTTTCTTTTAAATTCCAATGTGCCCTTGGGCACGTAAATGTTGGGAACCCCTGGGTTATAGGGTACTTAACATGAATTAACATCCTTTAATGGGAGAATGCTCCCATTGTAAGCATCTTTATGACAGTTTAAAAGGTAACCTGTAACACTGACCTGAGTCTCTGGTCTATGTTGCTTTTAATTATATTTTAGAAAGTTCTAACACAAAATAAGATTATGTTACAACAGCTTAATAATTCATTAGAGCATCATCATTCTATACAGAAGTTTAGGATAAACTGAGGGTCCTGGCTGTGTTGGAGAAGGGGAAAATGGAAGGGAAGGATGAGGTAAAAAAAAATCTCTCAGTATTGGTGGGCATCCTGCTTCTAGTGCCTTTTGCAAACAGATTGGAGTGATACTCTACCCTCACATATTGAGCAACCACTAGAATCATCTAGCCAAGTACAATGAAAACAAACTTGAGAAACTGGCCTCCTAAAAGCTCACTCCTACACACAAGGAAAATTTCTGGGGAAAACCTGGACCCACATAAGTTACGGGGAGTTTTGCGCATACAGATGTTAGAGTTTGGACTTCACCCTAAATCAAACATATTAAATATTCTAAAATATTTAGGCATAGCTTAGCTTGAAGATGAAAGCAAAAAAGACCAGGTTAGTAATTTAAAAGATACTAGGTGAAAGTATTTAACTTTATGTCTCCTAACAACGCGCATCATGTCCTCACATACAAATAGGATTATGTCAGTGAGCAAAGTTGAGAAACCAAATTCTACTACTTAATAGTTTATTATCAGTGACTGGATGTTTGAATTAATTTACTTGACAGGACAACTTAAAGAGGATCCATAACTGGCCTGGAGAAGACAAGGAAAAAAGAAAGAAAAGTGCACACACAAAAGGCACAACCCAAACAAAAAACAAAAAACAAACAAACAAAAAAACAAAACAAACAAACAAAAAAACTTACAGGCCTTTCTATTAAATCAATGCAAGGCTGTAGATCCAGTCCAAAATCAATGAAGTTCCATTCTATACCCTCTCGCTGGTACTCTTCCTGTTCCAGGATGAACATGGTGTGGTTGAACAACTGCTGCAACTTCTCATTGGTATAGTTGATACAGAGTTGCTCAAAAGAGTTCAGCTACAAAATATTTAGTGCATGAGTCAAATAATTCAATAGCAGGGTTTTTCATCATTACATACATTGAAAGAAATGTTCACAGAGTAAAAATCTCATTCTATTATAGTTTCCTTCAATTTCATAAGAAGTTTGCTAGGTGTAAAATTATTCAATAATAGTTCAAATCACTGGCAAAATACTGTTACCATCATCACCTGTAGTGGACAGAAGACTGCTATGCAACAGGAACAACCCCCCCCCCCCCCAAAAAAAACCTGCTACCAAAAAATAGATGGTTATTCACGGGTAGACACACTTCAAGAATAGAAATTGTGGCTTCTCAGTTTTTGCCATGATAAGCTAGAGTAGCCGCAACCTTTACATTTCCTAAAACTAATTAAAAACTTCATGAAGTCTTTGTTGCATCTTGCAAGTAATCATTTTACTGCTGTCAGTCAAATCAAATTATTGCAAGTGCTTTAGAGGGAAACTAGTATGTAAAGATATACATTATTTCCTAATAGTTTGCTTTATGATATACCTCAAAGATCTCAAATCCAGCAATATCCAGAATACCAATAAAAGATGCTCCCTGTCGTTTGGTCCTATCCAGAGCTTTATTAATTCGGTGAACAAGCCAGCGGAAGAGACGTTCATAGGTGGCTTTTGCCAAGGCTTCCACTGCAAAATCTGCCTGGAAGTCAAAATATATTACACATTTATTACAATAAATAAGAATATATTGGAATAAATCATATTATAATAACATATATTCAAGAGTTTAAAATCGTACTAAACATCAAAATAACAGAGAGATGTTTTCACAAGTAACTGTTCAAAAGAACTTAAAAAAGTGTAATACAGTCAATTCCACTGAACTAAGAAAACAAACAGCACAGATTTTCATTTGGTTAGCAATGAAAAAAATTAATTTTTAAGCAACATATTAGGTGTTCTGAAAATGTGATACTTACAATTGTATGAGAATCAAGACTAGCAGGAGGTAAAAGATTTTTCTTGTATTCTATACATTCTTTGGTTTTGCCAAACAAAACTATTTAATACAATAATTTGTTTAAAGAGGAACTAGAATGATCATGACGAACTTTAAGCAGCTTTCAGTGAATTTAAATGAAATGTAGCTTTACTTTATTTCTATACACTACAAATCTCACAACTTACTTGTTCTTTAGTTTGGGCTTTCTGAACATAGTCTCTGCCAACTTTAATGCGTGGTGTAAGTATAGCCCGGGTAAACTCCATTACATTCATTCCCAGGAGGTGGCAGAGTTTCTGCGCAACTGAAGTTAAAAAAAACCCAAAAACAAACAGAAACAAGAAAAAGAAGAAAAGAAAATGCTAAGATACTTGAATATTCAAATTGCCACAGCAACTAGTTAGAATATTAAGGCAAAAGGCTCTTGAACTTGTGACTGGCTTAATTATTTTTATTAAAAACTCAAAATAGTCTTATTATATACAAGGCTGATTGTTGTTAAATTATAGCTTATACCTGTAAGGAGCCTGTGTGTAGACACAGACCCCTAGCTTTCCATTACAATTCATTTGTCTTTTGTTATAGAATGCCAGATGTTACTAGCTTAAGAAAATGGGTAGGAGCCTCACATTTTAGCAAGTGACAGACTCAATACTACTAAGGCTTCCTATAATGCACTGCTGCATTTCAATGCAGGCAAGTATGTCAATGGATTGCTATGGATATTTATGACTATGCTGCATCACACCATGCAGAACATTTTCCATCTGTGGGGCTCCTGGAGGGGCTGGAACTCGGGGGCATGGCTAGCAGGGGCAGCACCTACCACCACCACCAAAATCCTAGGTACAGAGCTCTGTTGGGTATACATTTCAGCAGTGGCAGGTGAGTAAATGGCTGTATTAACCTATGTGGCACTGCTGCCACTGATCTGGATGTGGTCCATATGGACACGCAAGTTTGACACCCCTGGTTTAAAGTATCTGATACAGAACAATACGAAAGGCAGACTATTAAGTAAATAGGCTATGGACCTTTTCTGGTTTGGCAACACCTCTACTATTTTTTACTCTTTCTTTCTATATGCATATTCTTTCCTAATTGAATTTACTATTAATAACATAGGCATTTGGACTTGACTATCAGATTCATTTTTGAGGTTAAGATATTCTTAGCTTTAGAGCTAAGTATTTTTCTCAAGTTTCCCAAGCCTCCCAAGTAAAATATCTAGTATGATAATGATAACAACAACAGCCTCTCTTTATTTTCTCCAATATGATATTTAACAAAACAACTGATTTTCTCTTCTACAAAGTGGGAAACTGTTTGTTCTGGAACAGGTGTTAGAAAGTTAGTACACATAAATTACTACCTGCATTTTATTAGTATTGAACATACTGTAATCTGCCTTCAAAGCTCCAGGTTCCATATACTGGTTATACTGCTAACAAAGTTCTAGTGCTGATTACCAGAATTTGGAGAGGCATCTTATTTTGCTCACGTAAGAGGCATAGTTTTCTTATCCTATTAGTGACTGCAAGTACACAATTTCTCTCTCACCCCTTAGGCTAACCTCATTTAACCCTGCAGAGTGCACAGCTCTCCTGTCCACGGTAGTTAAATGCCTCTGGAGACAGACCTCCATGCAGGAAGCAGGAGACTCTCCATCCAATTTAATAGGAAATTCAAACTCGTGCTAAATAAAATGTCCAGCTGCTTAGAATCCTCTCCCCCTTTGACAACATAGGCTGTTTATGCATGAAGAGGATCACTAACAGTTAAAGCACTTGCTCCAGACACCCTCTCTCTCTGAGCTCCCCACCCCCGACCAGCTTCAAGGTGCTTGGACCTATGCCTCCTATGCCTTAGCATACTGGATGCTTGCGAGCATGCCTCCTATGCCTCCAGCACGCTGGACTTACATCTCCTCACAAGCGTTCATAGCTGGGGCATAGCATCTCCCACCCTCTTTCTCTTGAAGCTGGCACTGGGCAGCCAATAGCTAGAGAGTTATGGGGCCAGAAGGAATACAAGCAGAGACGAAGCCCAAGGAAGAGGGTCCTTTCCTGCCCTTGAAGATTGGGAGCTCTGAGTTCTGGCTCTTGCTCCTAAGGATGTTTATGAATTTTAACCAAATGCATCACGGACATTGACTTATAGCCGAACTCATGTAGTTATAATCCAGAGTAATGCCATGACTTACATTTTAGTAATAGGGAAATGACCTAGCTCCATGGAGTTGCAGCAATGCAAGCTAGGGGGTGGGGGCTAAGGGGGATGACTTGCTTACACTGCACAGAGCATTCCAAAAATGAAACACCAATCCTCAGCATGCCCAACTCCACCCTCTGGTATAAACTGGGTGTTGCGGCAAGACGTATCACAGAAGAAAGTGGGACAGTGAACAAGAGTTAGCTGGTATCCCATGCAGCAGCAAGGTAGACTAGCCACAGAATACTGGAAAAGGCTGAATCATGTACACATGTGGGTTTATCTCCAACAAGGAAAGTCAGGGACCTTGAGGTTTGCTACTAGTAATCCATCAGGCTCTCTCTTCCTCCCCAGACACACACTCTTCCCTGTTAAGGATTCTGGGTAATATCTTCCAACAAGTTGTTCCTGTAATGAGGACTGCCATTGGAAGGTTTTCCAAAAAGTCCAGTCTGGGCTTCTATTTCAGCCAATGAGGAGAGCCCTCCTTCTTGTGTACAGTATCATGTGATGAAGCCTGCTTTCTGCAACTGGTACCATTTAGGCAGTTTGCCCAATGTAATGCAAAAAATACACAGATTGTGGAGACAAGGCCTCAGTCCCCCTTGTCAGACCAGTATGTACCTTCCTGAGCCAGTCAGTCAGGCTCCCTCTTGCCTGTTTTCCATGTTTCCAAGTTGCTTTCCCTCTTGGCTGGCCAGAGAGCTAGCCTCCACAGGAAGGAGTTTTTGGTTCTGTCTGGTCTATAGCCATCTCAGAGGGATGCAAATATAAGATCTGGGTCTCTCTCTCACCTCTGACTTAAGACATCTGTGGCTTTATGGCTCCCTCTGTGTTACAAGTACTGTACAATTAATTGTGTAATTGTGCATTTACCTTGAGACCAGCTACACCTGCAAAGTAGCTATTACATGACAAAAAGCTCCAACCAGCTAAAAAGTTAGCCAATGTGTACCAAGTTTACAGATGGTCAAAAATGTGTACTAATTTTACAGATGGTTGCAATTGAGCTTTCATTTGCACATGTAATAGGGTCTCCTCTGCAGCTGGGAGCCTGAGTGCTGACAGACAGGGATGTACCATGCCTAGCATGAAACCCCCGAGGCCTAGGAAACGTGGCTACCATAATCCCCAAGGTTCGGTGCTGCGTGAAACCTCTGGGCTCTCACGGGGTTCTTGGGACTGGCTGTGCTTCATCTGTAGACAGGAATGAGGCACCCTGCAGCTGACAGGGCTCTGTGTGAGGCACAGCCAGGACCCAGAACCCATCAACTGCAGGGATTCTCAGTCCCAGCTGTGCCCTCAAAGGGGGCTCCCAGCCATGGGTGCCTGCTCTTTGCTGATGCAGGGAGAGCCCAGGATTGGGCTCCCCTTACACTGGCAATAAGGTGTAATTGGATCCAATGTGTAATCCCACAATCATATCTCCTGCCATCCATGTGTGCCATGGCAGGAAGTGCAATTGTGTGGATCATGCATTAGATCCAATCATGTCTTTACTTGCACACGCAGAGAGTCTGGAAATTATTTCTGCTTACTGTCCAAATGGAAAAGCTTCCCGTTTGCTTAAAAACAAAATTCTGCTCTTTCAGATTTGGAATATTACCCCTGAAGTACCTCTCTGATGAACTAAAATTGCAATGTGCCTAGATTAATCTGTGAAATAATCAAGGGGGTAGAGAAAAATAAGTGCATCTTTAAGGGCAGAGCCATCCCTAGGTGTGTGGGGGGCCTGGGGCATAAAAGCCTGTGTAGGCGGGGGGATTGGCAAGTGGCTGGAGCGCAAACCTGGTGGCACATGGCAGCCGTGTGTAGTGGTAGCACCCTTGGTGGGGCCTGTACAGCACTGTCTGCAGGGACCCCAAGGAACAGCTCTGTTTAAAGACAATTACGTAATATTATGTTGTGTCCATTTATAGGAGGTTTTTGGTGCCTGTTTAATTGTGTTTAGCTAGACTTTTTCAACCTAATAGGAATTTACATAGAAGGTACTGTGACAAATCATAACTGTTTATAATTTAAACCCAGAAACATAAGAACAACTTTGTTCTATTGTGTATGCCAATTGTGTCTGCATTGAAATATTTTTTATTTGGATACTGTGGAAAGATACATGCCAAACATCTGACTTAAAATTATTTTAAATACAAAAATTATTTGCTTTATAAATCAAGTTTTGAAATCTTAACTACAAAAGATAATTATTAACTCACAACATCATTAATATGGAGCAGAGTGCCTAACTAAATACAGTTCCACTGAAATCCAGCCTTTCCTAACACAAGGGGCCAGTAAGTTTTAGGTACTGAGATCTTGTAGTCACAGCTGTTTAGAGTGTCTAAACAGCTTAGTTTAATGTTTTATTTATTCATTTAAAGAAAAGGGAAGGGAAAAAAAGATTCCAAAGCTATCTTTGGACATGAAAACAACCAAAATTCACTGAAGTTTAGGTGAGTCTTAAATTATTTTCAGATGAAGCCTTCCATAACAGGATTTAGAAGGCTAGAACCCCAGCACTAGACTGAAACACTATGAGGGACTAGTCTCCATAATTAAGCAGCTCTCCCAATACCAAACTAACTAACCTTTAAAGCATTCACTGATACAGTAAATGCTAGGTCACACTGCCCTGCCATTTCAGAAATCAGATATTCTAAATACAGTGTTTAATTTCAGACACGTCACAAAGGAAATTCTGTATAGATTCAGGATTCTGGCATCTGGCAACATAACCAATGTCAAGAGTCAAAGTAAATAAAGCAATTTAAACGCACACTTTTCTCCTGGTGTTTAAGTCTTTGCTGATAAGCAATTAATGAAGCTACAAGTACAATACTTGCTCAGAATTTAGAAGGAACGTAAAACTTTTGGTGTCTGCTGACAGAGTTTTAATTTCTGTACAAATGAAGACGACAGCAGAGAATAATAGAGTTTTAAGAGCTTCCTTATACTGTTATATTCATGACCTCTCCCTGGCAGTGAACTTTACAGAAGCTCAGAAAACTGTACTTGTACTCTGATGCATGATGAATACATTTTAGTCATAAAAATAACAACTTGTCATACAACACATAAGAGGCCCCTAAATACAGCCAATTTACCTGTATTTTCTGGCATAGAAGCCTGATCAGTATTCCTCTCCTTCTTGAAGGAAATATTACCAAATTGCAGTACTGAGGACACCACTTTCAGCATTGCTGTGTCAAAAGACAAACAAACAACACAGCAGTTGACAGAATAAGGGTCATCTTAACCAAACACTCTCATATACATACTTCCCACCCATATTTTCAGCATGCATATAAGCTCAGGAAAAAAAAAAGAATTAAAGTAAGGCAAAAGGTAAAGAAATGTTTACCAGAGACTCTTGATGCATTCAAGCTAGATCAGCTAAGTCTGTCAACACTTTTCATTTGGTTTATAGATACCTTCACACAAAAAGCAAAAACCAAGTGGCTTCTGGAAATCACAAGAGTTTAATAACTTACATAAGATCTCTTCATGGGAAAAGCCCATTATGTGCATGGCTTCCATAGTCTCCTGAAAGTTATCCTTGTCTTGCTGCCCAGGAATGGGGATGTAGCCATTGGATAAAAATCTGTAATTGTTAAATCCTTCTAGCAGCAAGTCAGCTGTAGTGGTGGAAAAATTAAATCCAAGATAAAAGCTTTGCACATGTTTATTTTTCATTTAGTTTAGTTTTCTTTACAAAAAAATAGAATACCATTTTATTCAGTTAATGAATCAGCATTTAAATAAGATGATTATAGGCCATTATACCAACTCAGCAGTTCATTTTTCTCCAACTCTAGACCAATGATTCTCAAATCAGGGTGCCGAGAGAACTTTAAGGGTGCTGCAGAGTGCTACACAAAGGTGTATAATCATGATTCAAAGGATACACCCAGAGATTTCAGGTAGAAAAGCCAGTGTTGGAAATATACTGACTTGTTGTGGTCTTTAAGAGTTCTCTGCAACAGAAGAATTCCTCTAATTTTTGTGCGTGGAAAAATAAGAGCAAACTAAGAGCTGCCAATCTGAGAGTTCTAACAAGACATGACTTGAGTCCAAAAGGGTTGAAAACTATGTTCTAGTCATAAGATAAGAGTTCTAAGATATGTAGCCAACTTCACTATCTTTTTAATATTAAGAAGATGCAGTTACTTCCAACTGGATTTATAACTACCTGGATTAGGTCTTTGCACTGGATAACTACATGCTTTCCTGTTTATGTGTTACTGCATTATTGTTAAGATCCTCTAAAGCAGGCCTTAACATGCATGTTCCTTCTACCCATGTGTGATGGCCATCCAAGTAAAAACTGGCTAAACCACTGGCTTCTCTAACATTAAGGGGGGGGGGAAATCAGGTTTTCAAAAGTGCATTTCCATATATAACTGTGAATCTCTGAGGGTATAAATAAATATTGCCATTATGCCACAAGAACAACCTTTAGGGTGGCACAAAGGGAGAGCAAATAGACATCTATACAATTTGCTGTACCATAAAATGCCCAAATTGGTGGCTGTGACAGCTTCTGCTGCCTTATTGCAGTAAATACTTGTTAACTTTATGGCACAAGAGCTTTGGCAGTCCTTGGCTGCTCCTGCTCACCAGCTGCCTTCGGCAGGTGTGCCCAGGGTTTGAGGGCCCCAAAGCTGCACACCCTGGGAATGCCTGACTGACTTTTCTCCCAGCAAATCACTAGGACACATCTCTGTAAGCCAGGAAACCCTGGCTTTCTCCACTAACAGAGGCTTTCCACAAAGATTCATCTCTGCAAATGGGGAATGTCGCCTACTGTCCTACAGGAGGAATGAGTGAGACGACTGGTGCTGTGCATGTTGCCCAATGAAGTGGATCAGCTGCGCCTGATCAGCTTATGCTTTAAAATTGTAAGCAAACTGAATCAAAAAAGAACCTTCATGTGTTGATAAATGCTCTAGTAGATGCTAGTCTGCACACACACAACTAAAAATATTGGCCCACTTTTACGTTAATCTTGACTGATTTAAAATGCCAAGATCAGCCATTGCTCAAAAGCAGTACATCTTCAAGTAGTTATCATCAGGGGTGTATGAAACGGGCCATGTTCAATTCAGATCCAGCCTGAATTGAGGGACAGTTATTCTATTTAGCTGAATCCAAATCTGAAGAGTCGATGCTGATTCGGAGCATCAGCGATTTGGCCATAGACAGTTTTAAATGGTTTTCCTACATACTTCAAGGTACCAGGTGGCTCATGAATGCTGAGATGCTGGGGTGGATGGAGCATCCCACAGGAGTGTGGGGGGCTCCCCCACATGCTCTGCGGTGGACCTGGAAGTGGACCAGAAGTGATTCTGGCCTGCTTCCAGGTCCACCGCCAAGCGCGTTGGGGACCCTCTTGTGCTTCTGTGGGATGCTCCATCTGCCCCAGCATCTCAGCATTCATGAGCCACCTGGTATCTTGAGGTATGTAGAAAGAACATTTAAAGCCGTGTCTATATCCGAATCATTGAATCTCTCTGAATTGATTTGGAGGGTTCCAATTTTATTTGGAGAGCTTAAATGGTCTCCTGATTTGATTTGGAGATCTGGCTGCCAAACTGGGCTGAATTGAATCAGTGACCGAAGCTTTGCACAGCCCTAGTTATTATACCATGCAATGGTAATTCTTAGTTAATAAGGGATGGAGTTATTCACCATAACCACTCCTCTGGAAAGTTAGTGTGAATGTTTAGGTAGTATGTGAAAACTACATCAATTAAACAGAGGAAGAGAGAGGATTCACTGTCAACAGCAGCTGATGATAACTCTTGGAATAAGTACCACACTAAAATGTTTTTCCTTGGCCTTTCATTGCGTTTTGACCAATGGCTTGGAATTCTGCCCAGTATGCATCTGGCTGTTGCTACCAATATGCTTTGTCACTGGCCACCTGCAGACACTTTAGTTTCAGTTCCTGGCTAGGAGTTAGTGGACCGACTGAATGATCTACAAAGCCTTATATAGCCTGCACTGGTCCAGAACTTGTGATGTGGAAGTTGAATGGAAAATACCCTGCACATGCAACAAATTATCTGAACAATAAATCTCCTGCAGTATAACAATAAATGAATGATCAAATGAATAAAATGAATGAGTGAATAAATGAGTGAAAACAGCTGTCCTTTTTTCACTCCATCAGACCTTTATTTTTTCAAGCCCATGACACAGCTCATACTTCACTCAGTTCTTTCTGAACTTACTAGTTTTAGAGTTTGCACAGTGAAGTTACAAAATGGGGTTTGTGACTTACACTTCAGATGTTCTCCTGCCCCTGCTAGCAGCTGATAGAAGATATGAAACGTTCTTTCATCTTTGGCTTGACGAACAGCACGAGATTTTTCCAACAAGTCTGATCATATGCAGTTAAGGAACTTGCACTTCGCACCTTTATATGACAGGTTCAAAAGCTGTGCCTCAAAATAAATGATGTAATTTAATAGCAACGGTAGTGTGTAGATGAAACAAGGGGCGTGTGTGCACAATACTTTAAAGTGGGCTAAATGCTTTTGCACTGCTTTAATGGTGTCTGTGTTTGCATGCCTCAGCAGTGTATTCCTCATTAAATTCCAGCCGCTGTAGAAAATTTGGTGGTGTAATGCACCTTAAATGACTTGGGGCGCAGCAAACAAACTCCTCCGAGGAATTTTAGTTTGCTACCCCTACAGCCGTGGAGCGAAGCACTGGGCTCTGTGCAGATCTGTGGCTCTGCAGGAAGCCCTGCAGGCAGCCTGGCAGCAATCTGGAAAGCAGACTCTGCCCAAGAAAAGCAGTGTGCCTGATTTCCCGGCCACCCCAGAGCCTGCCTGCCCAAGCTGTGCGGGGGCCCAGTGCTTCCCTCCGCAGCTGCGGTGCCCCCTGGGACCACCAGACCTGGATGCCCATGGGCGGGTGCCTGTGGGGGGGGCCCTGCTGCTGCTGCGGAGGGAAGCACTAGCCCCTCTACAGCCCAGGGACCACTCCGCCCACCAGCAGCTCGCTCTCCCCGCCCTGCCGCCCGAGAGGCAGGTAAGTCAGCAGGGTGTGTGCATGACACAGGGGGGTTAAAAAAAAAAAAGACCCTAAAATTGAAGCAGTGTTTTTAAAAACCCACTGCTTCAATGTAGGGCCCTTGTTTCGTCTACACATACCCAAAAGTGTTAGAGAGAGGTTTGTTTGGTGCTTGTCAACAAAAAGAAAGCTGTTATGCTTTATAGCAGAGATCCTCTTGCGAGGCCTATAACTGGTTTTTTAAGATGCCTATATAACTAACCCCACCTGCAACTCTAGTAGCAACTAGGGTCTGCAAGTGAATTATTGAATATACAATGAATACACAACTGCAAGACAGATCTGTTGTTTAAGGCAGTACCTTTTCATGAATTTACGTTTCAGAATAAGGAAATCATTTATATATGCTGCATCCTTAGAACAGTCAGAAAATCCAGTAGTTTTTAGTAAGTACCATACTTACTCAATTCTGAGACAAATTTAAATCAACTCACCAACAATTAGACTTTAGACATGGAAAATTCTAAAATTTAGTTTTCCTGGTCTAGAATCTAATTGTTGAGGGGGAAGGGGGGATCATCTTAAATTCAAAGTCATCTTAGAATCAATTAAATATGGTATTAATTGTGATGTTCTGAGTAGCACTTCTTGACAAAAAAGATAAGTTATTTTCCTATTTTCCAACAAAAATATATTATAGATCAATGGAAGCATTCACTCTGATGCCTTACATATTGTTGTGTTCGCTAAACGTTAATTTTTACAAATGAGTTAATTTTGCATTGCATCCAATTGGAGTCTGAGACACAAAGCCATAAATAAACACAGAAAAGGCTAAGTTGCTTCAAATTTTCACAGATGTCATACTGCTGAAGTAGGATACAAGTCTCGATGTTGGCCCCAACAATATAACCAGTAACATCAAAGTTAATTCTGATGAACTTGCCCTGCAAAGGAAACAGGTTGGTTTCCTGAAATTGCCATCATCTATATCAAAGCATATTCCTACTTAAAAATGCAATTTGTTACAATTCAGTCTTAAAATGATTAATATGCATTTGGTATAGATTACAAAGCAACAAGATACCACTTATGCACAGTTATATTCCTTTAAGAACATTAAACAGTTATAAAATCAGATGTACTGTAAAATAAAACAATATCTTTTTCTGGTAAAAAGTAATTCGAGGTTCATGTGGATTCCAATGTCATTTAAGTTTTCAGATAGATGAAAGGCACACAAGTGTTTTGAGACCAGCTGGAAATACACTTTTCTGAAGTAAATTCTTTGTCTACCTCCTTTCAGCTTCAACATTAAAACCATTAGGAAAGACTGGGGGTGGGGGGCAGAGAAGGGGAAAAGAAAAAACAAAAAGCAAGCAAGCAGCTTAAGCAAAATCCTAGCATACAGGTAGCAAGAGTTAACTTTCCCATGTGGCTGATAATGTCGCCTATAAATGCTGTGTACATGCGCACACCCAGGAGTGCAGACCGGCCGCTTGGAGAGCAGTGTCAGGCTGGTAAGTTGGGGGGGGCCGCAGATTGAGGCCCCCGCAGTGAGGAGGGAAGTAGGGCTGGGGCAGGGGTAGGCACTGCCCAGCCAGGGTGGGGTATGGGATGGAGCAGCAAGTGGCTTGTTTGGGGGTGTGGGCAGCTCCCAGCCGCTGTGCACACCCCCAGGGGAGACATGGGGAGCACATGCCCTCCAAATCTGTGTGTGGGGCGAGGGCGGGCTGCCTGCTTGGGGCCAGGGACAGTACCGGGCTCTTCCTGGTGGAGGAGGGGCTGGGCTGGGGCTTCACTCAGGGCAGGTAGAGGTGGCAGCAGCAGCCCTAAGAGAGGGGCTATGCAGGGGCAACAGCATGGCTCCCCTCCCAGCACTGACACTGCCTGCCCCAAGCACAGCCCTGGCCCAGCCACTGGGAAGAGCTTGGTGCTGCCCCTGGCTCCAAGCAGGCAGCCTGCCCTCGCCCCACACACAACCCCAGCCCCACTCCCTCCCTCACCACAGGGGCCTCGATTACTTTCCCAGTCCACACATCCTTCTGTCATCCTGAGAAGAGGAAGTCTCAAGCATACCACTATTCTTTTCTCTCTCACAAAGCAGCCAGTTGCAGCACTGTGCACACATGCATGCGGAGAGTGAAGAGCACTGCAGTTAGGGATGCCTAAAGAACCAGCAAGACCCATGTCTCAGAATACTTGGTGTCTGCACATAACTTTGAATCATTTAGAGTGACCCAATGTAAAAAACAAACCACTGTGCCCTTAGTTAAATCATTTAAATAGTACCCATTAGTCAGAAGCTAATAGGCACTATAAAAAATGTGAGTTTGGTCATTTTTAGCCTCAGTATTTAGAGCAATCATTGGTATTCAACTCTCATGTAGATATAAGCTTTATCATGTGAAAGTTTCACTGCCCAGTAATTCTACTTCAAGACTTTCATCAAAGCTATGTGACATGGATACTTGACTGTTTGGAGTGGTTTCGAGAATAATTACTACCAAACAGCTGTTACAGGACAGCAACTTCTGCTGTCGCTAAACTTCATTCATGTATCTGAAGTAAGAGGTTCTCTATTCCTACTATTACTTTGACAAAGACACTGGATAGCTCAAAGTGTCACATTTGGCATGCACTTACCAGGAGCCAATAGGCAGGGTTTGTCCCTTGGCACTGCTTGTGGGCTTACAAGAGAAACAGGGGTGACAAGCTCTTTCTGACCTGAGGGGTAAGTTGTTGAGTTTTCAGTTCTAAGGAAAAACTCTCTCTAGGAGGGTAAAGCACTGGAACAGGGTACCCAGAGAGGTTGTGGAAACTCCATCCTTAGAGGTTTTTAAGGCCTATCTAAACAAAGCCTTGGCTGGGATGATCTAGTTGGGGATGGTCCTGCTTTGAGCAGGGCTTTGGACTAGACATCCTGAGAGGATGCTCATGATTCAAAAAGTGCCAAGGACTCTATTGCCTTGTCTTTTTTCCCCCCGCTTTCCATTGGCACTTTTTGAATCACGAGCATCCTTGCCTTGCTTGTTCAATAAAAGCCATCTTAATCACAGAAAGTTAGCATTCAAAAGGGACCTTGGGAGGTCATCTAGTTGTAGCAAAATACAAATGTGGTGTCACCAGCAGAGTTTACAATGGAACACTTCTAATACCAGTGATCTCAGACATTAGAGGGTCTGACACCTCTAGAAATCTTCATCTGAAAGAGGGGGAAAAAACAACTAAGTTGCATGCTATATAACCTTGCACCTTTGAGACATTAGGCACACAACAGAAAACATGCCTGCAATGGGTTGTTCTTAAATTTCATACTTGCACATTACCTTTAGGAGAACATCATCATAGTTATAAAATGTTAAGATCATATAACCTACTCATAAAGTTTTCAAGCTTAGTCCTTTCATTCATTTAATGTCCTTCTACTCTGTAAATCACATTTTATAGTGATTTACAGTCCTGGTCATTTAGAATTTTGTATTTATCTCTGTTATGGTAGTTATGTTTCACACAGACTCAAAACCACTTTAATCTTCACCTGTTACCACAAAGAATTTTTTGTTTGTTTTCCCCTACTGAACTCCGTGGCAAACAAAGGGTACTTGTAAAGGAAACAATAATGAAAGTGGCTTAAAGACTTCACCTAAGAACACCTTTCTCCGAGGATAAGGAGAAGCGGTTACTAAAGTCTGAAAGTGTTTCAGTTGGTGCTATTTGTTTGATATGTATAACTCATTTCAATAAAAGCTGTTTAAACAACAAAGCTATACAGACAATATTAAAATAACCCTATTGGAGAAAAAAAGACAGACATCAACAGGATTAGAAGACATTAGTTAACAGAAGTAAATCTTAAATGTTTTGAAAGGAAGGCTGCAAGCCTAGCTCAGATTTCCTTAGTATACAGGTTTAACAACACATGTCTTTCTTAATAAAGTTCAAGTGAAGTTTATTGCTCTTACAGAATTAGCCATATATGAAGCGTCAAAACTTATTTGGTCAAGCTTCTCTGGCATTCATTTTTAGGTGTGTTAAGCTTCTACAGTTTTCACTGATGGAGCAGCAGTATGGTCTCCCAGTATACGGTGACCCCAGCCAGATGCCTATCCAGCCTTCTCTTAAAGACCCCCAAGGTAAGGAAGAGTACCACCTCTCTTGGAAGCCCATTCCAAATTATGGCCACCCTTACCGTGAAGAAGTTTTTCCTGAAGTCTAGCCTAAATCTGCTTTCTGTCTGTTTGCAACCATTGTTCCTTGTTATCCCAAGGTGCACCCTGGTGAACAGAGCATCTCTGATGCCTTGCTGCGCCCCTCTAATGAATTTGTAGGCAGCCACAACATCACCTCTCAGCCTTCTCCTGCGGCGGCTGAAGAGGTCCAGGTCCCTCAGTCTCTCCTCAGGGCTTGGCCTGTAAACTCTTAACCATACAAGTGGCCCTTCTCTGGACCCTCTCGAGGTTATCCACATCCTTCTTAAAGTACGCCACCCAAAACTGGACACAGTACTCCAACTGCAGTCTGACCAATGCTGCATAGAAGGAAAGAACATCCTGCCCTCTCCCCCACCGGTTTGTCAGGCTGGGCAGAGCAGCTCTGTGGGCTGGATATGCTCTAGGGGCTGCACGTTTGACACCTTTTGCAGAGGCAATGAAAAGTTGTTTGAACTTAATTCTTACTTGATACAAAATTTCAATTGACTTCATAGGACACACGGATAGAAGAATCTTCTATGCACTCTGCAAAATGTTGTTTACCTTAGCAAAAATGCAGCTACTAAAAACTGCATCCAATACAGTTTGGGGTGGTAATATTAAAACTACAACATAGGTATCTTTAAATCTAGGCAATTGTAAGAAAAAATAATTCAAAGTAACCATCCATATCTTGAAATATCCCTACTTATTTTTTAAAAAAATATAGCAGTGGTATAGAAATATCTACATAAACAGGAAGCAGTGGTTGAGCATACACTGATTTAAAAATAAAAAATTCTCAGACTGCCAGAGTACTCCATGCATTTGGCAAAACAAGAAATCAGCTCTCCAAACTTTCAGGTCAAGTGACCTTAATTCAACCTAATAGTAAACACAACATTCAACAAATGTGTGCAATTTATTTTGATTGTGTCCCTTGAAGACCCTGGGACTCTAACCTTAGTTGTTACAAGAGTTAAGTTAATAAGAGTTCTCTCTCCTCTCCTCGCAACCTAAATTAGAAGGTCTGTGATGCATGGTGAAGGCGAGATGATCATTGGTTGTTACTCAATAGATCTGAACTCTGGTTTGTAACAAGAAAACCAAATTGTGAAAAAGGCTCTCAGGGGAAAGTTTAATATAAAATGGTTAGTGTTATGAGCACAACTGTCAGATTTTGTACTGATGAACATAGGGGTTGGCTATTTAAGCAACTGTTCACTTAACACCACACCAAGGGTAAGGACAAATGAATCATTTAACTGCTTGTAATTTACCCTATCTTTGACCCTGAATGAAGCAAAATTAAAGTTGCAGTGGTTTTGCAATATTTGAATGGTTGCATAGTGCTAGAGTAAGTTCCATTACAACTGCTTGTATCTGCATTTGCTCATACTGATACAACTGTTACATCTATCTATACTCCAAGACAGCATTTCCCAACCAGTGCCCCGTGGAAGTTTGGGCTGGAGCCACACTCCCTGCCTGCTGCAGACACACAGATGGAGGGGCATAGCTCCAGCCAGTGATTTGCATCCACGCGCTATGTTCAGCTGCAGCACTGCCCCCCCATGCCCAGCTGCTTGCCACCCCCTCACCCCGACTCCCGCTCTGCATTTGGCTGGTGTGCCGCGCGCGGGATGGGAGAGGCCCAGTAAGTGTGCTGCTGGAACCAAAAGGTTGGGAAATGCTGCCCCAAGATAGCTTTAAGTGCCCTGATATATCAATATTCTATACAGTCTAAAACTTGAAAGTTTTAATATGCCACTTTAAATTGAATCCAAGGAGGAACAGAATGAAGGAAAGTTTCTAATGCCAATAAGGTAAATGCTCCTTAATGAAAAAAGAAAATAAAGATGTATTGTCGTGAAACTGTGTTTAAAACATCAAAACTTACAAAACGGGAAGAGTTGTCATTTTTTACAGTCTTAGCATTCCCAAAGGATTCCAGGATAGGGTTTGCCTGCAGAAGCTGACGTTCCAGCTCCCCCTAAAAAGAACCACACAAAAAGAAAAGCAAACTGATATTAATACAATTTGTATATTAATGTTTTCCCAGATTCCACTTTCTTTCTGAACATTTCACCCCAGCAGTAACAATGACAAAAACTATAAAAGAAGTCTTGTTTCCCCCCCCATTCCTAAATCCATTGACACTTTTCACTGGATTGGTGAAGGCTATGTTTACTGCACGTAAGAGTGGTAGAAAATGAGTGGGCTAATATACTGATCATAGAAAGGTGAATTCTAGTTTAGGGCTAATGAAGTAGGCACAGAATCCAAAGTAAACACCATTCATTAGTTTTGCAGAAAACGTTGAAGTAATTAATTTCTGGATATCAGGGGAGGTTATCCAGTATGCTGAAACTTCAACAGTTTTTATCTACTATATCTAACCAGGTACCCACAGGACAACTATTTTACCATGTACTGTCCAGCAGCTGGGTATAGACAACACACTTGTAGTGTACCAAAACAGCAGAAGGGCAGTTGATTAATGCTGCATGGCAAAACTGTCTTCAGATTCCCAAAGCTGAATCAACATAATAAAGTGTGTTTGTTTATGACTTTTTAAAAAAAAGCTTCATTAAGCATAAGACTGGGTTCAAAAATCAACGTGAAGAATCATCTTAGTAGAACTGCAGAAGGACTTCTACAATGTCTGTGCATTCGAAGTTCTGGCCAGTATGCCAAGGTCTGTGCTGCATTCATGAGCCCATGTAGGTTGTAAGTATGTAGGAAAACGTGATACTGCTTCCTTGCCCTAAAAGATGACAAGGAAAGTTGAATTGTGTCTCTGGAATGTGACTACAAAAATTAAAAGTTTGGTGTTCCAAAGTCTGCTTTTTCCAATCATTATTTCTCAGTTACACCAAATGGACAAATAACTTCGACTGAACAGGTAACAAAAGGGAGGCCTGTCAACCTCTGCACACCATCAATGATTTACTATAGCTCACTGATTGGTGTTCAAGGTTAGATACTTTAAGTCACAATATAGTTTCAGGTTTGTTTAAAACCAACTCCAGCTCTCGTCCTGTGAACTGACCTCAATTAGTTTGCTCCAAATCTGATCCACTTCAAAATATATTTCCTATCAAAATATCCCTATTCTAAAACCAAAAAAGTAGTCTCATAACATCACTGAACTTTTACACAGGTCCTACACAGGACTGTTTAAACACGAATAGAGAGGGCTTTAAATAAACAAGTTTTAGGTCTGCACTAACATTATAGAATACCATTTTTATTTATTTATTTTACAGAGAAAGTTGGCAAAATTGTACAAAGTTAAATGCTTGTTCAGAATTTAGAATCTACACAAGGTAACAGACAACATCTTGCATCCTACATCTTGTCAGTCTTCATTAGGTGCTAACCAGAAAACAAAGGAATTCTGTTACAATTCTGTACTTATTTTACAATAGACTACATCACGTTCAACAAATAAAGTAAGCCAACACCTTCTGTAATAGGCTTCACAGAAGTTAATGCCTACTGAGGCTCAGTTATATTTCAAATTCTAGTTCTCAGACTAGAAAACAAGACAAAAGCATTGGCTAAATATTATTGTGTGGACACAGGAAAGACAGGTACCTAGACCCATACTATGGACAATTTAAAGCAATCATTCAATCTCATTAAACTCAAGATAACCCCTGGAAAATGCCAGCACTTGGCTTTCACTCATTTTATGAGTGCAGAAAAATCATAAAATCAATTCTTCTGTTGCAAAGAATTCAGAAAGACAACAACAGGTCAGAGAATTTTTGTTACTATGAATTCCTATTTGTAGTCTCTGGATTGAATCTTGCAAATCATGAGTAGGTGTTTGTATACCCAGTGATAATACTGTAGTTTAAGAACAAAATTAAAGTAATTTGTTGTCCCATAAAACTTGCAGTGGAAGTGAGGAGGGAGGACAACAAGAAAAAAAAAATCAGTCTAGCAATCTATTAAATAGTTGTGTGTACATTATTACATTAAAGAAAATGAAATGAGTCAGAAAACTCAGACTTCTACTCCAGTATTTTTAAATTATTTAAAAAAATACATATTTAGTAATTTTAGCCTGGAGACCAAGTTATCAAAACTACCAGATGGAAGTAATTATCCTATTCTGAAGCATTCAAAAGAGGTTTTAGTGTTAAAAAGGTAAGTTTGGCCTGGTTCCCCTACTTCTATAGTTAGATGGATCTTGGAAAAAGCAGCATAAACATATTGTGAAGTGAAGTCATGCAATAATTCATGCAGATCAATACAGCAATGTTAGAGCAATGACAAGAGATATTGTCTCTGTTCTAAGAAAACCAGCAACCCAGTGATTTGGTTCATTGTAAAATCCAGCTGAGAGACAGGGGAAACTATATGCTACTCACATACAACAGGGATCCACTCTGTAGTTCAAAATGACATTGAAACAAAATGTTAATGATTATGATTATGTAGTATCAACACGTCTGGATTAGGATGCAAGAGGTTTCTACTGATGCATTTACAATGTTAATACAATTTGGCAGTTTTTAAATCTTACATACACAGTAACCATGAATCAATTTTAGGTTTTGTAGCAGAGAAATACTTGGGTACAAGACATAAGCAATTCTTAAATTCTGAAAGGGGAAGTAAGGCACTTTTGAAAGCTTTATTCTGGTCACCAAAACAGAGATGAGATTTTCTTAATTAAAACAGAGATTGGAGTGTATATTTTGCAAAGCAAGCTGCAGCACTTACCTATGCCTTCTGCATAAAACTATCCTACTCATAACCTTCTATCCCCCAATAACATTTTATTTCTGTATCTCAAAATAATGGATCACAATCTACTAAAAGATAAGCCCACTGACAGCTCCATAGTGTACTACAATGTCCTTAGGAGAAAGGTAAGAACTGAGTATGTGTCTACCCCTCCCATCCTCCTTTCTAGAAAAGCAGAGAGCATAGTCTCCATAACTCCAGCCAGCCTGAGAAACTAGAGTTGTTTAAGCCTTCTGAGGATGTTTATCCAGGAGGCTGGACGGAACAGCCACTGGGATGCTAGTCCAGGCTACAAAGCAATTTTTTTTTTTTTTGCATTTTAGACAAAATGTTGATTCTCAACTCAGCATTGTGAAGAATGCTGTAGCAACGCACTACCTGAGAAGCCATAAAAGCTTTGGGTCTAGAAGGATCTTCATCATCAACTCAGGTAAAATTGTCATAAATTTAATTTGAATAATTTGTTCAGCACCTCACTTAATACTGACATGGCACTTTGCTTTAAAATCTGAGCAGTACATTCACCAAGTACACACACAAGCTGGTTATTTAAAGTTGGTGGTAAAGATGAAGTTTATGCTTCTGAAGAGAGATGCCAAGTTCTATTCTTGAGCATCACAATCACGCTTGATAACTTTTGTTTACCAGTTAGTAATTTTGTACAAACCACCAATACATTTCACTAATAGTACTTTTTAATACAAGTACTGTTATTACTAAATATCCATAGAATTTTATCATCAGTACATACTTTACAGACTACCACATTTTATACTGATTTTTAAACTGACAGTTGATCTAATCATTCAGTAGACAGAAAAAAACAAAACTTAAGCCATATAATCTTAGAAGCATAAAGAAAGAAAAACAACAACAACAACAACAACAACACTTGCCTGATGTTTCACGGGTTTAGGTGATTCTGGCTGTTCATTGCAAACAAACAAATGCATATATGTTAGCAAGCGTTTTCCAGCTGCAAGTTACACCTCATATATTGTTTAAATCAGCATGGTTTTTGTTCAGCCAAGCACACTGTTCATGGAAAAGGTTTCAATCAATTCCTGTAGCTAGAAAGAGCTGTTTTGCCTCATTTTATGTGAGAATTTATGATTTTTCAAATACTAGATGAATGCATCAATACTAGATCAGGATTGCATCACAGCTACTGTTTTTCTGTCGTACAATAGTGTAGCAGAGGCAAGCATTCAATTAGTTGATCTGCAAGTAACTTTTTTTTAGTAAAACCTTCCAAGCAACAGTAATTAGAAGTTGGACATGGCATTGTCTTATACAGCCAGTGGCCAAATGCCCCATGGCCTGCACCTGGGCAGTATTATGTTCTCTTCTCCTCTCAACTGCTGCACCAGAGCCCCTTCCCACCCTCCCACTGCCCACTATACCATGCAGCCCCCTCAGCTCCCCTGGCTATTCCAGGGTGGGGGAAGCCTAGAGATCCTGGCTGCTTGTTGCAGCTGGAGTGATTGGGGGGGGGGGGCTTGGGCTTGGTCACCAGAGGTGCTTCTGTACAGCTTACATGCCACTTGATTCTAAAAATGACTAACCTTGTCCTAAGAAATACTAAGGTTGTGGTGGTTTGAACACTTACATTTTGTATTAGGCATTGCAGCATACTCTGGTTCTCTTTTTATAAACTAAAAAGCAGGCCTTTCTAAACAATAATGCAATGACCCCAGGGGATGGGGCTGCATGCTGGCAGAAAGTGTCAGGCCAAACTGCTTCAGAGCTGGAAAATGTAAATCAGCTTTCCCCCCCACCGCAGCCTTGAAGTTTTTACAGGGAAAAATGAATCCCATTTTCCCAGCAAGTTCTAGTACTGTGCAAGGGCCTGTTCATAAAAGCCTTATTCATGACAACACAAGAGCCTGCAAGTTCAGACCCTAAAGACAGGAGATCCAAAGGGACCATTTTCATCTCATAAGACTGCCCTCTAGCACAACAGAACTTTTTACAAAGTTCAATCAGCAAAATGCATGCATAAGACTTTCAGCACTTCGGAAAAAATATTTCACAGAGAGAAAAACATATGGGTTTTTAGAGATGTTCTTAAATCAAGAGAGCAGACCATGTCTGCTGATTCAACTTGAGGTTCAGACTTAGTCATCAGAGAGTCCCACTAAAGTGCATCATGATGCAATAGCTGCAGCATGCTCTAGCCCAGTGGTGCTCAACTTTTCTTCGGGGGGGGGGG
>NW_017728964.1:2961818-2966680 GCF_001723915.1 Gavialis gangeticus
GGGGGGGGGGGGAGGGGGTGGACTGGCAGTGCCTAGTTTGCCTGCAGTCCAGATCCAACTGGTGTTCCTGATCTGGTGCCTGGGTAGGCACACCAGGGACCTCCTGCCCGTGTGTGTGTGTGTGTGTGGGGGGGGGGGCAGGTCACCCCAAAGAAGCACAGGGGACAGGAGTGTGCTCCAGTCCTGTGGAGAGGGACGAGGATGCATGGGGTGGGGGGAGGAAGGACTGGCCCTGCGGGAAGAGGGCTTGCAGCCTGGCCCAGGGACTTGGGGTGGCCATATTAACAGCACTGCTCCCCACCGAAATTCATAACTTGTGGAGGAACCCCACCCTGTGAGCCAAATGTGATGGCTCCACAGGCTATGTTTGGCCCATGAGCTGGAGGCTGAGCACCCCTACTCTAGCCTACACTAAACATTATACTGAAATAGGAATATACTTTATTTCTTTACGTTAGATTTCCCCTCCCCCCATTTTTTAAGAAGTAAAACAGTTCTAGTGATTTAGCTGCAAAATTTGTATGTACCAAATTTATTTTTTAATACTAGCTGAAGTTTAATTTAACTAAAAGTTTGTTTAGCAAAAACATGTGGGAGGTCATTCTTAGTAGTCATTTCTCAGCTCTGAAACCCCCTCCCCCTCGAGGCTCCCTGCTCAACCTTGTTACAGCCCCCCTGTACATATACCGTGATTAGATCACAACGCACATGCCATCTAACAGCATAGCCTCCAAACTGAAAAAGGCTTACAGGGAGTATGTCCTAACCTTATTGTGCTGTTACTTCAAACCACTAGCATGTATCCTAGGGGCGGGCAAAATATGGTCCATGGACTGGATCCAGCCTGCCAGGCCATTTTATTCAGCCCTTCTATCTAATGGCTGCATCACCAGACCAAGAAACATGGGGCCGCACCGGTGTGTGCATGTGTGTTCATAGGCTGAGTCACACACACACCCTTGCACTGTCTTACACACAGACCCACCCCCCACATCCCCCAGGCACCCAGCCCCTCACAAACCCCATACCCACCCACACCCCACATACACACCCCTACATGCTCTCACCCCACATACCCATAGCCCCCCACAAAACTATACCCAACCCCCCACAATATACAAGTCTAAGACTTCATTTTAAGCTATTGTGCAATCACCTGTGTGCACGCTACACAAACATGTGTAAATCAAGACAAAATATTTTTGAAGCCAAATTAATGCATGTTGTAGATGTTTGCTTTTTAGAATATAATTTAGTACTTTTCTGGTTCCAATATGGCAAAACCTCTTGCTGAAAGGAGTACTTCCAGGGGCAAGGGGAGGGACTTCTGGTGGCAAAGGTTAGGGGGCGGGACTTCCAGTCACAAGATGGCAACCAGGGGCAGGGCATCTGTCAAGGGGTGGGGCTACCAATGAGGCCCTTGACAGCTTGCCAAAACTTGGTAAGCGACCCTCCATCCAAAATAATTGCCCGCCCCGATGTATCCTGCTCTCTGCAGCAATGCAAAAAAAAAAAGGTATTCTCGTCTTTATAGCAACACTTCTGATACTTGAAGGCTTCCATCACATCCCCTCATAACTGCTTTGTCCTTGAGCTGAGCATGCCTGTTTCTTTCAGCCTCTCCACATATGGCTTGCTTGCCTTCCAAGCTCTTGATCATTTTTGTCACCCACCTCAGGACACCTCCCACCCAACTTCTCCATGCCCTTTATACTGCCCCTCACCTGAGAGTAGAACTGTAAATATAATTAATAAGCATTCTGATATAGTGGGGGGCACGACAGAAAAAATTATAATTTATTTTTGAGTGTTGTGACCCATGCCTTATTTCCTGCAAATTGAACAATAGATAAAAGAAATAATAAATTGTGTGAATTCAGGGAGTGTCATCTAGCCCGTATACTGCATGAGGCAGGAGTCCTATAAAATAATTAAGATGAATCATGTAATTAAACACCTCTCAAACTCCGTAAGAACAAAAAAGACAGACAAATTAAGGTTGAGCATTTGCCATTTCTAAATGCTCTCTGATCAGTTTAAACATGAATGAAACCAATGGTTTCACCTTCCTTCCTCCCTCTTACATTCCTCACTTTCAACAGAGAACAAAGTGAAACCTTGGATTTAAAATGTAGCCTGCTGCCATTTTTTTTTAGGACCTGCCTCTAACATTCAGCATAAGCCAGTAGGAGTCATGCAATAAGGCATCAAATCTTACTGGACCTGGCACCCATTCAAAGTCAGACTATTTAGTGAAGTACAATAAAAGTCCCTATATTTTATTGCTATTTAAAATCATACTTTTCATCTTAATCTAAAAGCTATTAAAGGAACACTTTAGAAGCTGAAATGTCAAAGTACTCAAATAATTAGAAGTGCCAGAATTAATAGTTACCTGAGCAACCTAAATTATACTCCCCTTGGGCACATGTACTATGACTATCCTTATTTATATATAGGATGATGAGGTTTTTCCATGGGAGCCTTGCCTTGCCTTATTCAGTCTTTGGGATGGACACTGCATAGGAAATGAGGCAGGTATTCAGTTTCTTCTAACCTTAATTCATTGTCTGATTCCATGCTTTTTACAGTCTCTAGTACAGTAGTCACTGTAGTAGGCGACTGTCAAATAAACAGTTAAAATTTACCTTCACAACTTTCCTATGGAAACAGCAAAATATCAGTATTCCATTTTACAGATGGGAAATGGAGACCAAGACCAAGGTAAAACCCACAGACATATCCACAACTTGACTATTGAAAAATCAGATTTGAAATGTCAAGGACATAACTCTTCAAAGTACTTATCATCTCCATAGGAAGAATGTGCAAGTCACCATCTGGATATTAACTAATATTCAAGGTATCCCTGCAAGTTGTGGACTTTGTTTCCCCATCTATATGTTTAAAAATAGAAGGATGAAGCATCTTGTCCAAAGTCACACAAGCAAGTCAGTGGACTAGTTTCACTTAAGAATTTTTGATTATGGACAAGGTAAATAAAGAGTTTGGGCAAGCATGACATTCACTTGAAACAAACCCTAAAAGTTAGTTATGTATACTAGAACATTTATTAACCATGCCCTAATGCCTCTGTGACTTGCTTATAAACAGGGATCCGGGTTTTCCATTTCCCGTGGAAAGACGGAATGAAACAAAGATTTCCCCACTTACTGGAGTAAAACACAAATTTCTTATTTAGCAGAGAAGCCTGTGGATTTTGCAGTTTCGCAACAAGCTCTCTGCAGCCTGGCAGAGTTCCAGGCTGCAGAAGGCTGGGAAGGAGTGGGAGGAAGGCAGTCAGGCAGGGGCACCATGAGCATGTACATGCACATGGCTGCTGGCAGCCTGGAGAGCAGCTCCTGCTGTGGGGGCGAGGGGCAGGGCTGGGGCTGCTGTCCAGCCATGTGGTGCATGGAGACCAAGGCCACAATGCGTGGCTGCAGGACCCCAGCAGGAAGTAGAAAGGGCCCACGGGCAGCTTGTTCAGGGGGGTGGGGGTAGAGCTGGCTCCCCACTGCTGCACACACTCTCGGGGGACAGAGGGGAACCTGCACCCCCCCCTCCAACCTATGCATGGGGGGGGGGGGGCTACCCGCCACGGGCTCAGAATCCCACCCTGCTGTCCTCCCCTGGGACCTCCACAGCCCAGCATGTGAGACCCAGTGCTGCAGGGAACAGCAGAGCCATGCAGGGATCTTGCTGCTGTGAGTTCTGTGCTCTGCTGGTGATAATGTCCTCTGTGCATGAGGGCAGTGGAAGCAGCATGGGGTTGTGCCACTCACAGCAGCCCCATGCATGGAGGATACGTTGCCAGGACAGCTCAGAGCTCACAGTGGTGAGCAGCTTTCCTGCACAGCTGAGCCCTGCAGCACTGAGCTGCTCCTGCTGGGCTGTAGAGACCCAAGGGGCTACTCTCCAGGGGAGGGCAGCCTTGCAGTAGCCGGAGCCTGCAGTGCACACCCACACCTGCCCTGCACACAAATCTGGGGGGCATGGGTCCTCCCTGTCCTGGTGAGACTTCCTCCATGCGCAGAACTGCAGCGCGTGGCACAACCCTGCACTGCTTCCTCCATGCACAGAGGATGCGTCGCTAGGGAAGCGCGGAGGTCACAGCAGCAAGGAAATCCTTGCGCAGCTCCGCTGTTTCACACTGCTTTCAGCAGACCACTTGATTAGATAAAACTGAAAAATGATTTTAGGGCAAAGTGCTCTAACTGACCTACTAATTACTCAGTTGAAACCCACACATACACTTTTAACAGTCCAACCACTAAGACTAGCAAAATCTGGATTCAGAAGTGCAGCAGTAAATTTGAAAAAAGCTGTAGAAGTCAAGTTATAAAGCAGTAAATTAGTAACCTAGTAACCAATAAAAAGTGAATTAAAAGTTTTTCCAAGTCCATATCTTATCAAACAGAGAAAAACATTAATGGGGAGATGCAGTAAAAAACAAGCTCTACTAACAATGGGATACTGGCTATTGTAGAAGCATGGTGTTCTTTACTTCGTAGCTGCAGAAAAACAGTACCAAGTTAACTGTCACTTTAATTAAGACTAAAAGAATGCTTACACCAAATATCAGTTATAGGATTGTGTTTTTCCTCCCCACAAAATTTATTTAAAGTGTCAAAACAGGTTAACAAAATGATATGTAACTGCTTATTTTCTTTCATTAGTTTTAATTTTTTACATCAAAGTTGGCAGACATCTGTTTTTAATCCTACAAAATCAGCACACTTTTTTTCAAATTATTTGTCTTAGTTTTTAAAAGAATAAAAACCAAGCACTTGCTATGGTTATTTTGATAAACTACAGCTAGTTAAATGATAAGCTAATATTAATTAATTATCAGTTTAGTA
>NW_017728964.1:2971680-3003191 GCF_001723915.1 Gavialis gangeticus
TTTACTCCCCACAAAATTTATTTAAAGTGTCAAAACAGGTTAACAAAATGATATGTAACTGCTTATTTTCTTTCATTAGTTTTAATTTTTTACATCAAAGTTGGCAGACATCTGTTTTTAATCCTACAAAATCAGCACACTTTTTTTCAAATTATTTGTCTTAGTTTTTAAAAGAATAAAAACCAAGCACTTGCTATGGTTATTTTGATAAACTACAGCTAGTTAAATGATAAGCTAATATTAATTAATTATCAGTTTAGTATTTTAGAAGACTGGCAAAGAATACTTTTGCAATAAAAAGGTAGGATTAAAAAGAGATTTAGAAACAAAACACCATCAGGACCATGAACAAACACAAACTTACAGGAATATTATGGTCCTTTCTTCCTTTATGGGAGGAAGCAACGTGAGCAAGGTACTGAATAACTTTCTTGGTATTTTCTGTCTTCCCAGCACCTGATTCACCTCTGCAAGAAAACATTCACAGCTTCAGTTTCAGCACACAAGAAGTCAGTCGTTTAAATGCATAGCCTAGGACAGGGACTCTCAGTTGGGGTGCTGTGGCATCCTGGAGTGACACAAGATCCTTTAAGGATACCATGGGTGACACACAGTATTATCAGTTAGGTGTGCAAACACTCGTACTTAATTCACAAGGTAAAGAGATTTCATATATGAATAGATAGCATCAAAAGCATTCTAAGCTGCTGTCGTCTTGTTTAAAAATATGTGTTTTCAGTCATATTTTTTCTGTACTGTAATAAATATTTTTTTGAAATGGAGTACCACTAAATTCAGAAAAAAAGTTATGGAGGGTTGCCTTGAGCTTAAGACCACTAGTACCACTGGCCTAGGGATTAAAAAGAGCCATACACTTACCTTGAGTATGCACTCACTCAAATTTATAATAAAAAAGTATTCACCGACTACAGCAGGACTGTAGAACTGGCAGCCCATGGGTGCAAGTGACCCTAGGCTTCTGGTCTGGATGCCACTCCCCTTATCACCCCAGCAGATACTACCCCTGGTCTCTGGACCTCCCTCTTCTGGCTTTTGCCCTTCTCTAGCTGAGGGAACCTGTGGCCGGGCGTCTTGAGGGGGCTGGGCGGGGGGGGGAAGCGGATGACATACCAAGGAACTCCATGCAGTACACCACACAGTACAGCATAGCACCCATTGCACAATTTGGCAAAAAGAGCCCACGTGGTGTGGTGTATGGAGTGCAGGCACACTGGGGTAGTACAGCAGGGGGGCACAGACACCCACAGTGCAGGAGTAGGCAATGCTTGCAGTGTAGCATGTGGCCCACAATACAGGCACTGCAGGGGTGTGTGGCCCAAACAACCTAAAGCTGAGGGCACTGCCACCCTCAGCCATCTAGAAGCTGGAAAGCCCTAGACTACAGGAACACCTTGGTCTTAACCTTCTCATGCCTCATAATGGCTCTTTACCTCATTTCTCAGAGCACCTTTTGCCTCCAATTGCAGCCTGAAACTGACAGGACCTGTGCCACGGACAGACATTTGTACCACTGCAAAAGTGGAGCAGACAGATGTTCGTGCCCCCTACAGCACAGAAAAATAGGGGTAGGACTACAAAAATGTTCCTGGATGAAAACAGTATCTTGTTTGGACAGCTATCTATATCTATCTGGTCCTGGGGAAATGACATCCCTTGTAGCTCTATGGTGTATTGTACAGATCTCTCTCTCGATCTCTCTCTCTCTCTCTCTCTCTCTCTCTCTCTGTACAATATATCACAGAGCTAAAAGTGGTGTAATTTCCCCGGTATCCTATGGTGCTGTGTTCTCCCCCATCCACCTCCAACAGAGAGCATGATGGACAGCAGGGAAGTTGTCAGTGATTTATGGGAGGGGAGGGTGGAATCTAAAACAAATCTAGGAATCTGAAACACAGCTCTCTCTGTTCAAGCTCCAGGCCAAATAGTGAAAAAGAAAGCCTATGCTGCCACTAGGAAAAAGTTTCGGAAATACAAAGAGTTTATTTGACAAGTTGGTCATTGTCTTGGCATGAAGTACTCTATAAAGCTGGATATGAAAAACTTTTTCTCTTTAACATAGAAGATACTGGATAATTGGGTTTGCCTGTTAGTAATAATGTAGCAGTCTCGTCAGTAAATAAGCAATCTAGAGACTCTTTAAAGATAGCAGGGATCCTTGAAAGTTAGTTCTTGATGTAAATTCTAACTGCCTACACTTAACCTATTTCACAGAGAAAGAAGTAATAATCTAAAAAGGTTGAGATGGTTCGTGATTTGCAGTCATGACATGCAAAATGCCAAAGGCAAGTGTGAAGACATCTGGGGTTTGTCCTTGGCGCACAAACTATCTCCCCATCCCTAAATTGGCATAGATCTATCACAAAAGAGCAGCACCACAGTCTAACCTGTTCCTAGAGGAACAGAAAGATTTATAAAAAGCAGAACATTTACACCCAGAAATCAATATTAGAATGTTTTTGCTGTCCACTTAGGTACAGTGAATCCTGCCTCTGTAGGAGGGATTGGCCTACATGAATCAAGATCCTTTCCACCTTTAGAATTCTGTTAAACTCGAGCAGAGTGACCAGTAGTCAGTGAGGGTTCTAGTTACTTAAAGTGATCTTTGTTGATGTTATTCAGTAAGTCCTAGCTAAATTAAGGCTGAAAAAAGTCAGTGTGGTGGATCTAGTAAGCTTTAAAAAACAAACAAACACAGTAATTACAGTCCAGAGGTCACTTTAAAAAAAAAAAAAGAAAAAAGATTCTACACAATTTCAGAATAGCCCACTAATAAAAAAAATGTTATAGAATCTGTTATGATGACATCTGTACCACTCATCCAGAACCAAAGGTAAAAAACACTTAAGTTTATGGATACACTCCCTTTGCCAGAAGTGTTGTATCAGATGGCATACATCTACAGAGAATGTCTTTGCACAATTTCTCTTTCAGTAGCAATGATCATAATTTATCAACTTTATTCTTCTCTCCCAAGAGCTTGCAAATATGCCAAATATTTCCTGTGGGATACAGACTGCACAACAAAAGAACTCCTTCCTAAAAAGGAATTAGGAATATTTAGAATATGAAATCTTTTTCATTTATAGGAATGAGGAGATCTGCATACTTTAGCTCTTTTTCCAGGAGTGCAAAACACACCAATTACAAAAATAATTGACAATCTGTAATACTCTCAATCTGCCCATAAAAAGTAAAACAGCATTTAAGACCTTTAACAGCATTTAGGAAACAGCATATAGCATTTAAGAGGTGAAAACTGCAGCCTGAAGCTAAGGATTAATTTCCTGAAATTAGATTATTTTAAGTACATCTCAATTAGTGTGCTGCAGGAATTGTAACTCTAAAAGCCTTGAGTGAAGTTATGTTTCTGCTAATGTCAGTGACAGCTTGACTACGGACTTCAAAAGTACCTATTGTGTTTAAATCTTAGTTGCACTAGTTGCATTAGAAACTGGACTCTTCACCTCCTATTTCCAACAACTTTATGAAATGAAACCTAAAGAACACAACTCTGATTATCAGCTCTAAATGACTGCTAGGTAATGTAATCATCTTGGATGATTTCATCTAACAATGGATCTTTGATCTCATCCATACGTTAAACTAAACTGGCATGCATACATAAATCAGTTGGGGGGGGGGCAGGCAGAAATATAACAAGTCAACTTATTCAAAATAATGGTGTCATCCTAGCAGGGACAATATTTAGATGTTGTTCTGACTACACAAAAATGATGCATAGAATTTACTTGGGTAAATGTCTTCAGGTTTAATAAACCTTATTTAACCCATTGTCTCGTATCAAAAAAAAGTTTGATGACCAGAAGTTACTTGGATTTCCTTTGCTCAAACTTGGTCAGTAAATGCTAGTTAGTAAAAACTGGTTATAATTACTTGATAACCCCAGTAACTGATTTCTCTGCTCAACTCAAGATGCCTAGTCTGATGCTTTAAGATACAAAATAGATCTAAAATACAGATTTTAATCATTAAAAAAAAGTCATTGTTTGTACAGTAGTATTACAAGACATTTCTTTTGAAAGATACATTTTTTGTTTTCATGATGGTAAGACCCATGTACTGAGTTTGTGGCAGAATAGTTATAAAGGAGATCCAAGAAAAGGACAAGCCAATTTGCCAGGCACTAGTATATACATAGCACATGTACATCCAATGCTAAAAAGATTATAGTCTAAATTAAGATGGGCAACTTCTTGCTAATGGTAGACTGCAGTTTGCAACCTGACTGGGGCCACTGGCCACTATTCCCCTCCAGCTATCTAGGCTCTGCAAGGAGGGCTGCTCTCTTATATCCTCCTCCAGATCCCCAATGAAGTCTCAGCCAAGAGAACCTACCATTGTCATGTATAGCGAGTCAATATTTGGAGTGGCTAGTTTGATTATGAGTGTCCTAGGGTAACCACCTTTTCCAAATTGGAAGGCGATGCACATGCCTGCCTCCTTCTCCCCCAGTTGTGGCATGGAGCAGAGCTGAACAGAGACCATGGGAGGTAAGGGGATGATGTGGGCTTGGGGTTCTGTTGCTGTCCCCCTGGAAGCTTGTCATTGTGTGCTTGTGCAGAAACACTGCATTAAAAGGTTTGGAAAGGAAATATGCAGATCTTTAAAAGAGGTGTTTATGATCATTACTTACTTTTTTTTTTTGGCAACAGGAGCACAGTTGGCTCATGTTCAGCTTCTGGTCCACTGTAACCTTCAGATTCTTCTCTGCAGTATTGCAGCCTAGCTACTCATTCCCCAGCCTGTATTTGTGCATGCAATTATTACAGACTGGGAAATGACTGGCTAGGCTGCAGTACTGCAGAGAAGGACCTGGGGATTGTAGTGGACCAGAAGTTGAATATGAATTAACAGGGTGCTCATGTTGCACAAAAAATGGTCAATAGCATGTTGGATTGTATTAACAGGAGCTGTCTTGCAAACCAGGAGAAATGATTCTTCCACTTTGTCACTGGTGAGACCCCACCTGGAATACTGTGTCCAATTTTGGGTCCCACACTTCAAGAAGGATGTGGACAGGTTGGAAACAGTCCAGCTGAGAATAACAAAAATTATTAGAGGCCTGGGAAGTATGACTTATGAAGGAAGTCTGAAAGAATTATGACTACTTAGTTTGGAAAAGAGAAGACTCAGGGAAGGGATCCAATAACAGTCTTCAAAGTTCCTGAAGGGTGATAGAGATAGAGTCTTCTCTGGCTGTAGGGAGCAGGACTAGGAGCAATGGCTTCAAGCTGCAGCAGGGGATACTGAAGCTGGAAGTTAGAGAGAACTTTTTGACTATAAGGGTGGTCAAGCATTGGAACAGGCTTTCTAGAGAAGCTGTGGAACCCTCCATCCTTGGAAATCTTCAAGAGCAGGTTAGACAGACCATTGGCTGGAATGGTTTCGTCAGGGATGATCCTGCCTTGAGAAGAGGGCTGGACTAGATGACCTTACGAAGTCCCTTCCATCCCTACTTTCTACAGTCCTATGATCTTCAGTTGTTCACATACATACATATTTAATATAATTATGATACATCATATAATTATATTTTGATAATGCATACCTATGTTTCAGGACTTGTTGGGTCAGAAGTTTCTGCCAACCCAGTATGGGGAATACTGGGGCTTTTAACAACAACAGAGTAGATAACGATTATGAAAAAATGCTATTAACTATTAGCTTCTGCTAAAACAAACAATGGTCTGAACTAGCAAGAGGCTGCCAAAGCCTGCTACACAAAAAACAACTAATTACCTACTAGGTTCAAAAGTTTGAGTATTCCGAGGAAGCCCTTTGGCTAAAAAGGAACAGTTTAACTATCCATCTACCTTTCCTGAAAAGGAAGGGGCATACCCAATTTGTACTGGTAAAGAAGAATTAAAAATCAGTTCTCTTATTTATATAACAGTTGCATACTAGCTGCATTTCATTTTCTTTAGATACCTCACATCTTTACATACCACTTGTCTGGAGAACATTAAGAAGCTGGATTCTAGCCAAAAGTTCTATAAAGAAATGTTTGGTATTTGAGGCTGCTGCTAGTTTAAAAAAGCAGCCTCCACTTCTTCCCTACCCTACATCACTCCTGCACAAAGTCAATTCAGATGAGCTATTCTTGTATAGCAACATACATCTGTAAAACAACTGTTTATCAAACCTAGTCTCCATTTTGAGGAAAATACCATAAGCTTGCAGTAATTCTCAAATTCAGAATAAGTTAGCAAAAAATCCATAACCACACATTCTCATACTTGGACATAAGCCTGGCAGCTAACAGCAACAAATCTAGGAAAATCCTGAATGTTTTTTTTTTTACAGAACCTTAGTGTATATCATGAGAAGAATTTCTGGATCTTGGGGTCACCAGCCTGAAAATGACTGGCAGTCCCCCTCATTTAACATTAATTGGCAGCAGGAAGGAAATTTTTATCATCTTCCTTCAACAATTGTACTACCAACCACCCAATCAGAAAGGTGAAAGTCATTATGAAATGCTAATAGAGAAGCTGCGAAAGTGGGACAGATAAAATAAGAAGAAATGTCAACTATTCTCACATAAGCTGTGTGAACAACTAATCATAGTGAAATGGAAAGATTAAATTTCTGAATGTAATAAATTACTGCTTAGTAGAATAATTCATCTTGGAATGTACTGGAGGAGAAGCAATTCTAAATCCAATCCTGTTTCAAGCCATACTGTAACAGTGACTATAAGAATTAATTAAATTCAACATCCTAGTGGGAGGGACTAAGCCAAAAATATCCACCATCCCAATATACAACTTCAGGAAGGCAATTTACACAAAAATGAGGACGTTAGAAAAAAATTTAAAAGGAGCAGTCAAAAATGTAAAAGGCCTGCAAGCAGTTTGGACATGTATAAATTACCATATTAGAAGCCCATGAAAAGTGTATACTGCAAACAGGAAAGGGTACATAGTGGTTCAATAACACCCCTGAATGGTTTAATAGCAGAGTTGAGGTTATCCAACGCAAAAAACCAAAGCTCATAAGCTGATAGGTTAAAGATAAAAGAAAAACAAGGCAAGTCAGAAAATGAATGAAGGAACATCTTGCAAAAGTTAGTAATAAAAAGTTAATAATAAAACCTTTTTAAAAAACACATTAGAAGCAGGAAGTCGGAAAAGTGAATCAGTAGGATCACTGGATGACCAAGGTGTGAAAGGTACACTCAGGGATAAGGCCATAGCAGAGAGCCTAAATTAATTCTTTGCATGTTTTTTTTTTTTTGTTTCTTTTTTTTTGCAGTAAAAAGTCCTTCTGAGAAGATAGATCTGAAGAGTTGGATCACACTAAAATGATAATAAAAAGTTTTAGAACAAATCAATAAAGTCAAATGTTGATAAGTCTCCAGGAGAGGATGGCATTCACCTGAGAGTCCTGAAGGAATTCAAGTGTAAAGTTACTGTACTGTTTGCAATAATATATGTAACCACTGTTACAAATAGTCTCTGTGCCAGGGGCTGGCAGCTTGCTAACATAACACCCATCTTCAAAAAGGGTAATCCTAGAACTATCCATGAGATGATCCTGGAACTAGACACTAGCGAGTATCACTTCTATACATGGCAAGTTGGTAGAATCTATAATAAAGAATAAAAATCAATAGTCACATAGACAAATATGATATGCTAGGGAAGAGTCAGCGTGGCTTTTATAAAGGGAAAACCTGCCTCAATCTGCTCAAGTTCTTTAAAGGTGTTAACAAGCATGTGGGTAACAGGGATGTAGCTGACACTATATAGTTGGGTTTTCACCAAATACTTAAAAACAAAATAAAACAAAACTGGAGTTACCACATGATTGGAGAGGAAGTTTTCCCATGAATTAAAAGCTGGTTAGAAGATACGAAACAAAGGGCAAGGCTAAATGGTCCCTTTTCAGGATGGAGAAAGATCAATAATAGAATCCCAAAGGATTGTGCTGGGCCTGGTTTTGTTCTACATTTTCATCATTGACCTGGAAATGCAAGTGCATAGAGAAAACTCCAGGTTTTCAGCTGTTACTAAATTATACCAAGTAGTCAAATCCCAAGCTGATAGAGACGAACTACAGAAAGATCTCACAAAGCTAAGTGAGCAAGAAAGTTGGCTGTGTTAATCTCAAGTTAGGCAGAAGGTAGGGCAAGGTGGCACCTTATAGACCAACTTGTTCAGAGAGGCATAAGCAAGGTTCCATAACAAGGCTTCATGCCTTGATGAGAATAGGAGTTAGGTAGTTTGTTACTAGAGATGTCATTTGAGGTTGGAGAGTGCCTATAAGCCAAGACAGGCTTGAGTCATCATTTTCCAGGGGAGGTTGGAAGTCATAAAATGTGCCCGAAGTGTTCAAGTTGAGGGCTTTAAGTGACAAGAGAGACTGTTGTCCTTGTCATAGGGTTGGTATGTCAGAGCAGGGTCTGAGTTTGGCTCTGTTGATCCAAGTCAATATGGTTTGAGGATGTATTGCAAGTGTAGGAATCCCTGTTCCAGATCTGCAAGATCTGCATCCCTGTCAGTGGGATCTGAGCAGATACAACTCTAACAGAGCCTGGCTATAGACAGTGGATCTCAGGGTGTTGCTACAATGAAATCTGGTGGCATGGAGGTGACTACATCTATAGTGACTGCAATTAGTCTACATTAGGGGTTGACAACATTTTCCAGCATGGTAGCCAGAATGACATAGTTTAGGTTTTAGCAGGGTAGGCATTAGTGTCTAGCCATCTTTGCCACTTCTCCCTGCACTATGCTACAGCTGGGTGTCAGAGACAATCATCCCTCTGATGGAGCACTAGGTGCCCACAGGCCAGATGCAAAGGCTCTGCAGGCCATAGGTTGCCAACCCTTGATCTACACTAAAATTTCCTCAAATATCTTCTCTGATCAGATGCCAACAGATTAATATCCTATCCAAGGGCTGGAGGGTGTGGCTGAATACACTGGTTGCTGACACTGTCATGGATTGTAAGAGTTGTTGTTGGAGTATGTAAGTTTGGAAAATTTTGCCTCCATCTTCTTTAAGGAGTAGAGGTGTTTGCAATAGGCTTCATGGCTGGATGCAGAGTTCTCTTGGTAAACGACTGTTATGTCTGGGTGGTTCTGTATGCTGTTTGTTAGTTCCGCAAGTGTGGCACCGATTTCTTTCTATTTACTGTACAGAATAGTAATAAGGTGGCTCCTCAGCTTCCCAGACAGTGAAGCACAGCTTGTCACAATAGGCTGTGTATTACATTGAATTGAGTGGATTGGTCACCTGGAATCCCTTAGGTATGATAGATCCATTAACAGCTATTAAACAGAACAGTCACTATTTTCTGGCATCCTTAAGCCAATGATAGTGGATGCCAGAGACGGTGCAACAGAGAATGGATTATGCTAGACAGGCTCTGTTCATATATTCTACCTCTAACGCACCTGCTAATGCCACTGTCAGAGGCAGGATTACTGTGCTAGATGGAGCACCAATATGGCACTTTTTATGCTCTTATTCACAGTCACTAGGACATATGTTGAGAGAGACTGTCTTTAACAGCAGCAATAGGGAATATGGCACTCTCTGCCCCTGGGTCTGTGTTAAGCCAATGATTGTCCCAGCTCAGCCAGAAGTATGTTGCTTACTGAAGGCAATCAAGTAGCATGATGCATATTCAGGACCAGTGTTAGAGAGGTTTTCCTCCCCATTGCTGTACACTATTTCTAATCACTGGCCCTCAGCTACCATATGGTACTGTACATCTCCTGAGACTTTACATGGAATATCTTTTTGCAAAAGCACTGACCTCCATCAGGAATCGCTATTTGGTTTGGACCAGCCCTCGTTTGTCCCACACTTCAATACCGAGAGTAGCAATGTCTGATTTGATAGCTGGTCCAGTCAGGTCTCTGTCAGTTGGACAGAGCTGAGGATTTTTTTTCCTAGTGGGAATCTGATATCCATCTCTTCAAGGTCTAAAGAATCTTTCATTAGACTGCACCCAGACAAAAAAAGAGCTTACAGGTTTTTACAAAAAAGAGGAATATTAAATATGTACTCAGGATATGGGACAATCGTAAAATACAAGTGGCACTTGCTGACATCTTTGGATGAATTCATCAATTATAGGACATTTATAGCTTGAGGCTCAAAAATTTCAAGAGGAATACTGCAATTCTAATTGCCAGTATTCAGTCCAGATGGGTTGAAGACATTTATGCTGCTGAATGGAAATTTCAAGAAGTCAGATGAATTCCAGAAATTTTTGAAGAGTTGAGAATTTTAAAGTCAGAGCTCAGTAACAGAAAGTCAGACTTTAACCAAGTTTCATCTTGCTTAGCAGACAGTACGAGGGAATTGATGGAGCATCGCATTCATTCTTTATGATCTTTGTATGCAAGTATGAGGGAACACAGAGGGTCTGCACTGCCACAATAGATGCCACTATCAAAAAAAAATCTAATCTTCATGTGAATGCGTAGAGAATTCCATAATGGCACCCTCAAAAAAATGAAAGCATTTTTTATTTTAGTGTTTCAGACCAAAACATTTTGGTTAAAGTTGACATTTCCCTCCTGCCCTTAACCACCTTCAAATTTTGATTCTGCAGAAATTAAAACTGATCAGGGCTCTCAGCCTCAGGGTTGCATTGGAGCCCAACTCTGCTGGACTGCAGAGGCTGGGAGCAGCAGTCAGCTAACTGCCTGGTTATTGCTGGTGCAGATCCTGGGCTCCCCCTGCACTAGCACTGTTGGTGCAATTGGGATCTAATCCCTAACCCTGCAATTGTGCCTCTTGCCATGCACGTGTAGCATGGTAGGAGGCACGATTGCTGGGATCATGCATCCGATCCCATTGAGCCTTTAAATGAACATCTGTCAGGGACCTTGGTTACAGCTTTACACTAAGAGTTCATGTTCAACTAGCTAGCCCAGAGGCGTGCAATTATTTTGGGCGGAGGGCCACTTACTGAGTTTTGGCAAGCCATTGAGGGCCACATTACAGGCAGCCAGGGGCAGACAAATATTAATTTTTCTAAATTTTTTAGGGGCCCCACGGGCCGGATAGAATGGCCCAATGGGCCGCGTCCGGCCCGCAGGCCACATTTTGCCCACCCCTGAGCTAGCCACTATGAGCTCAGAAGACCCCTACATTATAGAAACCAGCATAACTTGCATGTGTGACCTACATATGCCATTAGACCTAGCTATATTCTCTTGCGCTCTCACCCCCCCAGCTGAATCCACATTACCAAACAACGTAAGCCGACCTGCATAACAAGCCTGCCCATCATTATGCCAGCTTATTTCATCTGCAAATTTTACTAGTAGTGATTTAAAGTACTGAACATACCTCTGGCCCAGATTTCACTACATTTCACATATTTTTAAAATTCACTTAATATGGGTTACACTGAATTTATATAGTGCTGTCCTTGGAAGGCTCCCATTGACCTATAGTGGCAGCCATTGACTTGCCTATTTTCTGTTGGAAGCAAGACCCTAAAAGCTTCAGACACTGGCAACATAGGAAAGTGTTTGTCACTTTGATGACAGAGGCCCCTGAAGTCATGCTCCCTAGGTAAAGTAGGGCTTTATCTCCCCCTTCCCCTTCCCAAAGAACAGATAGTCAAGCACAATTGAATCCTCACTCAAAAATGTGGTTGAGGGCAACAATAGGTATTCTATCAACAGTAAGTATACTGTAATGATGTCCTACACTGGGAAAAGACATCTTTACTGAACTTATCAGAAATTATTTTATACACTGGAAAATATTATACATTATGCTTTCAGTTGGATAAACTGGGATCCTGACAAGCATTTGGTGCCTGAGGGCAAGCTAAAAAGACGAATTGTCTGCAATAGGCCATGTGTCCTTTCATGTTGCCTATAAACAAATTAAATGAGAATTACACTGAGGCAGAAAGTGACAACCCTTGGGAGAAGAAGAATCTGAAATGAGGCAAGTCAGCTGCCCAAACCTCAAACTATTCACACCATTCACAGTTATTCCCTGCCAGTCATAGTACAAAAGATCCCTTAGCTTGCTAACTCATTCAGGTATGGGAGGCTAGAAAGAAAATTTGCCTTAAACTACTGAAACAAGAAAAAGAGATGTGGCAGTAGGTAACCAGACAGTGGACATGTCTACATGTGCGCCGGACTGCACTGTTGTTACTGTGCGGTCATTTAGTACTTAAGCAAGTAGTAAATGACTGCACATTAACCAGTGTTACTGTGCAGTTCTGATGCTGCACAGGTTTTTTCTCCACACTACTGTGCAATGGCAACAAGCTACTGTGCAGTACCATTGGCATCACATTTTGTGCCCGCTGATGCTACGTCATTGTAACTTATCACTATAGTGATGTAGTGTCTTGTTTAGATGCAGCATTTCTTCAGAAACTCATTTGCTTTATGGGGTTTCAACATCAATTATTATTCCAAAAAAAGCCAGTTCCCTTTTGACTGTACTTCACAAAAAAATACAGTATTTTATATTTTAGTTCAAGGATTGAGGTCTTTTGACATTTAACCCTCTTGGTAAATGCCAAGATTGAATAACTGCAGAATAGTCAGTTACCTGTGTGGCAGTGGGCCACTACTTTGAATAGTTACAGTACTGTTATTACAGATATACACATAACTGATTGGTTGAACTTGCACTTTTTAAAAATGCATTTTTAAAAGTTAGGCTTAGCTGCTAAGGTATACACAAAGAGAGTAACCTGACTGGGCAAAAGCAGACAAGTTCCTTGTGCAACTGTTGGAATACAATAAAAATGGCCAACTTCAGAATTACACTTATTTACTTACGTGCAAAGAATTGATTGGTCCTCACGGTCTGCAAAATAAGAATGAATAAGAGTTATAACATTTGTTATCAGATTCTTATAATTACAAGCTAGAGTTGCATTAACAGGACTTTTGATTTGAAAGAATCACATTTCTACAAAGTATTTTTAAAGAGACCTGAATTTTAAAACTATCAACTTTTCTTTTCCCTGATTTTAATAAGGGTCTTTGTTTTTCAGCAAAAAGGAGAACGCACAGAGGAAAATGAAAGCATTTTACCTTTATTGAAACTGAAAACTTTGCAAGTGTAATTTTTAACTGAGTTCACAGTTTTCAAATAGAAGAGGCTGCACCACACAAAAAAAAAAAATTAACAGAACTGAACTCTGCAATTCGAGGCTGCTCAGCACCTGCTACTGTGCTCAAAACCTGTAAAAGCCTTGTTGCCTTTTATTAACACTGTGCAATATTCTGTACAAGATGCTTCCAAACTACAGCATCTTTACATATTGTAACTAGGGGTACACCAATAAAGATTTTTTTAGCTGATCCCAATGGCCGATTATTAACCAGCCATATCCACCAATACTGATCCAATATACATATGACAGCTTGGAGAGTAATGTCAGGCTGGTAAGCTGCAGGGGTGGGGGTGGAGAAACTGAGGCTCCCACAATGAGGAAGGGAGTGGGGCTGGAGACAGCTGTGGGCAGCTTGTCTGGGGGGCATATGCCCCATGGTTGTGTGGGGTGAGGGCAGGCTGCCCACTGTGGATTTGGGGCTGGGGGCTACAAGGAATTCTGGGGTGCCTGTAGCCCACCCCAAAGCCCCCACTCTCAGCACAGCCCCTACCCACCCCGAGCACAGCTCCAGCACTGTCCTCCGCCAGGAAGAGGCCAGTCTAGCCCCTGGCCCAAAGCCTACCCTTGCTCCATGCACAAATCCAAGGGGCACATGCTCTCCCATGCCTCCCGCAGGGGTGGGCGCAGTGGCAGAGAGCTGCCCCACCCCACCACGAGCGGCCCATGGCTCTACCCTGTGCCCCACACTGCCTGGGCAGCACCTGCCTCAGCCCCACTCCCTCCCTCACTGTATGGGCCTAGATCTGCCTCCCTCCCCTCCCCCACAGACTTACTAGCCAGTCGTTGATCTCTAAGCTGCCAGGCTGCAATCCTGGCTGTGTACATGCATGAGGTATTTAATATTGGTGACATTATTGGCTACGCTGGCCAAAAAAAGCTGATTGCCAAAAATGTTAAATTTTCCTTTTATCGGTGCCAATCCAATATGGACCAGTATATTGGTGTACCTCCAATTTTAACAGTTCTTAAATTAGGACCATGTATCAAAATATTTGCTTCATATATGTGAAAGCTTTCTCTGGCATTTCAGTTAAAGGATCCTCAAGGGCCAGCCCTTTCAGTGACTTCAGCATCTCATTAAAATAAAACTGCACCTGGCAGAATCACCTCTCTGATTTTTAGTCACATAACTAATCTAATCATCACTGAATAACTGGTGCAGAAGTCTGCAAAGCCCCAAAATAGGAAAAACTGTGCTATGTTAAGTAATAAAAATCATATGCACACAACCACAGACAAAGAATAGATTCCACTGAAAAAGTAAATCTTCATTTTGTTTGCATTAAAAAAAACAACAACAACCTCAGGGCCAAGAGTTGTGCACTGATCCTCCTAAAAGATGGAATTGCAACATGATGACCTTGAAACAAAAGGTTTGTTTTCATAGATATCATATAATAGAAATTAAGGGTTGGAAGGGACCTTGAAAAATCGAGTCCAAACCCCCTGCTCTCGGCAGGAATACTGCTGAGATCAAATGATCCCAGCAAGGTGTCTGTCCAGTCTTCTCTTGAAGACTTCCAAGGTTGAGGACCGCACCACCTTCTTAGGAAGTCTATTTCAAATTCTGGTCACCCCTACCATAAAGAAGCTTTTCCTTAAGCCTTTAAAAAGGACAAAGGATACCATTTCACCCTTTGATCACATTAATCACCCTTTGATACTATTACGAAATACTGGCTATGCATAACACTAACTTAGAAGGGACCAAAAAAGGCTTCAAATACTAACTACCAAGTGTTGCTTTCTCTAGTCTAGGAGATATGTTCTAAACTAGAGCACTACTGGTACAGGAGGACAGTCCCTATGTCACTCTGAAGTAGCCAGTTTCCCAACAACTGGGAAAATCTGAAAAGCCAGACATAACGTTAACACACTTCTCCCCTGCCACCCACCCACCCACCCCTCTTAAGGTTTAAAACCAGGGTTAACTGGTAGCCCCTGAGCTGTTAACCTTCAGCCCTTGGGCTCCTGGTTAGGGCTTTTCCCATTGATCTTCTGCTACTGCCATGAGATCCCTGGGCTCCCCCCACCTCCACCAGCTTCTGTTGCCTGCTTTCAACCCTAAGGACATGGCAGGGCAGTGAGGGTTGGGATTCGGGGCAAGGGAAACAGCCACTCAGAAGTCAGATGGTCCTGATTTAAAATAAAAGGCAAATAGTTACCTATTTTGATTGAACTTAATGCACATATCAGTATCTCATTTGATGAGGTCTTATTGTCCCAGCTTTTAACCCAGATCAAAAATACACAGGGCACAGCCCTTCCCTACATGAAGCCCTCAAGCTGTCCTGCTACCCCTCCAAAAGGCTTGTCCTCGGAATGACTGGCAATTAACAAACTATGATCAGTTCACAGATGTACACAGCACTATCCTGAGAAAATGTCAGCACATTATCTCATACACTTTGCAGACAATAAAAAGTGGACCAATGGCCTCCTAGGTCTGTACGTTCCTAGGACAAAGGGCTCTCTCCCAGAAAAAGTGCAATATCTTACACTCAGGGTGGATAAAAGTCTATGCTATGGTTTTAAAAATAAATTTAAAAAATCTGACTTAATTAAAATACTGATAAAACATTAATCAAGTTTCCTTTTCAAAAATAAACCAGATTAAAATGAAATTTGTATTTAATACAGCACAGGCCAAGGTATAAGTTTAGTATATAAAGGTATTAAAATAAACAGGTTCAGTCAATGAACCTCTTAATTCCAGACTGTTTGTTAAAGCTGATTTTCTTCTACATAAGAATGAAGGGGAAAACGTTTAATCTGAGGTCAAGCGTTAAAAATATGTCTCAAAATTTAATGAATTTCATGCATTAGGGGCTTGCAAGGGATGTAAGGTCTATACCGGGGCAGGCAAAATATGGTTTGCAAGCCAGATCCATCCCACAGCACCCACCAAATTGTACCCTGCCCAGCCCTTCCACCCACAAGGGTGGGAGTGAGGCATCCATGTGTATCCCTCCCCCCCCAAGACATAACGAGGTGCAATAAGTTATGTTGGGGGAGACGTACACGGTGCCTCACTCCTACCCTTGTGGGTAGAAGGGTCCAGCCAGAAGGCAGCTCCCGGGCAAGGCTGTTAGCGCCACTGCTGCAGGCTCTGGGGACCTTCCCTTCCCCTGCCTCCCGGAAGCAAGTAGGGAAGTGGTGGGGGTGCAGTGGAGCTGCAGCAGTGCAGGAGTGCAGAGCGTGGGACTGGGGCTGGTGACAGCATGGAGCCCATGCCCAGGGGACAGTGGGAATGTGGAGCTTGGGTGGGCAGCATGTGGGTGTGAGGGAGGGTGTGGGGACCCTACCCCCTACAACCCCCATGGCACGCAGCTCCAGCAGGCAGGGGTGCTTGTGCCCGGCAGGGTCAGAGCTGCATGTTGCAGCAAGGGGTGCAGCCTCTGACCGGGTGGTTTTTAATAGCAGCATGTTCAGCATGACAGGGGAGCCCAAGGCACTGGAGCCAGCTGCCTTGCCCCCCAGGGGAAGGTGCCTGGAGCTTTCCTCCCATGCCAGACAACACCGATGGGAAAGGCAGCCAGCTCCAGTGCCTATGGCTTCCCTCCCATGCTGCATGACTGTGGGGGCTGTCTGTGAGTGGCAGGGAGTGCCAGCGATAAGACACTGCCTGGTGGAGGTTGCGCCCCTCACTGCAATGTGCAGCACTGGCTAGAGCTGTGCCCCACTAGGCATCAGTGCCTGCTCTGGGTACAACTGCCCTGAGCACCTCTATCTGCTACTGCTGCGCCATAAGGGGAGGGCGGGGGGGGGCACACCCTTGCACCTTCCTTCAAAGTCCACAAAACACCACACACCCACACCCTGCCTCCACATATACATCCCCCACAATATACAAGACTAAGAATTTATTTGAGTTATTATGCAATCACTTCTATATACAGTATGCAAACACAAATCATGACAAAATATATTTTTTGTAATCCAATTAAAATGTTATAGCAAATGTTTGACTTTTAGTGTGTGATTTGTTTTTTTCTGCTTCTAAGATGGCAACCCCCCACCAAACAAGTATTTCTGGGGGCAAGTGGAGGGACTTGATTTAAATCAGGCTTTTGGTTTGCTGATTTAAATCATAATTTTAAATTAGTGATTTAAATAGACTTGATTGAAATTAATCCACCCTGCTTACAACCACGTTCTGCCCAACTTCAGACTAAACATGGCTAACTACTTCCAATTTTGTGTTAAAATAGTAAGTTTCATCATCATACACCCACTCTTTGTGCCAAGGCTATTAATGAAAATAGTAAGTCTTAAAAAAACTCATCTTTGTGCAACAATATCAGTAATGTCCCTCCAGTTTAACACTATCCTTTTCAAGTATTTCCCAATGCCGTCTTTTCTTTAGCCACTTCTTGATACACCTCAGACTTCTTCTACTCATCCCAAATCTTCACTAGCTTATACTTGGCACCATACATAATGTTTTCAGGAAGCCCCAACAGACAACACATGCCCACCTTTCCTTTGTCCAGAACATGGATGCCAAAGACATGGCCCTCAGAGCCCTATTATCCAGCCCACAGCGTTTCCCATGGGACTCAAGGTTGACCTATATGCTGCACACAGCACCTCCTTCAGGCCACTCCACGACATGCTGCACATGGCACCCACCCCTAGCTGCGCCAGTCTGTGGATCAAGCCCAGCCCCATGGTCTGGCCCTGCTCTATTCATCCAGCCCATTAGGCCTGATGGAGTTTGACACTCCTGATCTAGAAAAGCAGTTCTCCACCCTTTTTGTACTCTAGGCACTCTGTGAATTGAATGGCACTCAATTCCAAAAACTAGTTAATGTATTACAGTGTTCACCTCCTTGCAGAGCAGCCAGGGAGTGGAGGGAAGGGGGAGGGGGGCAGGGATGAAGTCAGCCAGGAAGGGACGAACCTGAGCTTATATGCTTATCTCCTCAAACCTTGTTTATCTTCTCACATCTTGGGGCACCCTTCAAAGGATCTGGTAGTGACCAGTCACAGCACCTTGACTGAGAATCACTGGTTTCAAGTGCATTCTCTAAATTAAGGAAATCTGTCATGGGAACGTGACTTTTACCTTTGGCAAACCCACGGTTTAGTTTTGTTCTATTTTCCATTCATAGCCAAATCTTTAGCTATTTTGCTCTTCAAAGTCTGTACTTTAAGCTATGTTCCAGACAGTGACATCAAAAGGAATTCCAAGCAAGACCAGAAGAGTCTCCTGATATTTCTAAAGGGAAAAAGCAGGTATGCAAAGTTTTAAATAGAAAAGCTTGGCCCTATTCCTTGCTCTAACATATGCAAAATCTTGGACAAGTTAAAAGGATCAGTGCCCTTGATCCATTTGTCAACTAACTCAAGCTAACTGGCAGTGAATCATTCTACCATGAAGCAAAGCAAGCCAGTCAAACTCCAGTCAAAGTTTATCATACAGCTCTTGTGGTTAATCGCAGATAAAAAACAAAATAACCTAGCTATGTCAATAAAACAAAATGCATTTCGAACTAACTTAATAGTGATGCATTGTGCCTCTATAATGTTTTCTTTTTCCCCCAAGAGAAGGAAAAAGTTCCTAAAGAACATATATGAACAGTTCACCTTCAATTATTTAGTTTTATTTACTATTGCACAGATATCTCAATAGTCTATTTCTTTTTTCTATCAATATTTTTTATCATTAAGAAAAGATCCAGATTACAGCAAACAAGCTTATTATATTTACAAAGAATTTCAGCATAGGATTCAGTTGCAGTCATTTCCATTTCTCTTGTTCTACAACTTTGCTAATTATTTTTATTAAACCTATTAAGTCTAAAAATCACATACCTTTAAATAAGATTAATCCATTTTGGTTAATTATTCAGTATAAACTACTGTTCTGAAGTCAGATCCAATCAATAAGTATTATTGCTCAATACTGAAATTTTTTCAATATTTTTATTCCTTGATAGATTATCACTTCATTATGCTTTCAACAACATATCACCAGTACAGACAAATTATTTTAAAAGGGGAATTACTACACCTCCCCTTCCTTGACCAAAAGTGCCCCAATATTGTCAAATTCCAATACACTGATACGATTTTAAGATTCTGCTTCTAGACGTATCTAATATTTGTTTTAATACCAAGAATATTTAACCTCTGGTAACTAGCCAAGGTGACTTGAAAATCCAAGACCAGACAATGCAAGTCAAACTGGTCTAAGAAAAACCAGTTCCACTATAACAGAATACAGATTTGAGTCAAGATCTACTTTGTATTAGTGTTGACCTCTGTACATTAAAGAGCATCTATAACTGTTTCCAATCTTGTTCATCACTTACTTAAAAGTGATCTTCTGTTTCCTAATAATATGCAGCACAACTTTATATGGTCTAGAAATTGACTACATTGCTAAAATGTAAAAGTTACAGTGATTCAAGTGGTCATTTAGACTGCCCAGCTGCTTTGCACCTAGACTTTCCTCAGAGAAATAAAAGAAATTACTTCTGCTTTGTGAAGAGAATTGTGGCTAAAATATTTAAGATTGAGTTACTAACCAGTCTCAAATTTCCATCATGAAGACATCTTTCCCTGGCATTAAGTTATTTTTTTTTTTATTATCCTTGTCAACTTCTCAATGCAATTCACCCAAATGCTTTACTTTAATCATACATTGATGGACTTTCTTCAAGTGAGGAAAAAGGGGAAAAAAAGCCCACAATTTTTCCTCTTGGAGATGATATGAAAAAACAAAAGTCAAATGCAGTTTTACACACACTTCACAGTACATTCAGAATATATATTCTCTTCTGAGGCCTTTTATAAGTTATCATTTTGTGCACAGATACATGAGGTGGTACACTGCATAACTGGTATTAACTTAAGACAATAAGCTTATCTAGATAGATAAAAGTCTGAATAAAAATGGTGATAATGCACCTACACAAAATGATTACTGCGGAGTTGCCCAATTAGCTCTGCAGTAAAGTGCCACCAATTTACATGTGTGGAGCTATCAGGCTGGAGTAAACTAATTAACTCCACCATAGGTTAGTATTATCACCAGATACAAATACTATCCTATGGCAGACTTACTTACTCCGCTGCAATGCATGTGTAGATGCTGACAGGGCTGGCTGAGACACAAAGGTGCTTCAGTGGGTGCTTGCCAGCTAGCCCCACACTGAAGCACTCTGCCCCAGCCAGCTCCTCTGCAACATGCTGAACCGAGTCAGAGCAGGCTGAACCCCCCAGGCCCTCTGCCAGGTGGGGCTGCACCATCCTGACTCAACATGCTGCGGTCCCATGTGCACATGTAAATGCTGTGCCCAGGAGCAATAAACTCCAGTGCAAACTGCGCCAGAGTTTAATAAGCCATGTTAATATGCCCATGTAGACGTGCCCACTGAGTAGGTCTAACAAGTCTTCAGGAGTCCAAACAGACTGATCAGAAGGTTTATTTTAACCTGAAGTTAAGTACTAATAAAAAAGTCTTTGTGGTCAGCTGTACAATTTTAAATCACTCTTCTGCACTTCACAAGCAGATCAAGCCATTAATACTTTCTATTACTCTCTCTCAGCATCAGTTCAGAAAATATCATCTCAAGAGAACACGGAGAGACCAAAGGGTATATCTTGTAACAAAATGTAGAGGAGAAAATAAATAGTGTTATGCATCACCCTTTTTCATTCCAAAAATCCAAGACATGGCCCTATCACCGTAATCTGTTAAAATATGGAAAATCATCCAAATTTATTGTGCATATAAATGGCACTACATGATAAACATTTGTAATTAGGATTTTAGAGTAAAATTTCAAATGAAGTAGAACTGCTGAGCTGCATTTTCATATATTTGGATTTTTTTTGGCTTGAGCCTTTATTTCAAATTGCTTAAATCTAATGCTTAATTTGGAGAAATTACATCCTGCCTATAATGCATTGTATCTTACCTAACTGATACGTACTGATAATTAATTCAAATTTAATCATCTAGGCATTTCCTTTAATTAGCAATCATGTTAGCATAAAACCTGAGAAAGTATGACATGAGCCTTCTAATATTTCAAAATATGAGAGTTTTATACTCCCCCACACTAAACAACTGTCACAAATACACTCAAAGGCAGGAGCAAGGGGTGAGGCGGGGGGCGTGGAATTAAGCAATCAACATACATAAAAGAGTTATTTTCTTCTCTTACTACCAAGATTTCCCTCCATGCATGCATACTTCTCTGTACATCTACCCCCAAATTCATGTGCAGATTGTCCTCCCTACCCCAATCCCCCCCGCACAGGTTTCCTTTTCTTTCAGACGAAATCTAATGCAACAAATAGGTTCTTAAAATATCTAAGATTAATGGGCATTATTATAGGAGCTTTAATTTTTCCAAAGTCTGGCAAACTTAACTTTTATATTGGGATGCTGAAAGAAAGCTCTTAAAAAAGAAAACTTGTTTTTACTAAGTTTCAAAAATGCATTTCTCAGGGGAAAAACAATACACTTTAGGAGATGCAAAAAACTAGAACTCTTGGTTCCAAAATGATACCTTTTATTAGTAACTCTGATGTGTTGATCAGGTAGAATTCCTTCCCTGGAGGTGTCAGATGGCAGGCAGGGAGGTAAAAACCCCCCAAAACAAAGCAATAAAAAGTCCTTGTTGTTCTGTAATGAAGTTTAAAGTCCAAAACAGCTACTCAACACAGCTCACAAAAATGCTCTCACAGACCCAGAGGGACAGCCTTCCATCTTCAGCTCCCTCTGTGCAAAAATGACGTTTATTTCCTACCTATGGAGACCTTTTACCATCTTGTACCATCTACACTTTTCCCAGAGCCTGACGAAGGGACTTTGATCCCGAAAGCTTGCAGAAAAGGACAATTTTCTTGCCATTTTCCAGTTGGTCTAATAAAAGGTATAATTTTGGAACCAAGAGTTCTAATTTTTTGTATGTCTTTTTGTCCCAGGCCAACACGGCTACCAAGTACACCTCTGATACACTTGAGAGTACACTTAGCAAACCACTAGAATAGGCCCAAGTAGCTCTTGTTCCCTGTAGCATCTGATGAAGTGAGCTCTTGCTCATGAAAGCTTATGCACCTGATTCAGTTATATACAAGGTACATCTCTACTCTGCCTTCTGCCTGACTTCAGACTAACACGGCTAACTACCTCTTTGCTCCTTATTGTTCAGCTACTAGCCATGTGCCTACTGGTTTATTCCAAGATTTAGTAATATACTCGGGCAGTATTCAGTACAAATGAAAATAACTTCTAAAATATATTAATTTAACAACAATAATAATTAATTAATTATTACATGAATTGAAAGCTTCACAAATAATACCAACTGAACCTTGCTTGCTAAATACCTGCCCAAATAAAGAGAGCTTACAGTGCTTCCAAAAGTTGTCCGGGCTCAGACTTACCACAACAGGGAGGAAATTCCATAGCAGAAGAGCTTCCATCAAGAAGAACCTCCTACCTTTTTTGCCAAGTGAACTTGGCGCACATGAAATTTGTGGAAAGCTGCTCTTTGCTGTCCTTAGGGATCAAATTGGGACATAATGGAGAAGGCAGTACATAGGTCTCAGACAATTTGATGAATGGTTATTTGTCAGGTGTAATTCTTTGCTTATTTGGCTATTTGATTTACGTGTCACCCTTTCCAAAAGGGCTCAGAGAGCCTTACAGTAAAAACATAATGCTCTTTCCCACTCTCAAACACACCTCCTCCAGGCTTAGGTTAGAGCAAGTTCTACACTAGCCTCTGCCCCAATACCAGAAGCAGTAAAAGCCTCTTCTGGAGAGGGAGAGCAAATCAACTAAACTAGGAACCTTGTGCTAGCTTAGCGCTTAACCATCAATCTCACTCCTCAGTCCTCAACAGTAAGGTGAAGCACAAAAAAAAAAGTCATAGGAAAGACCAAGTAAAGCAAAGGCAAATTTCACATGCAGTTTGCATGGTCCAGTTTTACATGAACTCCAGTGCAGTTCCTCCCGATGAGTCAACCCTTCCCCACTAACAGTGGGAAATGCATTCGGTCAGGAGTTAAGTAGGTATTTTTGAGAAACTTATTAGAAGACCTAGAGATGTGAAGGCCCAGAAAAAAAACCCAGAAAAGTTCAGAAAAAAATGCTGCCACCCCCAAGGGCTATTTTGTTTTTCTCCGAAAAATTGGAAAAATTGAAAATTTTGGGGAAAAAAAGTTTAAAAAAAACCCAACCGAACTTATCATTATTAATCATTCTAAAAGAAAATATTTCATATGTTTAAACACAAGGTGTTCATATTTTGCTACCCTTTACTCCCCCAAAATGCTTTCTAATAACCAAGTAATAGGAAGACTTAAGTAAGACTATCTACAGCATCAGTGTTACAGTTCCTGTACACGAGGACAAGCAGTACAGTACAACTCTAATGCAAAAGCAAGATGCAGTTCTGCCCCTTGGGGGTACTGCTATTTTCACAAGAGAAGGAAGGATTCAGTGCCTTCTTTGTTTGTGGACTTCCTCTATTGTTGACTTTTGATCTAGAGGTTGACCGATTTGCTCCTGTCCTCCCGACTAGGCCTCAAAGGACTGGGAGTGGACACTGGCAATAGCATCCATATGTTCCTGTAGAAATTAGAAACAAGGAGCTTATTGCCCCTGCTTGCTGAAAAGCCTCAGAAGAGGAGACAGAGCAATTCTAGAGGTTTTGAAGTTGGAAGGAACCTGCCTCCTCCTGGCCCTGTGACCACGAGAACCACAGAAGTACAGAATCAGCACATAGGAGCTGAAAGAAAGTATACTTCTTTACTGAAAGGTAAGAGTTTAAGATTTCTCTGAATTCAGTATATTAAGCTATATTTTAGCTGCATTAATATTTTCATAACCTAGGTAATTCATAATTGAATTACTACTAATCTGATGTTTTGTGAAAAAAAATCACCTAACGTTAGCAGCAAGGTGAGGGCTGCAGGGCAGGAAAGTTGTTCACAGTTAACTCTGAGGAGGCCTCTCCTCCATCCATTACTAAATTTGTACATGCTATAGCTTAATGGTTATATATACATATACACACACAAGCTAGCCACTAAATTACATTTTTCTTTTTTTCTCCCTCAGCAAAATGGTGTGACCAACTTCTAGCATATGGAAGCATTTCTACACTGCAAGTTATTCTGAGGAAAAAAGATGTGATTTGCAAATACTGTCAATATGCATTTCCAAATGCTACTAGGATGACCAAACACATCCTTGTATGTAAGAAGTGTCCTGCAGACATTAAAAAATCCTTCATGGGTATAAGAAAGAAAGAAGTAGATCATGATGATGGAAGTGCAAGTAGCTCTTTCCAATGTTCTCAATCCAAGAGTCCTCCTATTGCTGCTGCTTCTTCTGCAAGATCAGCATCACAAAAGGTTGCCCAATCAACATCCTCAAGTAACCAAATATTGTAACCAACAGTAGACAAAAGACTCTCAATAGCATCATTTGTAGATAAGATGACACGTGAAGATCAGAAAAAAATTGACCAAGCTTTTGCAAGAGCAATATATTCTTCTGGGACACCATTGTCAAGAACTGAAAGTGCATACTGCCAGGAAGCTTTTAAATTATTAAGACCATTATACTGTTTGCCCAGCAGACATTTGTTGAGCCAGTCTCTAAAACAAGAGTCAAAATATGAATGTGCATAGGCGATGCGTAGCGGCGGGCACAGCCCCCTCCCTGAGATTGGCCATCACTGAAGCTGCCACCCTTCCCCTCCACCGCTGCCAGCAGCTGCAGGCAGTCCCCATTCACACCCCCCCAACACTGGCTGCAGACAGTCCCCTTTCGCCGCCACGGTGCCTACCCCCCACCCCCCCAATCTCGGGAGGCACCAGTCATTCATGCGAAAGTATGATGCCATCTGTGCAAGGAAAAAAAAATCAGTGAGACACTGTGTCTTGCAGTACTTACAGATGGATGGACAAATGTGCAGGAAGAAGGTATCATAAACTTTGTGATAACACCTCAACCAGTTTTTTGTTTGTTTTTTGTTTTTTTTTACAGAAGCATTGAAACAAAAGAAAACAGGCATACTACAGAGTATATGAGTAATAAAATATGTGAAGTCCTACAGAAGATTGGGACTGGTAAAATATTTGCTTTGCTGACTGACAAACATGAAAGCAAAATGGGAGATCATAATGGATAAATATCCACATATTACTGCAAGAGAATGTGCATCCCATGGGCTAAACTTGCTTCTTAATGACATTATGAAGTTGGACACTTTGCAACAGATCTATAGAAGAACAAAAGTAGTCATAAAACATGTAAAAGCTACTCATATTGTAGCTAGTCTTTAAGAAGCAGGAGGAAATAAATGCAAAGAATAAAACAGTGACACTCAAATCCTGTAGTAAAACTAGGAGTAGTGATCTCATTGGAAAGTTTACTGAAAAACCAAAGAAGCTGTACAAGAAACAGTAATAACTGAGGAGTTTAAAGTACCCATAAGTGTAAGGAACACTGTACTTGATGAGGATGTCTTCTGGGTTCAGCTGCAGAATTCCCTGAAGATTTTAAAGCCAATTTCTTGAGCAATCACTGCATCTGAATCAGACAGTGCACTTTTGTCAGACATTCCTTACCAAATGGCCCAGACAGATTCTCAAAAACAGTTGATTGTAAGTACAGAAGAAAGAAAAGTGAAAGACTTTATTAACAGACTGGGAGAATGCTGTTGCCAATCAATTCATGCTGCTGCAGATCTCTTGGATCCAAGATTCAAACGCAAAAAAAGGTTAGTGATGATAGATCTGCTACTGCATTTGACTGGATTACAAAACAAGCAACACACTTAGGACTTGATGTTGGAAAGGTACTTTCAGATGTTCCAGAATACAGAACATCTTCAGGTATTTTGTCCAGGAATGCAGTCTGGGGCGCTGCCAAGCATATTCCTCCTGCAACATGGTGGCAAGGCCTTTGCACGACACAGCCTCTGACTCTTCTTGTTTCTCAACTGCTTTGGATTCCTCCATCTTCTACAGCATGTGAAAGAAACTGGTCTATCTTTGGAAAAACTCACACCAAATCAAAAAACAAACTAACATGTGAAAGACTAGAGAAGCTTATCTCAATCCAAGTAAACCTTCAGTTTTCAAAAGTCCATGAAGATGATAAAAATGAATGATCAGATGAATCAGAAACTGCTGATAGTGATAGCTCAGAAAACGAGACTGATTAGACAAAAATTTCAAGTAGCAAAATTTGTATTCAATGAGTTTCGGGGGGGTTCCCCCCTTTTTCCCACCTCAGCTCTTTCTAAAAATGAGTGCTTTCTGTATCTGCTTGACACTATGGAGGAGACCAAGTCCAGAATACATAACTTTTGTTTTACTATAATGTTGATGGTTTCTTCTATTTTCAACTTAAATGTTTGCCTTGGATAATTTTATGTTTGCCTTGGATAATTAAATGTTTGCCTTGGATAATTTTATTTTAACCAACGATTTTTTCCCCATGGCTTCGAAATTTCCAGAAATTTTACGTCTCTAAGACAACCCAAGTTTTTCTTCTCTAATTGCATATTCAAAATTACTTGTTTTCAATAGACCATAGAGGGAGACAACATCTAGTTTCTTTTAACCTTTTAGCTTATTTGAAAAGGTATAGGACCAAAAACAGCACCTGGATAGTAATAGAAAACTAAGTACCATGCAACTATTTTTTAATAGTATGTGGACTTCCTCTATAATAGGGGTCGGCAACCTATGGCCCGTGGGCTGCATCTGGCCCATAGAGCCATTTACCCATCCCACAGACCCAGGGGACTTCTGTGATATTTTTGCAAAGAGAGGTTTCACCCAGGCAGTAGGAAGAAACAGCAGCAGTGGCACTGCAGTGGGGGTGGGGAGGGAGTGAAGACGGGAAGGAAACAGTGACTGGCTGACACTGTGACCCCTATACTCAGACTTAACCTCCATTAAAGTGGCCCTTGACTGCAAAATATTGCTGATCACTGCTGTACAATGTTATTTTTTGTTAACAGGACAGTACAGACTTCAGTACTGTCATATTTCAAAATACTCACTTAACCTTGCAAAGAACATGGAGCCTGATGCAATTAAAAAAATGCCCAATTGTGCATGCAGAACTTAACAAGACATTTTATGTATGTTATAAAATGAGTTAGTTTAAGACCACAAACTTGAGCTTACATTCAAAACACCCTTCCACACGCAACGGAAGATAAAGAATTGCAAAAAACTTGGCAATTAGGTCTGAGCTGAAGGGTAAAGAGAACTTGAGTACTTGAGTAAGGGGAAAGTTAACGTCACCAGCATGTCAGCATAACTCCTACTGGGAGAACAAAATGTGCTGGTGTCTTATGGGCTTAGAAGTTGGTAATTGCAGGGTCTTCCCAGAGCCCCTGCTTGTACACTGCTCTTGGGCTCAGGGGGTGAGGGTTGTTGCTGTTCACTCTTCTTTCCCTCCTCCCAACTCTGAATTTAACAGTAGAGGAAAAAATAATAGACAAGCCATCCACACAAGCAGTGCAGCAGGGACAAGAAGGAAGGGCCAGGGACAAGAAGGAAGGGCCAGGGCCTGTGGCTCATGCAGGGTGCAGTGCCTCACTGCTTGGAAGTTGGACAGCCCTGACATAAAGCATATGATATTACCACTTTAACATTTAAGCAAAAGCAAAACAGAAATCTGCTTTGAAAGAACAAAATTGTTATTTCAATTTTCTGTGGGAATGTTGTTGGTAACACTGCACATGGTCCCCTCCCCACCACGCACGTATACCCTTTTCAATTTATTTTATTTTTAAATTATTTTGTGCTTTACATCTGGCAGCCACCTCCTTCAAATTTTCCAACAGAGAACTGGAGCACAGTGAAACAATACAGACACAAATCCCTCATTTAGGTTTATCCTGCAACTCATTCTGCTTAGACAGCCATTTTGTACTTCCCAACTAGGTCGAAAAGCTTGTGCAAATCATCTGATAAGCCAAAATATTTATCAGGGAAGACATTTGGAATTTTAATGGCAGATGGAATACATTCGACAAGATGTGTATGTCAAAGGACAGAATACTGTGACCGCCCCCCTCCCAGTCTTTAATAAAATGCCATGGTTATGCTTCTGGTTACATATTTTTACTTTCTTAAATGGAAATAAAGCTGCTAAATCTCCTTGCTTGTTATTTTACAGAAAATTGCTCCCACGATGAGCATTTAGTTCTACTGATCCAAGTATTCAGAAGAAATTACTTTAAGGGGTAACTTAAAAATAAAAAAGAAACGCTGACTAGTGTTATAAAGGACTAATTATTCAACTGTAACAGCATAACAGACATAGGCAATATCAGTAGAGGTACACCAATAAAGATTTTCTGGGCCGATACTGATGGGCGATTATTAATGAGCCATATCGGCCAATACCAATCCAATTGCCAATACGCAAGCCCAGCAGCTTGGAGAGCAGTGACGGCTGGTAAGTCTGTCAGGGGAAGGGGCAGGCAGATCGAGGCCACCAAAGCGAGGGAGGCAGTGAGGCTGGGGCTGGGGCAGGCGGTTTCTCTACTGTGCTCCCCAGATCTTTGAGTGGGGCAAGGGTGGGCTGCTACTGTGGGCTGGGCCAGGCCATTCCCAGTGAGTGGGTTGGGAAAGGGCTGTGCTTGGGGTAGGAGTTGGTGGCTGTGCTGGGAGGGGGACTATAGCTAATTTTGGAGTGGCTGTAGCCAACCCCCCCCCCCAGCTCCCCTTCCCAGTGCTGCCGCCACTGCCCGCCTCAAGTGCAGCCCTGGCCCAGTCCCAGTCCCCTCACTCCTCTGCCACCAGGAAGAGCCCTGCTCTGCCCCTGCCCCAGCAGCAATGCACCCTCACCCTGCACACAGATCTGTGGGGGGGATATCTCCCCCATACCTCCCCCCAGGATGCACACATTGGCAGGAACTTCCCCACCTCTCCTCATGCTCCTGGATAAGCTGCTCATAGCTCCATCCCACACCCTGCCTTGGCTGGGCAGCGTCTACCCATGTCCCAGTCCCACTCCCTCCCTCACTGCGGGGGCCTCAATTTGCCCTTCCCACACCCCTTCACCCCCCAGACTTGCTGGCTGGATGCTGCTCTCCAAGCTGCTGGGCTGCACTCCTGGCTGTGATTATGGGCCACATCAGCCAAAAAAAGCCAACTGCCGATAAGGTCAATTTTCCTCTCATCGGTGCTGATATCATACGGACCAATGCACTGGTGCTCCTCTAAATAATCAGCCCTCATATTAATTTAGTAAGCCACACACATGTATGCACATGCACCACACACTGTTGAAAGATGAATCTTCTCTAACTGGATGAAAGTCAGTACTATCATACCAACTATAACTTAGCAGTCAGACAAAATAGGACAAGTGTAATTAATACTTAATTAAGTGTAATACAAACTATCTTCCTACTGTGGCCAGAAAAAAGAATTGGCCAACTGTTTTCCTTGAGTTTCTTCAAAACCAAAACTCCATACACAACTTTGAAGGCAGTTATAACCTAAAGACATGTGGACATATTCAACTGTGTCTAGAAGTAAGAAACAGTTTGCATATGCTACCCAGAGTTTTGTAAGAGAGGAAAGAAAGACACGAAATAAAAGTTTCATTTTTAAAGTGCTAGAAAGCACTTTAGATTGTGTTAGAAGTATTTCAAGATTTTGACAGACCTCTATTTCCTGTAAGGGAAGAGGGTTTGCACACAAAAAAAATTAAGACTTCTAAAACTCATTAAAAAGAACTTTAGTCCCCATCTTATTATTGTTGCTACAGAAAGGAAGAAAAAGTTAAGTCCAAAAAAGACAGACACCAAAAACGATTAGAGGCTCAGCAGGTAAGCCATACAAGGAGAGGTTGAGAGAACTAGGCGTGTTTAGCTAGCAGAAGAGGAGGAATGTTAAACCAGTCTTCAAATATAGGAAAGACTGCCATAAAGAGAAAGAACATCTTTTCTTTCTTCCTGAAGAGAAAGTAGAGTGCATAGCAATGGCCTGAAATTGTAGCAAAGTGGGATTGGATTCAATATCGGGAAAAACTTCCTTGTCAGACCACAGAGGCAGTGGAACAGATTGCCTAGGAAAATCATGGCATCTCCTTCATTGGAGGTTTTCAAAAAGTCAGACAGGCATTGATCAGGGATGATTTAAGCCCCCGACACATTGCATTTAAGACAATTAACAGGTTATTTATGCCTTAAATAGTAATCTGGTCACATGTTTAGGTCAATTTAAGACGTTACCTTACAATAAATGAGTTAAAAAAACAATCTATTCCATGTATAACATGTACAATTTTGGGGCTCGTTGGTATCATGCTTTAAAACAGAGTGTGTGGCTGGTTAGGGCTGACCAGTGACATTTCCTGATGCTCAGCTGAGTGTTGAGCTCCAGCATGGGGCAACCCCAGGGCCCAGAACAAAGCTGTCCCCTACCCAATCAGCCTGGGAACAGAACCAATCCCTGAATCCTGGACCTCCACCCAATGTTGCTGGCATTTCTGGGGGAAGGAGGAGGTATGAAAGAAAATATGATATTCTTGCCATTCCCGCTCTCTCTCAAAAGAAATGATATGTTGATCATGGGGTTCAAGCTGCTTTTTTGCTTCATAAACATGGGGGAGTACAAACAGTGAATATAAATATCTTGGCCCACTTTGTCTTACAATTAGACATCATACTTTTTGACCTCTGAAGACTGAAACACTGGTCCTTTGTGTGTTTTCCATTCTGAAGAGGATGAAAACAGGGAAGCCAACTGATAGTTGGCAGTTAGCAATGCTGCTGTACAGACACTCTCTCTCTCTCTCTCTCTCTCTCTCTCTCTAGAGAGTGAGTGTGTGTACACACAGACACACACACAGACACACACACACACAAGCTGTTATTGTGCAGCACTATTGTGCAGCATTCCTAGTTTATATTACTGGTTTACCAAAACAATCATAATCTTAAAAAGTGTTGGAAAGATTTAAGTGACTATTTAGATGAGCCAGTGTTATTGTTGCCAACCAAATAGCTTTTACGCTAGAATCATAGAATCTGAAGAGATATCTATAAAACGAGCAAACTGCCCACCAAGAATGACAAGGGGGGGCCGGGACAGAAGCCTGTGTCCAGCCCCTGCCTCCCCCCTCCTCCAGGTCCAGGCTGGGGCCAGGGCCTCTCCCTGCCTCCCCCCTGCCGCTTCGGGCACAGGCCGCAGCTGTTTGTCTCCTCCCCACCCCACCGCCGCTTTTGGTCAAGGCTGGGGCCAGGGCCCACGACTGCAGTGGCGACAGCAGTCGAGCCACAGTGAATCACAGCCACCAGCAACTCCCCTTCCCTCTTCCCCACTGCCTCCCCTTCCA